>NC_056727.1:1033458375-1033463375 GCF_019279795.1 Protopterus annectens | reverse complement strand
ATGTAAGCTAGCATAATATTACAGTATATGGACTATCTGTTCGACACCATCCACATATGTACCACTAACCCTACATATACTGGGCCACTAAACAGTGTGGTCCAATGCCTGTCTGTGGTATGAGACATGTGTGTGTAGCCCTACAAACATGTAAGCCAATAGGGTAACATACAGTGGAGCAGCATGTAACATGAGATAGAATAGGAACAGGAACAATGACATCTACCCCAGTCTGTACATAGGCCACAGTACATATTAACAATATACACACACTGTTGACATTCACCTTACATACACAGACCTCAGTACTGTACACACAACCACAGAATGTCCAGGTGATGTCATCAAATATAACCCCTACTATACATAAAATGTGTAGCAGTCTGATATCTCACTGGCTTGTTAGCAGGTATGATGTCACTAATTATGGTGTACAGCAGATATGCACCCCTTACTGCATAACATATGTACAAAGGTTGACAGAGTTGTGGTTGGAGGCACATACACAGGATCAATATTGATATGTTGCTGTGATAACCTCATTCATTTACTGTTGTAACAGGGTTTGTTGCAACATACGTCCTGTGAAGTCAGTAACTCTCACAGCTATAACCATCTACAGACTGCAATTCTCACATTACCTTCTGCAGTTCACAGATGGGTGCTCTGTGGGTAACACATGAACATAAGGCACCACACACTCCCCAGTCTGCAGATGATCCTACAGATGTGGTTTCCTCATAAACATAGCACTGACATGGCAGTTATTAAAACATGTAGGACAGCCATATCCAAACACACCCTGTTAAACCAACATTACTCCAAATGCAGTATAGCAGCACTTACAGTCTGTAGTCAGGTCAGGCACATCCCTCTCCTGTGTGTTGTCCTGTTTCCACAGTGTATGTTGTTAGAGATAAGTCCCCAATCCATCTGAGATGCTGTATGCCAAACAACAAAATGAGTTCCTGCTCACAGTGAATGAAAAAGCCCAACACCAACATGATGTTCCTAGATATTGGAGTGTGTTTCCATGCAATGGGCAATGGGAATGTTACCAAAGTTGTTCTGCATGCAATCAGCTAGAGGAGGGCTGCAATTCATGCAGAGGCTGATCATGAGCATCACTTAACATGCACATGCCGCTGCCTAAGCAAAGCAGGTATAGGTCTCTACATCCACCAGAGAGGGAGTGAGAGAGGCAGACAGAGGCAAAATAAAGTCAGGGAGGGGTGGGAGAGTAAAACCTAAGCATGTTTGTGTCATGCACCTACCAGCACAGGGTACAAAACCCCTGACATCTATGTAGTGCTATCACATTTCTATGCAGTTACTGGATGCACCACAAAGGTTACATGTTGAGGAGCCCTCAAAATATATATGTGATGGTGAATGACATCTGCAACAGGGATATGGTAGCTATACAGTAGGTGTAGTACATGTGCCTGTCCGCATGAACAGGTGCCAGTATCAACACAGCCACACTCCCACAGTGAAGTACACACATTGACGCACTTGGCAGGGCCAGGAGTATAACTCATCACTAGTGAGATTGCCACAACACATTAATGTGCAGGTATCACATGCACCACAGGGGTCATACAGAGGTTATATGGGCAAAGGGTATGTGGAGGTGTCTGACATTGGACAGCATGCTTTGGTATGCCAATAGTGGTTATAGTGAGTGTGAATGTGATCATACGCATCATACCACACACACACACACACACACACACACACACACACACACACACACACACACACACACGGTGCCAGTACTGACATGCGTGAGTGCATTGCTTCGCAGGTGCGTAGTGGTCAACTGTGCCAGACAGGTATACAAGGCTAGGTGATGGGTATACCTTGGTATCAGGCCAGATGACAATGCTCTGCATTGTGGCTCAGCAGTGTAGTTTCTGGGTTTGCCCACAAAGGTGGGTATTGTATTCACCATCCAGTTACCTGGGTGACTATTGCGTGTGGCCAATGCTGTGCATTGCTTGCCATGTATGTGTTCCTTAGTCCATAACATGGATGGTGTCTGGGATGGGCACACCTCCCACATGTATGTACAGTGACATGTTGGTCTGTACCTGGGGTGTCTGGCCCATGTTGTGTACACAGATTGTTATCATCAGATGTGCCAGTCCTGGCCTCATGTGGCAGGAACTGTTACTGAACAGCAGGATTACCTTGCACCTACATTGATAGCATGATACCGGCATTTCCTGTTGTCAGTGACATCTGTCCATACAGGGCATGTTTTTCAGACATGGTATGTCTGTTGTGGGTCACATTTGATGGCACCATAGGTGTTGCAGGTGTCCAGTGAGGAACATGGGGGAGGTGCACTGTCGGCATGTATGTGCCTATTGGACAGATGGGCAGGGTGCCATGCCCTCTGTAGCCCACTGCAATCACACCATGGTTACTATCAGTGAGCAATATGCCAGGTACTACCAACATAGCGGCTATTGCCTAGGCAAGTGTGTGTGTGTGTTTATGACACATGGGTTAAGAGTGCTCTCTGGGTGATACTAGTGTTGATAACTTTGTTTGCCTGGCCTTGATGTCACATGTAGGGGTATGGATTTGCACCCCAGCCTCGTGGCTATTTCACATCTGTTATCCCTGTATGGTGGACATTGTGATATATACTAGGCCACCATATAAGAAATATCCAAAACCCACTCCACACTGAGTCCAGTTGATATACAATCACACCCACCTCCACACAGGATACAACTTAAAAACACAGACATACACACACACACACCTGTCATATCTGGGATTAGAACTCCTACCTAACTAGTATATTACACTACAGCAGTATGCAGTTATAGGATGAGCCACTGAGATTAATAGAGCATTCTTTCCCCAAAGGTGTATTTCACAGTGAATAACATCAGCAAGATTGCCAAAGTAGGGCATTTGAATTGCACTGTGAGTGACTAGCCTAAGCTCCCTACACAGACATAGAAACACACACAAAATATCCACAACTGCCATGTGTGGGAATAGAACCCCTACCAGAGTTCTATATCACACTACACCATGATGCTGTTATAGGATGCACCACTGGGATTGCTGGAGTGCCCCTTCCCCAAAGGTGTAGTTCACAGTGAATGACATCAGTAGGATTGCCAAAGTAGGGGATTTGAATTGTACTGAGTGTGACTAGCCTAAAATGCATTGCTTTCTACACAGACAGAGACACACAGTTGCCATGTCTGGGATTAGAACTCCTATCTAACTATTTTATCACACAACAGCAGAACACAGTTATAGTACATGCCGTGGAGATTACTAGCCTAAATTTTCCCAAAGGTGTATTTCAAGATGGATGACATTAGCAGCCTTGCCAAAGTATGACATTTGAATTGTAGGGAGTGTGACTATCTTAAAAAGCATTGCTCTATACACAGACAGGGATGGACAGACACACACACACACACACACACACACACACACACACACACACACACACACACACACACACACACACACACTTGACAAGTCTGGGATTAGAACTCCTATCTATTTTATCTTAATACAGCTGTATGCAGTTATGGGATGCGCTACAGAGATTACTGGGCTACAATCTTCCCAGAAGTGTATTTCTAGGTGGATGACATCAGCAGCCTTAACAAAGTTGGGCATTTGAATTGTAAGGAGTGTGACTAGCCTAAAAAGCATTGCTCTCTACACAGACACGCACACACACACACACACACACACACACACACACACACACACACACACACACACACACACACACACACACACACACACACACACACACACACAGTTGCCATGTCTGGGTTTGGAACTCCTGCCTAACTAGTTTATCACACTACAGCAGTACGCAGTTATAGGATACACCACAGAGATTACTGGGCTACAACCTTCCCAAAGGTGTATTTCACAGTGGATGACCTCAGCAGGCTTGTCATAGTAGGGTTATGGGGAGGGCAGTACATGTGTATGGGCCATAACCCACTCATCTAGAGATTGACATACCACATGCAGGCACATGGAGGGTCATATTCCACAGGTACGTGTATACAGCTGCTAGATGACTACTTTGTACAGTCATTTTGCACAGCTACACTTGCACCTCATAGTCTGTAATGCTGACAGATACCGGTGGCTAGTATCTACAGTGAGTGACATCTTACCCTCATGTGGTTGTGGCCCTTTGGCTGTGTTCTGGGTGGGACAGGCCTGAATGGCTCCTTGTCACAGTCACCCTCTTCCACACATCTATGTACATCTATGTTTGGCTTATTATAGTGTGTTGTCCTTAGATATATGTATGTATTACTATCCACTGTGTGTGCAATGCATGAGTGCTGCATACTGAGGAGTGTCTGCACTAACATCTGCGATTGCCAGATATGTCTGGTCCACTGGTGTTCACAGACATGGCCTTCATTTAAGTGTGTGAGCATGCCCAGTATGCCTATATGCATTGAATGTGTGGATTGGGTCCAGGTAGTTTGTACTGCAGCGCAGACCTTTGTGTTGTACACCTACAGGTAGCATACTGTTTCTGCAAGGTATCCATTGATCATTTGGCAATATGGGGACAAACTGTGCAGGGGATAGTGTGTACTGTAGGTGATTGTGTCTGTGCTACTTCAGCTGAATGGTACTGCTGTTAGCAGAGATATTCAGACGTGTACTGTTATATACAGTGATGTTTTCTGTCCTCATGTACTGTCAGGTCGACATTCTTGCTCACAGTGATGTCCTGGGGGACAAGGGTGACTGCAGCTGTATCTGGTATTGTGAGCAGACACTTACGTATTCATGGTAAGTTATGCCATTCTGGAGGGGGAGCTGCAGACACTTGCTGCTGGGTTTGTGTATCTGTTTGTGTTGCTATTTGTGTGTCTGTGACATAACATGCATTGGCAGTACGTGTGAGACACAGGCCTTTAGCAGACACCGGTGGGGCATTAGGTGTTGCTGCATGCCTGATGTGGCAGGTCGTTGCA
>NC_056727.1:1033385875-1033453375 GCF_019279795.1 Protopterus annectens | reverse complement strand
TTGTAAGGTAGGAGAGAACATACCTTGGCCATCAAATGCAAGCACAGGCTTGAAGTAACAAGGTCATAACCAGAGACTTAGGCATGACCTAACAAATCTGTGATGGTAGTCTTTGTTAGCATGCAGGTGGGAGCACTCACATGCAGGGGAGGGGAATAATAGCAGGATGGCCACCTCAGTCACCAAGGGGCAGACGTAGATACTAAACAGAAAGAAACACTGATGATTGCTTCTACAAGCACCTCTTGCCCTACATAGAATGAACAGGCTGAGTGATCAGAAAGGGCTGATAGCAGGCAGACAACTGGGGTAAAAAATGATTAAAAAAAGAATACTATGAGGAAACCTGCAAGTGATTATAGCCTGGTGTAGGTTTATCTTATACCCCTGACCTCAGCTATCAAATTGCATTGCATCCATGTAGGATACATTCTTGCTCTTCAATCTCTACTCAGGTTTAGTGTAAGTCACTTTCATTTTTTTTTTCTTTTTTTAAACTCTTCTTTACTAATCATTAAAACTTAATGGAAAGAAAATAAATTACATATATATCTATCATGCATTAAAAAGTATCACTTTTTATTTTTCATTTAGACAGTTTATTTCAATAGTCATCAGAAACTCAACTTAACATCACATTCCATACTATTATAAACAGCAATATACATGTACTTTAGTAAATTCTCTTTCATAAATAAACTATAAACTCTTATAATATATATACTTTAGTCATAGGCACCGGAAGCTGTTAAAGACTGGGGGGGTGGAGGGTGACAGGTGTACTTAGTGAACTAAAAAGGGTAATTTTTTATAAGTATTTGCTACCCCAACATAGGTTCATTTGGAGGACATTTTAAGCTTATCCAATTCCCTTTTGGTGCTTGAATTAAAATTTTCTGATTGGTCTTAGTTATCCCCATGGCTGATAATTGTATATTTGCCCTAGTGAGAACAACTGTGATCATACCATAGATAATTTGAGGGGGCCATGTAAGGGATGCAGCATTTATAAACTGCCTCTGTCCATTAGTGGTATGAGGGGAAATCCTGGAGTACATTTTCTATTACCTATCCTTAGATCCAAGTTGCATTTGAATATGGATGGATGAGTTTTGCTTTATTTTTATGGATAGTCTGTTCCGGAACAGTGGTAGCCTCTGTGATATATATCTATCTCTCCACAACATTCAGTTTAGATACTAAGTGTTTCTGATGTCATTTGACTTGCTGATGTTCAGTAGGTTCATCTGTATTATGTTGGAGGATGCTTTGTATGCCAGACATGTCACCTCTAAGCACTCTGTAGGATACTGAGTATAGTAATAAATCTTTGAGGTGGTCCATGCAGGACCTATTGTTTAGGACTTGTATCCTTTTAGTAAGGTATCTCTGAAGGTATTCCAGTTGTTGCATGGGGCTGGACAGATACATGCCAAAGTGGGCATTACACAAAATGATTGACATAATGAGAGCTTTGTAAAGGGGGACAACAGCATCTCTAGATCTAGTCACAATCAATTTATTTATATGCTGTGCAATATAGAAAGGCTTTCTTATGACTCTAGGCACATGTTGGTCAAATGTTAGGTCACTGTACACACGTTCCCAAATGCCAAACAACTGGATCAGTTAGTCATAGGGCATTTTCATGGTTTTGACACCAGTTATTATTTGAGACAAACCTTTCTGCATGATGGTTAAGTTATTTTGGGATTCAATAACTTCTCCTAGCTTGCAGTCATCTCAAACTTAGCTGACCAAAGCTCTTTGGTATTTCCTTTTACTTTTGAGATGTATTTGCCAAACAGAAAAGTCTCAGCACCGAACCCTGGGGGACTCCATTGGTGACTGGTCTCTTCCCCTGTTTTGGTCTCCTGCATCCTGTGAGCCAGGTTGGCAATGCAGCTGGTGATGTAAGTGTTTGTTCCAACATTATTCCTCTTTTGTACTACACCTGAGTAGGGAATTGCATCAAAAAGCTTGGCCAGGTCAAGGGAAAGTGGTGTGAACTGTTTTATCTTCATCCATTGCTTTCGTAACAAGAGTAAAGCTGAGCTGTTTTCAAACACATTTTAGGCCATGCAAACATGTATGCATTCCTTGATTCACCTTCCTGATTGTATTAAATTATATTTCTTGTATAATACAGCACACTTGTTAGACTTAAGTTAGACCACATTTTAAATTTATTGTTTAAACATTTTTCCAGTAGGCAATGAAACAAAAATGCATTAACCAATAATGACAAAACTGCCCTTTTGAGAACATTTCCATCATAAAGGTCTACATCCACACACAACTGCATTTTAAATTTATTGTTTGAACATTTTTCCAGTGGGCAATGAAGCAAAATGCATGCACCAATAATGACAAAACTGCCCTATTCAGAACATTTCCATGATAACAGTCTACTTCTACACGCAATATATAAATACAGAATCACAGTAGTGTAAGCTATAGGCATGTTGCACAGCTTCATGAAGTTATTTTCAATTGGGGGGGGGGTTGAGCAAAAACCAGGGACACATTTTAAACATTGCTTGTATAATTTTTGAAAGTTGCTTGCATAAAATGTTGTGTTACCACCATGCATTTCACTGCCAAGACTTGAACCCAGCACCCTGTGCACTACAGTCAGAGCAACATACCACTAAGCTAAACCAGCAGATTCTTGAAAGACAGGAAGACAAACTTAAATGGCTATCATATCATTTAGTGAATTCAGTTCTCACTTCTCACCATAGCTCTCAACCTCTTAGCACAAAATACAGAACAAAGCCAATAATGGGGGGATACAGCCCCAAAAATAGGGACACATTTCAAATACTGATTTTATAACCTTTAGAAAATTGCTAGAATAAAAGGTTTTGTTTTTCCACTGAGGCATAACTTCATAAGTGATGGTGGCTAGGGACTTTAGGCTTTTTTTACCTGTACACAAGGTACAGGGTTTGAGCCTGAGTATTGCTAGTCACCAGATGTATTCTCTGGGGGTATTTTCACATACACACACACCTACCTTACTCTGAAAATAGCATGTCTTCCAGTAAATGCCAACAGCCAGTCCAGACTCCGTCCTCTAATTTTCAACCAAGCAGCTTCTGAAATTAAATCCTTCAGCAGCAGCTAAATAAAACCATCAACAGCAAATAAATAAAACTGTCCATTCCTGCTCACATAATTAAAAAATAAAGAATGGGACAGTTGGGAGGTGATCTGCAAAAGTGGGGGGAGGGGGGCTCCCATCCCCCCTTGCTCTATGGTTCCAGCGCCCATGACTTTAGTGCATACTATGATCTCTCCTGCTGACTTTTTCTAAAAAACACAGCAAGCAGAATAGATGCATCTTACCAGGGAGATAACAAATGGATTATTTTTCTTATCTCTGTCTTCTCTTTTCTCCATTTTCTGCATTATGCATACTATCATGTCAGTTGTATTAAAATATCTTTCCTAGCTATGCTGTAGTGCATGAAGATAGTGAATATGCTCCACCATCAGGAAGAGATAAACTTGTTAAGCACTTCTATAGTATGAGATCTGATCACAACAGTGTTTGGTATGCTTAACAAAAGTTTTTATTTATTTACAGACGCAGTGGTGGTGCTGTGGTAGCGTTGTCGCCTTACAGTAAGATGCTGTCCTGTTTGATTCTCAGCTAGAGTGTCTTCTGCGTGGAGACATGCGTGAATGGGCTTACCTTTGTTGAAGGTTGTGCGTCAGGGTTGGTAACTCGGCACGTAAAAATCAACTACCAATCATTAGCCGACCGGAGCTCTGCTGTGGTGACCCCTAACCGGGAAAAGCCGAAAGACACAACAACATTTTCTTAAATTACCCCTAAACACTATTACGATCCAGTCTCTCCCAAGGGATAGTGCATGATGGCAACAAACAGTGACAGAAGATAAAACAGTTTTTAGAAACTGTTAGAACTTCATTCTGCCACAAATTTAAAAAACAAATGTGGCAGAATAAAGTGTCTAAAAGCTTTTAAAAACTGGTTTAACTTCTCAACTGTCCCCTGATTTTACAGAGCATCTGTGATTTTAAATCATATTTTTAATCCAGTCCCTTACAAAAAGTTTTGACTTTCTGATAAATCACCAGTCATTACAGTAAGTCAGTAATGCCGCTTGTCTTCATACTTCTTATTGAGGAATATGTCAATGTAAAACCTGTTGTTTTATTAACTTTTAAGTGAATTAGAGCAATATTTAAAAACTGTAAAACAGTCCTTGGTTTGGATCCTTTGCCACCCCCTCCATTATTCTTGTATTAGCCCAGAGGACTAAAGCAAATACATTCACAGGAATTTTATTGTTTGTTTGACAGTATTTAGTGTATTACCAGGTTTCAAAGCTAGTAAAACACTTAGCACTTCCATACTTTCTTCTACTTTTTTCTGAAAATTGTAGGATATGAAGCAGATAAAGCTCCATGTACTACAAATAATCATGATTGAGTTCTCTGCATGGACTCCAAGATTCACCTCTTGACTTTGCTTTCAAGGTAAATTTACTGTAATACATAATAAGTGGCTTATAATAAAAAAACAATAAAATCCACTGTGTTTCATCTGATCCTTTATTTATAAAGCCCAATATATTGTAATATTTTCATATATTGGGTGCTTCTATCCAACATTTTCATATTAGTGTACAGAGACAGACATATCTGATGCACCATTCTGGGCGACATTGAAAAAAAACATAAATTCAAGAATGGAAGGTGTCGCTCGGCCTCTCTAACATAGATGATGAATAGGCAGTGTAGTTTGTTTAAATTTTATTATATCAAAACACATCAGGATGGATAGCAGCATCATAAAATATAAACAAACTGATTAACAGACAGACCTTATAGACATACATGCTTACATCTCAACAGCTCACTACAAAATGGCAGTCAGGCTTGCACATGCTCAGTATTTATACACTTGTGCAAGCCCTTAGGTAGCATCTTAAGGATGCATACACATGAATTGATCTGCATATTTCCTATTAAAAAGATTTCCCTTAGTTAAAATAACATGCATTACTACAGACATCAGAAACAAACACAATGTACATGTCCAAGTTGCCATGTATCTATAACATGGTCTGGAGATGCAACCAAATCTGGTAATATAAAATGTGAACTAGGTTTAGCAACAGGGAGAGTTTTTGTTGCAACAACTCATATCAAAAGCTTCAGGATTCATTACAGGAATAGCAATATCCTCTGTAACATCCTCTGAAACTGGAACACTGGACAACTCACTCTGAGATAAAGAGTCTTTCTCAGAGGCTATGTGCTGTGGTATAGGCTCGGACTTCGGTATCAAATGCGTCAGATTCTGCCTAAACTATACTCCTTGTGATTCCACAATATATGATCTCAGCTTTGAGCAAACATTCTTCATGACTCCAACCTAATCATAGCCTTTGGATGTTTGCATCCTTACCACTTTTCCTTCTCGTAATGGATTGAGTGGCTTACTGGTCTTATCATAGTAGGACTTCTGGGTTAAATGCTTCTTCAACAGATAGGTTTAAACCGACCTGTAGTCCTTGAGACATGGAATTGACAATTGACAACTTATGGGTAGTATGGTTCTGGTTTGTCTTGACAGAGGTCTCTGGGCAGGTGAACAAGATGTTTATCATGAGGACTATTTCTAAGATTCAAGAGATTCAGGAAAACATCTCAATTATCTCATTTTGAAATTTTTAGTAACGGTTGTGCACTTTGAACTGCATGTTCTGCCAAACCATTCCACTCCAGATACTCTGGGCTACTCATGACATAAAGTTCATCTCTTCAGCAAAACATTTGAACTGTTGGCTTGTAAACTGTGTGGCATTATCAGTAATAACTTTGTGTGAACTACCATGGAATGCAGAATGACGCTTCATCTTAGTAATGACAGTATTGGATGCTAGATTAGGAAGTAGGTCAATCTTGAATCAATCTGAATAAGAGTCTACTAACACCAAGTAATGTTGGCCATTCCATTCGAAAATGCTGGCAGCTACTGTTGACCAATGCAGTTCAGGAATCTGGTTTAGCTGACGTGGTTCTTTCTGTTAATGTGCCTTAGTACTATTACACACACAGAACAAAATAATAGCACTCTCTCAATATTTTGTGACATAGAAGGTCAAAATACAAGACCTCTTACCCTTCTTTTGGTAGAGTCTGCTCCTGGGTGACCACAATGCAAGATAGTAATGTACTCTTGTTGCAAGGACTTTGGATTGCATTACTTTCAGACCCTTCATAATGATGCCATTGCCAGACAAACTCTCATCTCTATATGGAAAATAAGGTTGCACTTCTTGAGGTAAACTAGATTGCTTTGATGGCCAGCCTTGATTGATAAAGTGGTTAAGCCTCAGTACAACTGGATCTGTGGCTGTGTGATGCCTCAGCTCATCAAGACATGTGGAAGTAAAATTACTGACTTCCATGACTTCAAAATCAAGGTTCTCATGCTCATGCTGTTCAGTGGTGCTTCTGGGAGATCTGGACAATGTGTCAGCAAGATAAAGAAGTTTGCCTTTCTTGTAGACAAGAGTGAAATTATACTTTTGCAATATCAACATCATATGTTGCAATCTGGTTGGAGCTGTATGCATAGGCTTTCTCAAAATAGTGACTAGAGGCTGATGGAATGTTTCAATATGGATAGGTCTCCCATAAACATAATAATGGAACTTTGAACATACAAACACAATTGCCAAAAACTCTTTATCGATGTGAGCATACTGAATTTCAGTTTGGTTAAGAGTTCTCACTGCATAGACAACAGGTTGACCCTCTTGCAGAATGACTACACCTAGACCAAATCTCAAAGCATCACATGAAAGAGTAACTGGATTGTGGACATCAAAGTATCTGAGAGTTGGTGGACTAGAAATTCTCTGTTTCAGGACATCAAATGTTCTTTGGTGCTGTTCTAACCAAGATCATGATACATCTCTATGTGTCAGCTCTCTGAGTGGTGCTGATATTTGACTCAAATCTGGAATGAACTTGCCTAGGTAGTTAACCATGCCAGGAAAACATTTCAGGGCTTGAACATTGTCTGGAGCTGGCATCTCGAGAATGGCTGTTTGCTTAGAAGGGTCTGGTTGTAGGCCTAAACTGATAAATAAATGACCAACATAAGTGACTTCTCGTAGCTGGAATTTGCATTTTTGTGTATTGAGTTTAAGATTCACTTGACATGCTCTTTCCAGAACTTTTCTGAGGTTTCTGTCATGTTCAGCTTCACCATTACCTCATGCTAGTATGTTGTCTATGATAATAGCACAAGGATACCCAGAAAAATTTGCTCCATTGCACGCTGAAAGGCTTCACTTGCAGAACTTATCCCAAATGGCATTCTCACAAATCTGTACTTTAGAAATGGAGCATTGCAAGTATTTAGCAATGAGGATTTATTGTCAAGCAAAATTTGTCAAAATGAACTCTTTGCATCTAAGACAGAAAAAAACAGTAGCATTTGGCATAAGAACAGCAACTTCTTCAACTGTGCATATTGGATGATGAGGTCTTTATAGTGCTTTCTTCAAATCTTATGGATCAAAACATATTCTGATGTCATCTGAGCTTTTCTTATGAGCTACTACCATGGAAGATACCCCACAGAGTTGGTTTGTTTGCTGGACAAATCACACCCTGTTGCACCATTTTATCTAGCTCAGCTTTGACTCTGTTCTGCATCCTTATTGGAACTTTCTGAGCTGGCCTGATTACTGGACTGATATCTGGGTCTTACTTCATGGAGTATACAAAGCTTGCCTAGTTTGTCTTCAAAAAGATCAACATAGGTGAAAAAATATGTTGGGTGAAATTAGAGTAGTGGTCTTTTAAGCTAACATGATGGACTTCCTTATTAAATGAAAGTCCCATTTTCAAACTGTCTCTGAGCCCTAATAGTGACTGGATGTGCCTCTTGACCACATAGAATGACAAGTTGTAACTTCTCCCAGCACAGTAACATGAAAGCACTACTGAGTCTTCAGTATGAATTTCTTCACTGCCATAAACAACAAGCTTTGTACACTTTGCCAAATCAAGCCTTTCACCATCACATACTCTAGTAAATGTTTCTGCTGACATAACATTGCACTTGGAACCTTTGTCAACTTTGAGCTCTATAGGTTTGCCATTTATCTGAACAGTACAAAATAATTCACTCTTTGCCCATAAATCTACTGCATTGACTGTTTCACTAAGCACTGACACACCATCAACATAAAAAGTATATGAAATAGGGTCAGTTTTCTAATTGATCAACTTGTTTCTTGAAATCTCCCCTTTTAATAAAAGAATGTACACCTTTTGATTCACCAAACCTCTTGAAATGATTCCACTTATTGCATTTGTGGCATTGTTGACCAAAAGCTAAACATTTTTTCCTATTTAGATTCACGATTTCCACCACAGTTACAACATGAGCTCTAGAAGTTATTGGAAGCATGAATTTCTCATTTGTAAGCACATCTGTTTCTTTTCTGTGAGCTTGTATATCTGACAAATCTCAGTGGCCTTATTCAAAGTTAAATCACTGTCACAAAGCAAAATCTTTCTCACAGCATCATCTTTAATACCACACACATCTGTCTTTTATCAACTGATCTCTTAAATCAACGAATGTCCATGTTTTAGCCTTTTTTGTCAAATCAGTTATATATGCTGCAAAGGTATCCCCAGGCTTTTGATCCCTTGTGTAAAATATATGCTGTTCCATTGTAATGTTTGTCTCGGGGTTACACATTTCACTAAATTTACATTTTTGGCATTCAGGATCCTCCCTTGACTCAGCCGGTACAACAATATGATGGGTTCCCCCTCTTCTGCAAAGATAGCAGGTGCATACACAAGTAAACGCTCACTTTTAATGGCTTCTGACCCAGTTAAATTAAGTAGTAATTGCCTTTGTACTGTCATCTTTATCAGAAATTGCAGACTATACGAAAATGTTGTACTCTTGATCAAACATTGCTCAGTTCTCTGCAATAGTATAGTCAAGCACAAGTGCACTGGGTTTTTGAAATCCATCTGCCATGCCAACAAAGTATGCACAAACACATTGAAAGTATGGCCCTTGTCATTATGTATGAACAAGCTGTGCTGTGAGAGCTCATAATAACATTCAAATGCACAATAAACTCTTCAAAATACTGTAGTTTGTAAAATCTGCTCTGAAATGGCTGTATTTTGTAAAATAACTTTACTGTAATACTGCACAAATATGTGAACACTCCATACACTTCTGATAATTCAGATATCTTTAATTAATGTGAAAAATATGTGCTTAGTGAAAATGCTGTCATTTCCTTTTATTTTATTTGTTTTATGCAGTTCAGACTTTATTTCAAACATTTTCTGTAGTAAGTCAAATATTTTTATCAATATCAAACATTTCAGTTTATTTAAATGTTGTTTAGAGTGTTCTGTATGCTTCTTTTCATGTTTTGTGCATAAGAAATTGAGCAAGTTTTAACATCTGAAATTCATTTCTGACCTATTTTGTGAATTATACATGCAGTAGGGATGATCCATTCCTGAATATGCCTCCAACAGCAACTGGATTCCTCTCGGACTCAAATTGAAGAAACTGGAACTCCTTCTGGCAACAAGTCATTTTTGCTATGCCTCTTCTGACACCATGTCACTCGCCCCTCTCTAACATAGATGATGAACAGGTGGGGTAGCTTGTTTAGATGCTTTATTACATAGAAACAGATCAGGATGGATAGCAGCATCATAAAATATAAATGAACTGATTAACAGACAGGCCTTACAGACATACATGCTTAAATCTCAACAGCTTACTACAAAAATGGCAGTCAGGGTTGCACATGCTCAGTATTTATACATTTGTGCAAGCCCCTAGATAGCTTATTAAAGATACATACGCACACATTGATCTACAGAAGTTATGAACCTGATCCCTGACAAGCAGAAATTAACATTAATTCAGGTAAATTGGTGAGTACCCTGGATATCAAGCCCTGAAGCTAAACATTGTAGGTGATTGGGGTGATTTGGACAATAAACTGTGAATATGAATGTGTGAGGTAGTAAACAGAGTCATTTGGGATAAATACTACTATGAATTCAGGAAGTCGGAAGGAGAGTATCTAAGCAAGTTAATTTGAATATGAATCTGAGAAGTGGGGAAGGTGCAAGGAAAACACTGCTGCTCTTCAAGCAATGTTCCATATAAAGCATTTGCAGACTTTGTGTAAATATTTCAAAATACATTAAAAACACAGTAAAATGTTCAACAAATTAAACACATATTCACAGCATGAGAAGTTAGAAACAGTTTGAATAAAAAGCCATCAGAATTCTGATCCTGTGGGCCAAGGCTATGTACCTTAAATATTCATGTTGTGTTTTTGTTAGAAATCATCTTTGTTGGATAAAAGTAGGCAAAGTTAAGGCATTTGTTCTTGACATAATGACTAGAGAAGAAGCTTTACAAATCTGATATACAATTTTAAATTTCAATAATGTTATGAGAAAATGTTCACCAGATCAAGTACAGACTCCTCACTTTTGTAGTTAGTGATATTTTGGGACAATCTTTCAGAATAGATACTGCTGATGCCCCAAATATGACATTTTCCAAATTGTATTTAAAAAGGTTAAAATTTAGTAAAGTCATAATGAAATATTTACAGAATTAAACTCAGAGTTGTAATCTTTGTCAGTTAATACTGTTTTGGACAAAACATTCTGAATACTCACCTTATGAATCTGTGACTTCAGTGTCTGAAGAGACACTGAACATTTATTTCTTCAAAGGTGACTTCACAGTTGTTTAAGTGGAATTGCATTTCCACTCCAACATATTTTTGAGATAGCAATGAGTAAAGATAGTGGAGATGTTCATAAGAGTTCTTCTGTGGCATTTCAGCTAATACAGTGATCTCTAGACTGTGAAACTAAATAAGTAGGATTTTTGATGCTTAAAACTGGAAAGTTGTGGGTATATGTCGGCAACAATTTGTGCTGTATCCACTTCGCCTGAGAGGAATACATTTAAAATTTCACAAAGCTCCCTTATCCCACATTTTACAGAAACATTCTCTCTGAAACAAACTCATGAGGTTATCCTGACATTAGTGCACTCTTTCCCCTTATGAGTCAAATTCTCCTCTGGCATTTGTGACTAATACAGTGCTCTTTTGCTCCGGTCTCTACTTCCTATAAGAATACATGCCGATCTGCACAGAGGGAAAATTGATGTCTAACATACAAGACACTTATAGCCCCAGTCTGATGGACCTCCTGCATATCTGCAAAACAAATAACACCAGAATTACCCATTCTAAAGACTTAACCCTTGCCTTTGATATAAATAGGACCTGCTGGAAATACAGGTATGAATCCCAGAGTCTATCTCTTCTCGAAATAGGCTCCCTATCCATGTGAGTCAGAGTTCCAGTCTAATCCAATTCAACTGTAGCTTGCACAGTTGGATGGGCAGCAGGAAATTCATCCCTGATACAAATAAATTGATTTACATGTTGCCTTATTTAATGATTAGGATTTATTGGAGCAGGCATGTTTGCTTTTTAGATAGGTGAGATACGTGTCTCAAGATATGGACTGATATTCTGAACCTTAAAATTAACTGAATTTCTAATGCATTATGATTTTGCTTGCATTTATACCTGAGCCATACCTTCCCCATGCCTCTATGAGGCATGCCAGTCATTTCTTATGTGCCTCCCTATTTCTAGGTATCTCTTCAGCAACTGTACAAAAGAGAAAACAGAAAACAAAATAAGCATAATGAAAAGCTGTATTGTCTCACTAGTCCATGGTATTACATTTGTTGATGATGGGCAGCTATACATACAGAACTGAGAGGTGTTTGCAGTTGCAAATCCTGCCTCCCATTGGCTCAGAAGATCCTGTTTGTACCTCTTCATGTCTCTATAATGGTGATGACTTTGGTCATTAGTGTGTGAAATGCCAGTAGCACTGGTGACAGCCTTAGTCAAGTTATTTCAAGCCCCAGCCTTTTACTGGGACCCTGTATAGTCTTCCTGCAACAGACTATGGTTGTAGCACATTATGAATAGTACAGCAAAGACTGTGAACACCTCCTGACACCAATATTTGGTTCTAAATGGAGCACCATTCTCTCCATCACATGCCGATGCTTCTCAAGGATATCAGGAAATATAGCAGGGAATTGTCATCCGGTTTGTATCTCATATGCACCATCCTGTGCACAATGACAATAACCTTGCCAAATGTATTTGCAAAATAGAAAGAACACAAATATCCTGGAAGAGAAATTAGGTTTGAGTGCTTCAAAGTACACTACAGGTGTGAAATATGGCAGTGAGATTTGGCCATGTGTAATGCTCAGTGTATTTACGCATGTTCCACTTTGAAATCCTCAAATGCTTTTGATGATATCTGAATTACCCTATAAAGGATCTATTGTCACCTCCATCTATTATCTCTGGTATGCTGAATGGTAATCATACATATATTCTTGTGATATACTAACACAACACGTCATATTATATGATATTGATAATAATCAATGTTGGTAAAAAATGAAATTATATAAACTGAGACATGGTAGTTTAATGAGTCATAAGACATTGCCTGTGGAACCTGAGATGCATAGTTATATAGATTGTTGACTTAGGCAGCAGTTCATCTCCAGCAAAGGACAACATAATATGAATGCACTGACATGACACACAATTTATTCTGAACGTTCATTACATTATTATGATCCCTGATAAATCTCAGGCTACCATAATAACAGGTAAAATGAAAAAAAAAAATGTCAGTATTCCAAAGGTAAAGATGTTAGTGGTAAGAACTTACTGTGGGTTAGAGACTGATATTATGATTAAGAGTGTTTACCTCACAGGCACAAGGTACAATGTTTGATTTTCATCTCTGAGGGAAATTAGCTAAGCAATGTCAGCTATTATCTATGATTCCATAGTACCTATGAATATTTTAAATTTTACAAACTGTGAGTGATTGAAACCGAGACTACACAGAAGGATGAACTACCAATTTGTCTTTATTAACTGCTAAGACCACATGAGAAGTAATAAGTGTAACAATTAAATCATGAGCAGAGATCTAATTATGACAGGCCTCCGTGTGTTTGCCTTTCATTTCTTATGTTACTGGAGTTAAATCAAAAGCCCAGAATTTATTTCTGTAAAACTATTTATTTTTTTTACACAAGAAACATCTTTATTAAATTATCATGTATGACATAGGCAATGTTACATTTATACAAATGACAATAAACCATAGCAACACAACTGTAGCTGCAAACATTATACATCATTTTTAACATACCCAGTCATTGTTAGTGAACCATTACATAGTTCATTAAAATCCTGCCTTCTTTTAAACCTCATTCCTCCTCTGTATGTATTGATCCCACAGTTACCATTTTTTTCCTATGCAATTGACTCCTACCCTTTTCTAAAGATCCCAGTTACAGATGTTTTAACTCTGTTACTATCTTCACTACTTCTAGTGAAATTGGTTTAGACTTTGATTTATATCTTCTAGTTATTGCTTCCTTGGCATACATCATGATTAGGCTCAGCAAAGCCTAACTATGTGTAGGCAATTTTGAGTTTGTATCATAAATCAAAAAAATAATTTCCCTAGTCACTCCAACTTGCTCAACCAACATCTCTGACAGAGCAGTCTACAGGGAATCTTTAAAGTCTACCAACTCATTACACTCTCAGAAAATATGTTCCCAGTTACCTCTTTCTACCACATCATACCTCCAACACTTGCTCTATACTTTATGAACAATTCTTTGAAGTTTGCTTGGGGTATAAAAATACCTATGTAAGCACTTCCAGGCAAAGATCCAAAATATTCTAGAGTTTGTTGCATATTTGGGAGACATACATATATTCCAACATTGTTTCTTTGCAAATTGTTTATATAGTCTCTCTTCCCAGTCGTTTGTTACTTCCTCTGATTGATTCTTATAGTTATCAAGCTATATTTTATATGGTCTACTAATTATTCCTTTCTTAATGGCAACCTCTGTTCTAGAGTTCTGCTTAAAGCTCTACCACTGCTGGTCTTTCATTTAGGATCCCCCCAATTTCTTTTTTTTTTTTGCCTATACTGTGACATCAATCGTTGATATGGAAGGCAATATTTAGCCTGCAGTCCAAATAAGTTCTTGGCATTTTCCCATTCTATTACCTTTCACTCTCTAGTTATTTGCTCCCAGTACCTTGGTTCCTTTGCTAGTTTTCCACAATATATTCCCAACCCTCTCTTGCCTATTGTCTGCATCCCTAATTACATTCATCCCTATTGGCAGAATCTCCTTTCTCCATTCCCATGTTAACTTAGTTCTTAGAAGATCTTCTGTTACTTCATCAATATAATATTCTGTATGATTATTTATGTTCTCCAAAATCCCAGTCTCTCCCTGTTACCTGAGCTGCCCCACATTTCATCATCATCATCATCATTATCATCATCATCATCATCATCTCTTTCTACTTTGAATTATAGTTTTCTGCTTGTGCTGTGTATAGGAGCCTTAACTGTGTTTCTCTGAAATACCTCTTCAATGCAGGTAATTCCAATTTACTCTATTCTTTTGGAAGAATAAGGCATTTTCCCTTCTCAGATAAAATCCTTCAGCTCTTTATTAATTGCTATCCCCAACTTCTCCTCTTGTTGATAAACATATGCCTGACCAGTGTATAAGACTAAAGGAACTAAAAACATTTTAACTGTTTGTATCCTACTATCAATATCCATATAAAAGAGCTTCTATTTTCTCAGTTTTTGTATTTTCTTTTATTTAGTCTCTTCCCACATATCCTTAGCTGTCACATCAGTATCATTTTAATCCATACGCCTAAATACTTCATTTTATCATGTCCCCATAAATATGGATATTGCTGGACCAGTTCATATGCAGGTACATAATTTACCACTATTGCTTTTTTTTTTTGCTTCATTCATTTTGTATCCCAAAAAGGTTTAAAACTGTCTCAATATGTTCCACAGCACTGTATTGTCTCTTTCTGGTTTTATCAGGTATAAAATAATGTCATCTGCAAATAGACCCAGCTTTTCTTGATACCATATTAATCATACCCTAGAATTTCTGAGTCCCTTATTTCCTTTGCCAGGGGAGAGGAGACATCCATTCTTGGTTTATCTGCTCAAGTAGAGATTAACAGAAAGGACCCCACCCACTTTAATTTTCACCTCACACCCTTCATATATCCTCCTAATTAACCTTATAATTTTATCACTGAAGTGAACAAAAAGAAGCACCAGTTAGTAATCCACAAAAACGGGCACAAGAAGAACCAACACCAGCTGAAAGCCTGAACACAGGTTTATTGAATAACAACAGATGGTGCTTATGTGACTCAAGTATACATTTATGTTTTTATATATGCATTTAGATATATATAGAGTTTTATTGGTTTACGAAGTTTGCACTGAATAAAATATTGACCTTGTTAAATATGTAACAATAAGCACTATGTCAGCGTGCTTATGCACATTTAGAATGTGGTTTTAATAACTATGTGATATAGATATAAATATTTCTTTGTTATGTTTAATTATAACGTTTTAGTTACATAATGCAATTTTCATTATTACTTGTAAGGTATTTGTTTTATTAAACAATGTACTTTGAATCTATACCCTTGGATGATGCTCCCGCTCTAACGGAAGTGATGCAATCATTAAATGTGTTAGAGCGGAGCTATAAGGGTGTTGCTTTTTGTGTTTTTTGTGTATTGTAAACCTCTGAGGAAGCTACTTTTTTCTGTAGCGAAAACGCCGTCTGTTGTTATTCAATAAACCTGCATTCAGGCTTTCAGCTGGTGTTGGTTCTTCTTGTGCCCATTTTTGTGATTTATAATTTTATCAGGGAATGCAAATGCTTCCATTGCTCTGCTTATAAAATCCCAGCTTACTCTATCAAATGCTTTCTCTGTATCAAGACCCACCAATAATTGTGGCATTTTCTTACATTCTGCTTTTCTCTGGATCATCACTGCTCTGTTTATGTTGTCAAATGTTTGCCTCTCCTCCACAAAACCACATTGATCCATATCAATCAATCTTGGCATCACTTTTGCCATCCTTTTGTCCATTATAGACATAAATACTTTCTAATCATAATTTAGTATTGAAATGGGCTGCTATGAAGTTAAATCTGATGGATCTCTACCCTCTTTTGATAGTACAGCTACTATCATTTTCTTCCAATATGTTGGTACTTCTTCTCCTCTTAGAATACTGTTAAAACCAACCAGATATCCATAATTTTCTTCCCTCCTAGCATCCAAACTTCCACAGTAATACCATCTAATCCTGGAGACTTTCCTGTAGATTAGTTATACATCACCATTTTTATCTCATCTCCTTCTATCCTGTTAGTAATCGAGCCTCCTCTCCCTCTAGCCTTGACAAGTTTAATTTTCTATAAACATTTCCATTTGTACCTTTTCTTAAGTTCCATAATTTTTTGCTTTATACAGGCTTTCACAGAATTTCTGAAATATTTCTAATACTTCTACTGGATCCCTAGTTATCTTCCTTGTAATACGCTCCCTAAACTTGGTGACAGCCTTTTCTACTTTCTGTTGTCTGAGTCATTGTTCTAAAATGTTTTGTGCTGAGTAGTTATTATCAAAAAAAAGTTGCTTAACAGCAATCTTTCTAAACACATGCATAATATTAATTTAGTCCCTTATTTTCTGTTTAGCATTCTGTCATTGCTCCTCTTCTTGTTGTGTCAGATTCCTCCCTATTTTGCAATACTATAATATTTGTCAGTCCCTATAAATAATTCTTGTTACTTCTTAACCATATCTCCCTTTCTGTTATTTCCATCCTATTTTTAAATTCCATTTTAATTTTATGCTACTCCCTGGCTATATTTTCAGAATAATTTTTATCTTCTCTAATAGCTCTGAATAATTTCCACTACCCATTCTTTAAATTCTTCTCTTTTCAACAGATAGGTAGGAAAGTGACAATGCCTCATTTTTTATTTAATTACCCTATTTTATGTTACTTATTATTGGCTCGTGATCTGAAATAGTTATGGGGTTTGTATCAAGACCTTCAATTAAATGCACATTTTTCTGTGAACTGTAAATTCTGTCTAGTCTAGTCCAGTTTTTATATTTTGGAGTATATTATGTTAATTCATTACAAATTCCTAGTATTGAATTCACATCTTTCTTGCCAAATATTTTAATAAAATTCTTTAAAAATCTAAATCTACCCACCTTTGTTATATTTCCCTTTCTGGACCCCCCAGGTGCATCTCCACTGTTGCAAATCAAATTACAGTCTCCACCTATAAGCAATATTCTTTGCTGAAAGCTGATTATTTCTCTCAGAATTTTCTTATGGCAGTTTTTGGTTGAATATAAATACTTGACAGTGTAATTCTCATCCCTTGCCAGTGGCATCTTAGTGCTACAAATCTACCATTATTGTCTACTGTAAAACTATTAATTATGCATCGATTTGAATGAGCACAGTAAAGTATTTTGAAGAAGAAGCCATACATACTTTACATGACATATTCTCCTTCACACCTAATAATGATATTTCTGTTGTCATACTTTATTTCAATAACTATTGTTAAAATTTTACTTAAGCAAGTGTCCTTTACATTAGCTATGAACATTGTTATGCTTAACATACTTCAAAAGTGTAGTTAACTTAATTAGCATTCATTGCACAGAGTTGTGTTGCAAATTTCATGTATCAGCTTGACAGTTTTACTTTATATTAAATTACTTATAAAAAGTATGTGATAATAGTTATTCTGATTCCCAAATTATTTGTAATCTAGATTTAAACTATTCATTACCTCAGCAGTCTCTCACAACTTACAGCATTAACACATTGAGCCACAAAAAAGTTACATAATAGGTTGATTATCTTACTTCATTACTATCCAGAGTGCTGACTGAAAAGCAACAGTGCCAAACTCATTTGTGCTACTGATGGTATCCAAATTTAATTTTTCAGTTTTGCCTTCAGAAGTTAATTGTTGCTCACTGCTAGTGACCTCTGGCAGTCAGTGTACATTACCAAGAGTTGTGCAAAGGAATAAGATTAAAAAGTAAAAAAAAAATGTGTATTGCTTTATTCAAATAGTTTTCTAAAATATCTATCTAGCAATGAAACCAGCACCTATGGCATTACCCTGAAACATTCAATCTTTTAACAGTGTTTACCACATAACCACTTACATTTCTATTATACATCATTGTGCCTTTATGTAATGACACTTACTGAAGAAGGGGCCACATAGAATATCATATGAGGTCACTTTGTACACAGCATATACAAGTCAGGTTTACACTTCTCTAAAGGAAATGTATTACTGTCAAGATGACTTGTGACATATTTCAAAAGTTCTGTTCAATTATCAATATTTTAACATCCAGGACATTGCTGATTTTATGTTTTAACACTTTAGTCCATATCATATTTGTTAAATCATGCACATAAAACTGTAGTATAACTAATAACAATATTTCAGGTTCCAACACAAAAACATTTGCTTAACTGTGGCAACATCCACATATAAAAAGCCAAAATCAAGCCCTGCATTATTAGTGTTGCTACAGATATCTTACTGCATAAATGCATTGAACCACAGGAAACACTGTATAACCTGTGTCTATTCTGGCAATCAGTACTGTCCAGAGTGCTGACAGAAGTGCATCAGCACTAGTCTTAGTTGTGCTACTAATGGCATTCCAAATTACATTTTTGAGTTCTTGCTTTGGGAATAAAATTGTTACTACCTTTTGACAAAAAACAGCTCAAGGAAACATGTAGAACACCTTTTTTACGAATAACAAGCCAACAAAATTTCACTAACCCTCTTTCAGTTTGTAAAAACACATCAGTACAACATCTCTTCACATAAATACTTATAATAATTGTTATACAATTATTCAATCAATCAATAATTAAAATTCTATTACCAATCAACTACCTAAAATGTTTCATTTTCAAAATTTCATTAATTGTTATTGATCACTGTCAGTCACCAACATGCAATGCCAAGCATCACACAAGATAAGACGTCAAAACAGGAAAAATATATCTGTGCAATGATTTCATAACTCTGTGTTCTTATGCAATGGAGATGTGGACATTAAGGATCCTTAACTTTCTCAAAGACATCTGAACCACAAAAGCATGGCATTAGCATAACTCATTGAGAAGATTAACAATTTTTGCCACATATGCATTATAAGGCAGAGAAAGTAGAGCACATATACTCAAGCACTAATATTCTAACATTTTACATTTAGGAAGCAATATACCCATTTTTGCATACTTGTTTTTTTTTTTTTTTTTTTTGTCATTTCACAGTAGATGTCTAGTTGAATTGTGTATTTGCACTAGTTAAGCTAATAAATCATATCACAGTGCAAACAAATGTATGTGGTACAATAATCATTCTTACCTTTCTTTTGTTAGCAGTACTCACCTTTGGTGCATTTGTAAAATGATTGTATTATAAGTTGCAGTTATTTCAAAATTTTCTACTAGTATGTTTAAGTTTTAGTTACGTGATAGAACTTACAGACATCTTTTACTCAGAGGCACAGTTACCTTCATAAAGATGACATAAAGGTTGTCTATGTAATTGGAAACTTTGTTATATGTCTATTCTTCCTGGCATAACATACTCTCTGTGCGTATACATCAAATTTACAGGAGTTTTAATCACTTAATTATTTATGCAGTACTGCTAATGAGTCACACTTGAATGCCATTAGCTAGCCCTTCTCAATAGTCACTCTTGCACTGCTAGGGCATATGCACAGTATTGTGTAGGTCCTCACACCATGTTTACCTGCCAAGTACTTCAAACAGATTGAGTGATTCATGAATTATAATGAATGGACATGTTATTTACATCACTGTATAAGCACAACTTGGAGATAAGGAACTTGTATCATAGTAGGGAAGACTGTGCTGCTATGATTCACCAACTTAACATTCTGCTGTTTGACTGAGTTAAACTGCTGCAATTGCATTACTTTTGATTAATTTTAGTTCAGTTCCTATCAAGCTATGTTATGTTCCAAGCATATAATTCTTAAACAGTTGTGGTTATTTTTTTTTCCTAGAAAATTGAGTGATGTATGTACTTTACTCATTTGTGTTGGTAAAGAAGGTATGGCAATTGCTTTTGTATTGATCCTGACCTACTACTACATGAGTCTACAGCAGACATCTCAGAGGAAGTGAACAAATAAAAATCTTATATTAGAATTAGCAATGTGAAAGTAAAATTTCAGAAATTGTCCTATGGTAAGGCTGTTGGCTATGCCTGACATTTACAACTGTTATCCCATTAGAAAAGTGTTGTATCCCTGGCAGTTGTGCTTGGTGATGTAGGGTGAGAGATGATTATTTAGTATATGGTCATTGATTTGCATTACTTAACTAGGTGCTGTCTAACATTTGCAAATTCCTTTTTGAATTAAAAGTTTAATGTTTGCTATTAAAACAAATGATCATTGGGTTGTATTCCATACAATTTTTTTTTTTGCCTTAGCATTATTAACAGACGTCTGAATATAGAAAGCAACATTTTTTGAAAAGTATCAATGCATACACTTGACAGATTGGCAATGCTGTTATATATTCTAGACTAACACATTTATTTATCCTTATTCAATTCTGTTTTTGCCAGGTGTGGGGGAGGGGTTACTGTTATGTCTTTGATGTGTATATTTCTATTGATTAGTTATGTATACGTTTTTAAGAATGCCTGCATAAATGCATGTTTGTTTTCTGCCTAGTCCCTGCTTTTTCAAATGCATATATTTTTTAGTTTCATACAGGGATATGACAACGAATGCTCTGGGCCATGTAAACCTGCATTCTCAAAGGCTGAGAATGAGGTAATAATGCAGGCACTCTATCAACATGGTTCATGCCTCTTACTGAAAGTTGTAGCTGACAAGCCCTTCCATGAACATATTTGGTGACTAGTGGTTGATGATGTTAATGCCCTGGGTGGTACAATGACATCAAACATCAGGCCAGTGACAGGATCACAAAGATCCCAAGCAGAGCCAGTGTTATTGCATGGAAATGGAGGGCTATTGGGGATGGCCCTGCAACTAAACTATCACTTACTGAGACAGAAGAGTTCATGTCCACTGTGGGGGATCAAGGCAGCTCATTTTGGTTGCTCCAGATATGCAATGTGTGTGTGTGCACATGTGTGTGTGTGTGTGGGTGTGTGTGTGTGTGTGTGTGTGTGTGTGTGTGTGTGTGTGCGTAGAAAGTGAGATTTTACACTTTTTTAGAGTTATAACTATGTTTGTCTTTCACCTTCTGTTCAATGCTTATCATCCTTCTTTCCATCTCCATTTTGTCTCTCTAGGCATTTCAGGTACTACACCTCCAGAGCCACCTGCAAATGGCATGGATATAACTTTAAAGTTGTATTCATTTATGTAATTGATCTTGAAGTCAACCCTAATAACATTTTAATTGCATTTGCATCTAGTATTGCTTCACTCAGAGCTACATTGCAGAAGTCTGATCATTAGTTTCTTTTATTTCTCTTTTTGTTGTGTTTTATTGGTATAATCACAGGTGAGGCTGCCACCAGCACTGTGGAGCTTCTACCACTTGATATTAAATTATCACTAGTCTCTGATGATGACGGTGGTGATGAATAGGCATAGCATGAGGTTACAGAGGGTCTGACTAACACTGAGGCTGTGGTTTCAACATCCCCTCCACAGAGTTTTGGACACAGTCAATATGTTAGGCATACCAATAACATGGAGACATCTGTGATAGGATAGGTTGAGGGTGACACAGTTGATAAGGGTAGTGTGGCTACTCCAGTTACAGAGCTAGCAGAGTCTACCCCTTGCCATTATGAGGGAGAAGTATCACATAAGGGGTGTTGCAGAGAGATGCTTACAGGAGACATGCTTTTATCCCTGCCTCTGATGTTGATTCATAGGTTCATAGGATGATACTAAGCTATTGGCCCAGAGGCCCTTATAAGCCTAGCCAGGAATTTCACCCATGTTCCCTCAAAGTCAAAGTCAGCACCTGTTTCCCCTATCCAGCAGGGGCACAGGTGGGATCCCAGGGGTGTAGTTTCTATTTCCCATCCAGTCATCTAGGTTCCTCTTAAAGAAGGCTAGAGAGATACTGTTCTTGACATGGAAAGGGAGTTTATTCCACAGATGGGGCAGTCTTTGGGATGCATATCTATCCTACCAACAAGTTCTATTAATGTCACAGACCAGGTTAAGGCCTTGTATGTGGGTTGCGCAAGTGCAGATATGCAGCAACTCCATCAAGGCTGGGTCTGAAATGGCCTTGTATGGCAGACACAGGTCACTTCTGATCAGTCTGTATGAGACTGAGTAGAGGGACAGGGCTTTTAGCCTATCTGTATAGGATAGGTGTTTGAGACCCTGGATTTTCCTGGTCAGGAACATGTGTGGTCTCTCCAACTACTGCATGTGCTTGGCAAGGTACATGCCGAAGGGGGCATTGTACTCGATAATGGGTCTGATAAAGGAGGAGTACAGTGATGTTATGACCTCCTTGTTCCTGGATGAAATACCCTTATTTATGAGGTGGGCCATCTAGAAAGCCTTCTGTACAATGGAGGTAACATGGTTGTCGAATGTCAGATTGCAATAAACCTGGGTGCCCAAGTCCCTCACGACTGATTGCATGCTTAGTACATTGTTATTAATGTGATAATTAGTGGGGATAACATTTTCCCCAAAGGGGATAATGATGCATTTCTTGGTATTCAGTTTGAAGCCATGCTTCTGGCACCAGTCATTAGTTTGGGTAAGGCCCTCTTGGAGGATGTTCACATCACTAGGGGAATTTAAGACAGTGCCCAACTTGTAGTCATCTGCAAACTTGGTCAGCCGCAGACCATTGGTTTTGGCTTGCACCTCAGAAAAATATATCCCAAACAATAGACGCCCTAAGACAAATCCTTGGGGTAAACCACTCATTATGGGTTTACTACTAGAGGTGGCTTCCCCTACTTTAACTGAGATGGTTCTGTCAGTGAGATAGTTAGCTACCCATTTGGTAACATACAGGTTGATGCCTAGCTGGGAGAGTTTATCTATTATGTCCAAGTGGATAATAGTGTTAGAGGCTTTGGCTAGGTCAAGGTAGGCAGTGTGCACTGTCTTCCCCCTCACCCATGGCTTTGTTGACTGTTTTGAAGAAGCCAACGAAGTTTAACAGGCATGATCTCTCAATGACAAAACAAAACTGTGTGGGGTCAAGCGTTTGGAGGTTGCCAATGTCCTTGTTTATAAGGTCCATGATAATGCATTCCATGGCCTTGCAGATCGGGGAAGGTAGGCTGATGGGCCTATAATTGCCTGGGTCAGTGGACACTCCACCTTTGTGTAGAGGGATGACAGTGGCTGTCCTAGATTCAGCTGGGATGAAACCAGTGCTCAGGCTTTGGTTGAATAGGGTATCTAATGGAGCTGAGAGCTCATGCCTGAGTTCATGTAGGATACAGCCAGGGATGTTATCGGGTCACATTGAGACTGTACTTTTGCCTTTGAGAGGGAATTAAGGACCTGCTCCTTGGTGATAAGGGGAGGGGGGTCAGGTGCTGTGGATGTCCTGGTTTACTGATGGGGGGATAGGAGGGTGACATTTTCACTGAACCTGTCTGCCAGTAGGTTTCTATATCTATGGTGTTTGTGTATGTGGTGTTATTGACCACCAGTTCAGAGCAGATTTGGGTGTTGCCTTTGAGATTGTGGACATATGTGAAGAAGGTCTTGTGATTGTCCTTGGTGGATGTGGCCAATTTGGACTTGAAGTTAGCCTTAGAGAATTTCACCAGTGACCTTATTTGCTTGTTCAGACAAAGGAGAGATTGCTTCTAACTTGGCACCTGCTCCTTCTTGGCCATGGACAGCAATTTTTTTTTCCATGTATAATAGAGTTTGTTTATTGCTGCTGTCCACCAGACAGGTTTACTCTTCTTTGAAGAAGATGATTTGGTCCTGTCAGGTATTGCTGAGTCCATACAGATATGTAGGTCCTTATATAGTTTTTTGGCGTAGGCTTGGACATTAGCACTAGTTCCAACTGAAGGGGCAGTGATTGTGAAGCTGCTTATACCTGCTCTGAGAAGATTGTAGTTAGCTTTGGAAAAGTTTTTTCATTTGACCCTGATGGGGGGGGGGGGGCAGAGGAGATGGTGACTTCAAAAGTGATTGCTTTATGTTTGGGTCTTACCAAGGAGGATGACACTGTAGGAGTGCTACAGTGGCTACTCACTGGTTAGGACCAGGTCCAAACTATTTTCAACTCTTGTAGGGGTATGAACCAGCTAATCCAATGCATTGGCAATGATGAAGTTGAGGAATCTCTGGGTATTCATGTTTGGCCTAGAAGAGGTTTTCCACTCTGTGGTTGGGTAGGTAAAGTCACCCAGGATCAGGGTAGAGTGTTGAATCTTAATGGATTCAAGTACATCTAGAGAGGTGGAGTGGGTGTCCTGAGTCATGGTTAGGGGTCTGTAGCTAGCTATTATTTGAATAGGTGTTTTGTCAACAGTTAACTGCACTTGGAGTGTCTCCTGTGTGTCATATCATTTGTCCATCCTGGAGGTGTGTATGTCTTTGATAAATATTGATAGTCCACCTCCTTTGATTTGCCTTCATTTGGAGTCTTAAAATATGGTAGGATGAATAATCTGGTAAGGTTGGGGTGCTTTCCACAGCTTTGAACCAGGTTTCAGTGACTGCACAAATGTCAGCATCCTTCAAGGCAAGGAATGCTTGCAATGAGTGCAGTGTCATACTAAGACTCATAGCGTTTAGCAGCATGACCTTTAAATTTCATTTCTAAGAATTTTTCATGTTCGTAATTTTGTGCTCATGACTTTGCTTAAAAAAGGCACTATGGAGGAGGCAAAATCCTTTGCCAGAATCCTAAATCCCAGGGGAGACAGATGAAGGCCATCTCTGGCAAAGCATTGTGGTCTGTCAGTCATGTCCTTCCAGGCTGTCAGGTACTGGATCCCCTTGGAATGACTGTTAGATTACACTATTCAGGTAATCTGTACCTTTACTCAATGAAAACACTGAGACAGTTCTGCTGTTATGACATTCATTTACTGCACATGAGGTTTACATCTAGCTTAACAATGAAAGGTATATAGGTTCATAGTTCATAGTTCATAGTTTGGTACTAGGCTATCGGCTCTTGGTCCTATACAATCCTAGCCATAACAATTCCCTGGTTATTTCTTCCCACACTATTTACTTCCCTGGACACCTGTCTAGCAGGGCGACTGATGTGATCCCATCAAAAATGTACTTCAGCTTACAGCATCAGGTCTGCAAGAATAGAATAATCAAAGTCTCTGATACAAAAGAAAAAGTCACAATCTTTATAGTGTCTTTTCTGCCTGCATCAGCAGTTTAGAGAATTTGTCAGAATAATAAGTCTTTCCTTTGAAGCTGGTCTGCTGACATTTTGTTTTCCATATTTGAAGCATTCTGTTCCTGAAAAATAACTCCTTTCATCCTTTGCCTATCTTGTGTATCATATTTATGAGACACAGCTGCATACAAGAGTTTGTCTTGACCTGCTTGTAGATAATAATTTTACACAAGCTGCATAGTTTATAAGAGATAAAATATTTTACTTCTGATTCTTATTAACAATGAATGCCAAGATATATGTTTTTGCGAAGTTAGGTAACTGAGTTTAAACTGAGTGCACTCTACAAACTGAAATGCAGAACATTTATTTCACAATTTTCAGAAAAATCCACAGAAATCCATTTTAACCTGTTCTTTACTCTCACAATGACACCAAAAACTAAGCCAATTGTTGAAGTCAATCATTTTCTTTTTGTATTAGTGTATCATTCTGGGTGATGGTAGGATGCTGCTTAAGGCTAGGGACATACCTGGCTGGGATACATATTAAGCGAGCTCAATCATGTCTGTCTTCACATAGTCCAGAAAAGTATGTTTCAAATCATTCACACCAACATAGACTATGACAGGGTCACAGTACCTGCTGTTAAGAGACTTAAGTGCGTGTGTGATATGGCAAATTCTAGCACCTGACAAGCAACTTACTGTGTCACTAGATGCCATTCAGTCTATGTATAGGGCCATTGTGGAAGCACAGGCTAGTTCCACTAGGGCCTGAATGATGCAAAATACTGAGCAGACCTAGCATTTGTGTTTGGTATATACATATTTGTTTTATTACTCTGATGGTTGGCATATTCGTAATTTGTGTCCTGTGCATTAATACTATATTTTCTGTTCCCTGGGGGGTACATAAGTATGCTTGCTCATGTGCCATTTAGAATTCTGAGTTAACATTGCAGGTGCTGTTTTAATGTGGGCCTGCTTTGGCTTGATATACAGGTTGTGTACCATATGCTGTAAAAAGCTATTTTTATATACATTTTATCAGATTACTACTGATGTTGCATATATCAGTCATGGGTTACACTGCCATCCTTATACATTTGAGCAATGTTTTATCTTACTGATGTAGAATAGTTGCATATGAGGGTAATCATTTTTATCTCTTCTTTTTAAGTTCATCACTTACCTTGGTTAATTCTGCTGAAACAAGTTGTCTTTTCTGGGGTTGACTGATGCTCAAAGAACAAAACCATATACAGGTACGTGATTAATAAGTGATATCCTGATAATTTTGCATGCATCGCTGTTACTGTTTGCATATTCTTAGCTTCTTAACTTTTCACTTAGGTAGCAAGTGTGTACACTATTATCTACTTATTAGCCAAAGTCATAGCATAGTGTACATACCTCTCACTTCCAGGATCATTCCCAACTGCTGATTCTTCATCTGACTCCAAGCACCTCCAGACTGGAAACGTGATTTGAGCAAGCCATAAATATGCTCTATACAATTTCTAGTTTGAGCATGTGCATTATTGTCACCTTCCTCAGCAGAATTGTGTGAGTTTCTCGTGGGTGTCTTGAGCCAAGGTTCAGTGCATAACCTACCCCCCCCCACTAGATGTTCTTGTGAGAAGTCACACCTAGAAAACTGCCACTGTTACCTATACACACACACACAAACACACACACACACACACACACACACACACACACACACACACGCACACACACACACACACACACACACACACACTCACACACACATTGTAGATGATCCCTTGAGCATTCCAGACCACCTCACAATTAACAGCAGTGATATTTTTGTTGATGTACCTCCCTCCCTGTTTACTAGGTGGGGCTTATATTTCAATGTGTTAGCAGTCTATGGCTCCTAGTACCTCAGGAAAATGTGCTATTGCATCAAAATGTTGCAAGGTTGTAGCTCTCTTCTCTGGGGTACATAGAAACCAAATATACTTCATTACATGTTGCACTATTACATTGAGAAATTGGTATAATATTCTTCAGGCTGAGCCTGTGACACCCCTAATATGTCCCCTATGGCACTATAAAAAGTGCAAGTACCTAGTATATGTAATGCTACACACACCTTGGTTTCCACTGGGATGGGTTCCCCATGATTCCCCAGGGTGTCAGTTGAGGGTGGCAGACGCTGACTATTTGCTCTAAGGAAACCTTGTCCTCACTGTAGCACTCTAATGTTTCAGTATCATGAAGTCCATGATAGGCCAAATATGGTCTCGACACCCTTTTCCTTCTAGGTTGAGGTCAGGCAGCAACAACACCTTGTATTAAAGCCTGATGCACATACAGATTAATGATGGCAGCAGCAACCCCTAACATTTTTTTCTAAGTGTGTTTACAGTTGTATTAAAAAGAGTAGTGGAACTGAGGCAAAAAGGGAGCATGGCATATATGCACTGGCTCTATACTTTCTTGAATCACACCACCATGTTGAATTGCTTCAATAGCATGTAATTCACCTACTTTTCCCTTTGTTTGCCTATTCTGCCACTTGTTTTGCAGCTGGGCTTGACAAACTCTCACCCTGTTATAGCACACAGGATGTATATAAACTAGTCTTCTTCTGTGACCATGTCTGTTTAAACTTTACATTCACTTGTTTATACTCAGCTTAAATTGCAGTCTGTCTCTTCTTTTCTTAAAAGGGAAGAACAAGCCCTACATTTGTCATCTACTAGTACCTTGTCACCTATGGCATCTCTAGCTACTTGGTCAACCTTACCTTGTCAATACCCTCACGTTTTAAGTTTATTATCTAATACCTATTATCTCCCCTATCTCCAAATACCCTACTGTTTCAGGGTCTGTTTATAGGACCTTCACTTTATGTAACTTCCAGTCTGACACTGACCTCTCCTCTGATGGTCTTGTAATAGGACCTGAGATGCAAGTAGGTTAGGCCAGATCTTCTGCTGTGAACTTCCTGCCTATCCTACCTTAACTTTGCTGGTTCAGTTGTCATTGACATCTGAGGGTATAATCCCCAGTAGTGATCAAACATGAATACCATATGTTTGCCTCCTTTTTCATTATTTAATATAATGGCCTTAAACATCACAACATGCAGACAGTTCACAGTTATAAAATCTAAGCCATGTTTCCTCCAAAGGTAGCCATAATTTGAAGTATTAAAGAAATGCAAGGAGTCTGAGTCAAAGATGAATGCTCCTGATTATTGTTCCTAGCATGTGGAGCTTGCCATTAAGCTTTTAATTTTTGGATTTGAATTAGTCTTACTTTGTACATGTCTTGACTCAGATTCCAGTCTTGACCATCCAACTGGCTGTGAAAACTTAGTATTTTGTGTATTTAACAAAACAGAATATGGCTTGAGAAATCACACTGTTCTACTCCTATGTCCTACACTGGGCCCTTGTTAACTATATATTCATCTTCCTGCTGAGTTACCCATCTTCACTAGCTTGAACAAATGGAGTAGTCCTGATATGATAAGTATACAGTCAGGAGTGCCCTGTGTCCTAGTGAACATGCTGTCTGCAAAACCAAAGCATACTGAGAAATGATTTAAATGCCATGGATTATGCTACTCCAAACTAAGTGTGGCACTTTAACTTTTAAATTTATTGATAATGTATGTTGAATTGAGTATAATATGAAGGTTGTATTAAGCTCGTTGACTATAAAGTGAATGAAAGTGAACTGGCAGTGTTACAACAGGGATTAACTTTTGCTCCACAGTTCTCCTTCAACCTTAAGAACTTTGAAATGTGCACTTTGCTTGCTGTAGCATAGACTAAATTCAGACCTGCTGAATCAAGTTCTGTTTCTATAACTTAAGCACTAAACCAGGCCATCTTTTGTTGGAGAGGGTTTCCCTGCACACTAGTGGCAGGAGTCTGCAGATAGAACCCATCTGATTGAAGGTTGCTGGAACAGGGTCAGTGTTGAGCTTTTTTATTCATTAATTTGTTTAAATCACTTTGCTCTTATTTGCTACATAAGCAAATCCAAGCCATCTGCAGATCTCTGCCAAACTTAAGTAAAACTTTTCACTGTATTTTGTACTTTTGAACTACATTTTTACCATATCAATGCTTATTTGAACTGTTTTTTTCTTAAATAGTTGCACTTTGCTGTAACATAGACTAGTTTCAGATCTGCTGAATCTAGTTAATTTTGTATAACTTAACTTGAGCACTAAACAAACCCATCTGATTGAAGGTTGCTGGAAAAGGGATCAGTTTTTTTTTTTTTACTGGTTAATTTATTTATATCAATTGCTGCTCATTTGCAGCATAGCATCGTGTCTGTGCAACATGCACTTACCGTGCAGTGGTGGGCTCATTGGTGGTTATAGAAGCAAACACTTTTGCCTGCAAATTTTCCCTTAGTACTCTGCTGGTGTTCCATTGGTGAGTTCTCATGATTGCTCCTCACTGACAGGTGATATATTCATCAAAGCTCCTGAGGTACCAACATAGATCTTACACACTTGCCCTAAATATTTTTTGTCCACTTCTCCTATCCTCTACTTTACCTGGTCCTTCCTGTCCTCTCCCTGTTTTCTGACCACATCCCTTTACCTGGCATTATGGATGGACCATTTCCCACAGTTCCTCCAGCCAGCCTGGTCGACATGGGCATCCTGAGGTAAAGTAGTAATTGCGTCATGTACAATGAAAACCCACTTCTTCTAGTCCATGCAAATTCATTATGTGAGAGATGCATCTATGTCAAGAACCTAGAATCCAGGCGCTCTTGCTCATCATTCAGTTCATCTGATACTAAACAAGTTGTCAGTATGCACACCTCACCTCCTGCACCTACCAAACCAGAAACACATAAACCTACATATGCGGAGGTCCTTACAAGAAGCTTACATAGACATAAGAGACCTCCCAAACACAAACACAAGCACACTTCACATAATACGTCCTCTGCAGCACATAATATATCACTCACCATTGTCTCACAAGTGAAGCCCCTAAGGTATAAGACAAGAACAAACATCTTAGTCATAGGCAATTCAACTGTGAGACACACAGATGTCTCTCTCACCACGTTCGATAAGTAAAAGTTCACGGTCAGCTGTCAGGTGCCAGGATCTGCCACATCACGTGCACTGGAGTCTCTCAACAAAAGGCACTATTATGACTTTGTCATAGTCCATGTTGGTGTGAACGACTTGAGACATACCTCACTGGATGATATGAAGAGAGATATGACTGAGCTCACTGATTATGTGCCTCAGGCAGGTATGTCCCAAGTCTTAAGCAGAATTTCAACTTCGCCTAGGATGATACCTCAATACAATCAAAAAATGATTGACTTCAACAATTGTCTTAGTTTCTGGTGTCATTCAAAGAGGATCCAGTATCTGTCAGCCTGGGATGACATGGTCGACAGACCTCAAAGCTTTGCCAGACATTGTCTTCATTTGTCATCCCTGAGATTTCGGTTACTGGCTAAGGCTATTGCCATTCCTATAGTGCCTTTTTTAGTCAATGTCACAAAAACAAAATCCCCAACATAAAAATACCCTCTAAAAACAACCTCAAGGTTGTGCCGCTAAATACTAGGACCCTAAATAAGAAACTGTACTCACTGGAAGCAGTCATCACCCTGAAAGATCCTGACATTTGTGCAGTCACTAAGACCTGGTTTAAGGCTGCAGAGAGCACCCCAGCTATATCAAGTTACATTTCCTTCCACACGTTCAGACCACAAACTGAAGGCATGAGAACTAAAGGAGGTGGTATATCAATATTCAGTAAAGATAAATATACCTCTAGATTGATTAACAGCACAATTCCCTTGAATTACTTCAGGTGCAATTGACTGTAACTAAGACCCCTCTTTAGGTCACTGCCAGCTATAGGACCCTGGCCATTAATCAGGACATCCATTCAGCCTATTTGGATCTACTTCAGTCAATCAAGGTACAACCAATTACCCTGGTTTTGGGTGACTTTAATTACCCATCCATAGACTGGGTAAATTATACATGTTCTAACTCACTTGCCCAAAGGTTCCTGGACTTTGTTAACTCCAATCCCCTGAACCAGCTGGTTGACACACCCACAATGGTCTCAAACATCCTGGACCTGGTGCTCACCAACATGGGGGACCACTGCACCACCCCTAGTGTGTGACCATCCGTGGTGAGATCGGACCACAAATCAGTATCACTAGAAGAAACAGTAAAACATGATCCTCCTTAGCAACAACAGGACTAAAAAAATTTCTCCAAGGTCAATTATAACCGCTTACATGATAGCATAAATAGCTTCATGGCCCCTCCCCCACTGATAGAACAGACACCTATGTTGAGTTATACAACAATGCTTTTTGCAAGAACTGCAATTGTATTGACTCTGTCATACCTGATATAACCAAAGCAAGATCTTCAAAGAAAAACAAACCTGCCTGGTGGACAACTTCTATTAATAGGCTATATAATAGGATAAAGGAATTGCTGTCTAAGATTAGGAAGAAATAGTCTCAAAGCTGGAAACACTCCATCCTCACATAAACAAGCAAATAAGACTCCTAGTGAAGTCCTCCAAAGGTAACTATGAATCCAAATTAGCTTGCCTAACTAAGGATAGCCATGAGGCATTCTTTAGTTACATCTGTAACCTCAAAGGTAAGGCCCAGATTTGAGCTGAACTTATAATTAATGGTACTACATATATAGAACCTGTGGGTATAGCAAACCTGCTAGCTAACAGTTTCAATAAAAACTTCACTCCCCTGTCCCTACCACATATACCCCAAAGCATCCCTAACACCTGTCCCCACCTAGTATCTCCAAGGACCAGGTCTTAAATGCCCTCTCTAAGGCGAAAAATACATCTTCTATGGGACCAGATAACATCCCAGGCTGTGTAATACATGGGCTAAAACAGGAATTAGCATCACCATTGAGCACCCTTTTCAATCACAGCCTAAGCACTTGCTTCATCCCAGTAGAATGGAAAACAACTACCATCATCCCTTTGCACAAAGGGGTTCAATCCACGGACCGGAAATTATGGACCCATTGGCCTGACCAGCCTTATCTGCAAGGACAAGGAATGAATCATCATGGAACTTATTAACAAAGATAAGGGAAATCTTGAAATTCTCAACCCTACCAACTTTGGCTTTGTCAAGGGGAGATCATGCCTGTTAAACTTGGTGGTCTTCTTTGAGAGAGTCACCAAACACTAGATGAGGGCAAATCTGTGCATATGGCCTACCTAGACTTAGCCAAGCCTTTCGACATAATCCCCCACTCAGGCATCATTGATAAACTCACCCAGCTGGGTATCAGTCCATATATTGTCAGGTGGGTTGCAAACTGGCTCACTGTTATAACTCATACGGTCAAAATAGGAGACTCCACCTCCTCCCACAGACAAGTAGCAAGTGGTTCTGGGACCCCTATTGTTTAGAATCTACTTCTCAAAAGTACAGGCTAAAACTAAAGGAATGTGGCTGACAAAGTTTGCTGATGACTGCAAACTGGGAGTGATCATTGAAACCCCCAGTGAGGTCAACATCCTGCAAGAAGGTCTTACTAGTGACTTGTGCCAAAGTGATGGTCTTAAACATAATGCAAAAAATGCATTATCAACCCCTTGGCAAGGGTGATGTTCCTACAAACTACCACATCAACAGCAGTGTCCTAAGCACATAGTCAGTGGTGAGAGATCTGGGCATACAGGTTGACAACAACCTTAACTTCAATCACCATGTCTCCACAGTGGTAAGAAGGCCATTTTATATTGCTCATCTCATAAGTAAGGGTATTGCCTCCAGAAATAAAAAAAAAAAAAAGGTTATAAACCCCTGGTACTCTTCCTTCATCAGGCAAATAGTAGTACAATGCTCCCTTTTGTATGTTCCTTTTCAAAAACATGCAACAATTGGAGAGACCTCAAATATTCCTTACAAAAAAAATGTAGGGCCTTAAAGATCTGTCTTATACAGACAGAAATCATTGCCACTTTACTCTGTGTCATACAGACTGCTCAGAAGTGACCTGTGCCTTGCATACAGAGCAATCTCTGATCCAGCTTTAATGGAAAGCTGCACATTCACAAGTCAAATGGCACACAGGTCACTCACTGAAAGGACGTTAACCTGATATGCGACATCAACAGAACTTACTGGAGAGACAGAATTGTCTCACACAGGTTGCCCCACCTTTGGAACAAGCTTCCTATTCATGTTAAAAAAAGACCCTCACTGACTTTATTTAAGCATAATTTGGATGACTGAATGGGTAACCAGAAATTTTCATCCAGGGTTCCACCTATGTCCCTCTTGGACAAAGGCAATAAGTGCTAATTTTACTGTCTGCTTGAACCAGAGACCCTTGCGAACACAGGTTGAACTTGGCTAGGCTTGTAAGGGCCCTGGGGCCATTAGCCTTGTAACCTGCTATGATCCTATGATCCTATAATCCTATGAACAGAGCCCATGTACAGGGTGTTTTGAAGTGTGTATTCAACCATATCTGGAAGGTGTATGTGCGGAGTCTCTCCACATGTGATCTGTGATGTTGTCAAAGCCCATTGATTCAGTGTCATAGGTCTGGATGAAGGTAAGACAGTGTATAATGCCTATCTTGATCTGGCCTAGGGTTTGGACACAATACCTATGCAGGTATCATTGAGAAACTCTCCCAGTAACCCTTATGTCACTAGATGGGTGACCAATTGTCTCACCGACAGAACACATACTGTGAAAGTTAGTAAATCAACCTTTAGCAGTAGAGCTGTGACCATTGGAAAACCCCCAGGGTTCTGTGCTTGACCCCTTACTGTTTGGACTCTATTTCTTGACAGTGCAGGCTAAAGTATATGGCTTTGGCTTACTGTATTTGCTGATTCTTGCATTTTGGGTGCAATGAATGGGTCCACCAATGATGATAAGTTACTACAAGGGGAGCTAGCACAGACAAATATTCGTGAGAAATCCACACTATCTACAAATAATTGCAGAAATTGTCTTTATGTTGTCCTTCTGAAAAGTGGAAGTTTATGTTAATTGCAACATTGAAAATAGTCCTGCTATGCTGAAACCCAGTGATGCAGGCACTGGAAACACATAGATAGCAGTCTGAACTTCGACTAGCAAGAATCCACATTAGCATTGGATGCCTATGTTGTGCACACCATACATCATGCCATCATAGTCACATCTTTGGAATGTATGACAGCACTGTACTCAAACCTCATCAGAACACTAATAGAGTATAATGCTTTCTTTTGCATGTACCTTACCAGACACATGCATTAGCTGGACAGACCATAGGGCTTTCTCTTTAAGAAAACACAGGGCCTACAAGCCATGCTATGACGTATGTGGATAGATTGAAAGCCATGTCACTGTAATCTCTGTCATATAAGATGAGTATACTTCTGCCTGGCTTCCAAACAGTCTCTGACTCTGCCCTGATGGGAATAGTGCATATCACCAAAACACATATAGCTGATGATATCATGTGGCTGTAGAGGATAATTTGATAATAACGGTGTCCCACGTGCTGGAGTAAAAGGGTCTATGTAATGTCAAGCAAAAGCACAAACAGAAACACCCAGTTGTCTGCACTGGGAATAGAATTAACAAAAAAAACAAGTAATCTCCGTAGTATCCCCGAAGTCTCAAAACAACCCACTAAGCAAGTATAGTGGGTCCAAAAACAAAACAGTGTAAGAAACTTCTCTGTGTGGAAGATTTTCAGTCCATATATCTCTAGTTAATCACTGTATATTAATCATATCAGACAATAGTGGTAGAAGTAGCAAACTTAAACTCGTCTTAAGTATAAAAAAAAAAAATAAAAAAATAAAAAATATAGAATTGTACAGAATTACTAAGCATTCGAAAGTAATCTAAGCAAGGCAGGCAGTCTGTTTCCAGTCGAAAATCCTTTATTAAGTACACAGACAAGTGATCCAAGTAAAACAAAAATAGAGTAATAGTTTCCAAACAAGCTTTCTAAAAAAATAAATAAATATATGTATATATATATATATATATATATATATATATATATATATATATATATATATATATATACACTTTTTATCAGGCAATGGAGTGGTTTATTGTGCTGTAAAGCAAAGTGTTATTGGTACACATGTTAAATTCACATCCCTTCCCCCATCAGTGTGACATTCGAGCTGGTCCTGCCCTGCTTAGTAGCTGTCTTAATAATATAACCCTTATGTACTTTAAATAAAATTTATAATGATGTGGCACCTCTTATTTAACCAGATTATTAAGTAGATTATTAAGTCTGTGATTTTTATACAAGACAATATACTACATGGCTGGAAATATATCAATCTTAGTCCATTTGGCAATCAAAAAAATATATAAATTCTAAAGACATGCTTCTGGAGCATTTCTCCCTGGGCCTCCGCTGAAAACAGGATCTGTGGAATCTAGTCGGACTTTCCCGGTCAAGAAATGTTAAATAAATAAAATAAATAAATATATACATATATACTTTGCATGTAAAAAATCAATTATAAAAATCATATTCTATTGTCATAACCTATTGTTAACAAAGATCGCTTTTGTCCTTCTAAACTTCTTCAGGTCTGTGTAAAAGAACACTAAAAACTATCTATAAAATATTATGGTATAATTAGTTAGTAATTACACATCATTTTGAATAAAGTGGAAAAAAGAGAACCAGAAAAAGAAAAAAAAAACAATAAAAACACTTAAATTATAACTGATTAAAAATGGTATTTAAAACCATCTGGTAGAATAAAATAAAATTAGGGCGGCCACGGTGATGCAGCGGTTAGCGTTGCCACCTCACAGCAAGAGGTTCTCCAGTTCGATTCTCGGCTGGGTTGCCTTCTGTGCGGAGTCTGCATGTCCTCCCTGTGGTCGCGTGGGTTTCCTCTGGTGGCTCCGGTTTCCTCACACATCCCAAAGACATGCTGTAGGTGGATTGGACACTCTAAGTTGGCCCTAGGCATGAGCGCGTGCATGTGTGTGCCTTCTGTGAAAGGTTGGGCACCAAGCTGGCAACTCGACACTGTAAAACTCCACTGCCAATCATGAGTGGATGGGTGATCCACTGTGGCGACCCTTAACCGGGAAAAGCCAAAAGAAGAAGAAGAAGTCATGTAAACAATGTGGCAATTTTCTAAGTTCCAGTACACTTTTAATTGAACAGTAGTGGTTTAGTTGAGGCTTCCTAAAAGAGTTCAGCTTTAATTGGCTCATGAGTTCATGTTTCTCCAAAATATTTGGGATGTCTCCTTCAAGATCACCCATGTCTATGCAATCCAGGATCTGAAACTTAAAGCCTGTGTCTCTTTTGTGAAGAGAAAGGTGTTTGACTAGTGCGTTATTTTTAGATCTCGAGTGGATTCCTGACAGATGACATGAAATCCTACCATTTAGTTTATTTACAGTCTTACCCACACAGAATGCATCACATTCATTGCACTGTGCCCTGTAAATTACTTTTGTAGTATTATAGTCGCCCTCTGCACGGGTCTTAATGATTTCCTTTAAATAAGGGCAATAAAAACTATCACCTTGCTGTATAAATATACAAAATGTACAATTAGTTTCACATCTTTTAGTGTTTCACTCATAATGTCTAGGTTTAAATTCAACAAGACTTCTAATGCTCCTGGCCTTCCTATAAAGAAAGGATGGGGCTTCACCTAAGATGGTAATCAGAAAAGGGTCTCATGTGACAATGTCCCAGTTTTCTTCAATAACATTGTTGATACTGTGATAATCCAAAGCGTGTCAGGATGCAGCTAGTTTTGTGTTTGTTATTTTCTGTGGAATTTCTTAACATTCTCCTACTGGGAAGGTTGAGTGAAGGAGCTTCAGTCCTTTTCAGTTCTATAATGGGTTCCAGGATGTTTTTTTTTTAACATGTGACTTACATAGCCTCTCACTAGAAAATCATTCTCTAAGTTGTTCAGGTTTCTCAGAAATGGTTTCATCTCTGTGGTAATTCTAGCTAATCTATAGCCCTTGGACTTCACTGCATTATACTTGTTTTTTTGTAGGATGTAGACTTTTACTGTGGAGTAATAAGTTAACCCTAGTTGGTTTATTGAATAGATCAATAGTGATTCTTTTATTGTTGGTGTCCTTGGAAATCTGCATATCTAAGAAAGTGGTTGAAGTATAGCTATGGGAAGAGGTAAACTTCAGGAAGAGGGTTGTTTGATTGAGGTAAGTGATAAAATCTCCAAGCTGCAAGATGTCACCTTCCCACACAATAAAGATGCCATCAATAAAATGTAAATAGCATGTGATATGCTGCATGTAGTCTGTGTTGTTTAACACAAAGTCCTACTCCCACTTGCCCAGGGCTATGTTAAATATGCTTGGGGCCATGGCAGCCCCCATTGCTATGCCTATTTTTTGTTTGTAGTGTTTGCCATTGAAAGTAAAGAAATTGAAGTCCAGTACAAGATTAATGAACATGCTTAACTTTTGCAGTTGTGCCTGTGTACTTTGATTATGTTTCTTAAAAAAAATCATAGCTGCTGTTATACAGTAATTGTGAGGGAGCGCAGTGTACAAGGATTCCACATCAATAGTTAATAAAATACTGTCAGCTTCCACTGTAATGTTTTTTTTATTTTCATCAAAAAAATCCATTGAATTTCTTATGTGTGACTAATTCTTTTTTGCTAAAGGTTTCAGCAAGTAATGAAGGTAAATGGCTGTGGCTTCAGTAAGGGAACCTCCACTTGCTACCACTGGTCTATAAGGTGGATCTTCTCTGTTCTTGTGTAGCTTTGGTATTCCAAAAAGATAAGGTAAACATAGGCATGGGCTCCATAAATAAAGATTTTCAGTAATAGGATTTTCTTCCCATAATGTGGTGAGATTAGTGTTCCATAAATCATATGCTCTTTTTATGTCATCCATGGTAAATAACTCATAACATCTGTTATCTTCCAGCATGTTCTCTATCTTTTGGTTGTAGCTAGTGGTATCAGTCACAAGTATACCTCCTCCCTTGTCTGCCTTCATTATACGCCTGGATTTATAATTGCCTAGCTCAGTCAATGCTTTTCTTTCTCCCTGTGTTAAGTTATAAAGTTTTTTCTTAGGAGGTTTTTTAAGGAGTCTCCTGATATCCATCTCACATTTCACTTCAAAGCAGCTAATGTTTGATGTAGTGGTGAACAATAGCTGCTAGGCCTTTTTATAGTTGATGTAGTGGTGGACAATAGCTGCTAGGCCTTTTTATAGTTGATATAGTGGTGGCCAAAAGCTGCTAGGCCTGATGTTGTGGTGGCCAATAGCTGCTAGGCTAATGTAGTGGTGGACAATAGCTGCTAGGCTGCTGTAGTAGTTGATAATAGCTGCTAGGCCAAGGATTTCATGTCATCTGTCAGAAATCCGCTCTGGATGTAAAAAAAATGCTCTAGCCAAACACCTTTCTCTTTATAAAAAACACACAGGTTTTAAGTTCCAGATCCTGAATTGCATAGACATGGATGATCTTGCAGGAGACATCCCAAATATTCTGGAGAAATATGAACTCATGTGGGAATTAAAACTGAACTCTTTAAGGAAGCTTGGACTAAACTTCTTCTTCTTCTTTTGGCTTTTCCCGGTTAGGAGTCGCCACAGCAGATCACCTGTCTGCTCATGATTGGCAGTAGAGTTTTACAGTGTTTAGTTGACAGCCCAGTGCCCAACCTTCCATGGAAGGCACACACACACGCACCCTAGGGCCAATTTAGAGTGTTCAATCCACATACAGCATGTCTTTGGGATGTGAGAGGAAACCAGAGCACTCAGAGGAAAACCATGTGGCCACAGGGAGGACAAGCAGACTCTGCACAGAAGGTACCCCAGCTAAGGATTGAACCAGAAAATCTCTTGCTGTGAGGTGACAACACTAACTGCTGCATCACCGTGGCCGCCTGAAGACTGGACTAAACTACTACTGTTCAATTAAAAGTGTACTGGAACTTAGAAAATTGCCACATTGTTAACATGACTAATTTTATTTTATTTTATTCGACCAGTTGATTTTAAATACTATTTTAAATCAGTTGTAATTTAAGTGTATATTTTGTTTCCATCATCATACATTTCTTCTTCTTATTTTTCCTTATTCTGATTCTCTTTTTTCCACTTTATTCAAACTGATGTGTAATAACAGTACTAATTATACAATAATATTTTTATAGATTGTTTTTAGGTTTCTTGCATACAGACCTGACAAAGTATAGAAGGACAAAAGTGACCTTTGTTAACAATAGGTTATGAAAATAGAATATGATTTTTACAATTGATGTTTTACATGCAAAGTGAATATGTATATATTTATATATATTTTTTGATTGCCAAATGGACTAAGGTTGATATATTTCCAGCCGTGTAGTATATTGTCTTGGATAAAATCACAGAATTAATAATCTACTTAATCTGGTTAAATAAGAAGTACCACATCATTATAAATTTTATTTAAAGTACATATGGGTTATATTATTATGACAGCTACTAAGTAGGGCAGGACCAGCTCAAATGTCAAACTGATGGGGGAAGGGATGTGAATTTAACATGTGTACAAATAACACTTTGTTTTACTGCACAATAAACCACTCCCTTGCCTGATAAAAAGTATAAATATATTTAGAAAGCTTGTGAGGAAACTATTACTCTATTTTTGTTTTGCTTGGATCACTTGTCTGTGTACTTAATAAAGGATTTTTGACTGGAAGCAGACTGCCTGCCTTGCTTGGATTACTTTTGAATCCTTGGTAATTATGTACAATATTTCAAATTATATATTTTTTATTCTTTTTTTTTTTACTAAAGATGAGTTTAAGTTTGCTACTTCTTCTACTATTGTCTGATCTGATTAATATACAAAGATTAACTAGAGATATGACTGAAAATCTTCCACACAGAGATGTTTCTTACAGTGGGAATAAAATTCCTACCTATCTAAGCACACAGACTACAGACCTTTGTATTTAAGGTAAGCACCACAGCTCAAGTCTGACTTGAAGTGATTCAAGCAACACTTTATAGCTGATGACATCAGCAGTGTCTGTTAAGGAGAATATTGTAATAACAGTGCCACATATGCTGGTTTAAAATGCTCTCTGTAGTGTCAAGCAAGAACACACACACAGCTGACTGCAGTGAGAACAGAAAACTTACCTACCTAAATACACTAACTATAGAAGTCAGTACTTTAAGCAAGCACCATGGCACAAGTCTGACTTTTACATTCAACTTATTGGGAAATATTTCAGCAGGTCATGTGGGAAAACAGATGTTGGGAGGCCTGCATGAAATGGACGTGTAGGCATGTGAAAGTATCAAAATACTGCCAACCCATGACATTGGGGCAGTAACTGTAGGAAACAGACTTCTGCATTTCTGACTACACACACACACACACACACACACACACACACACACACACACACACACACACACACACACACACACACACACACACACTTATTTGTAGTGAGACCAGAACCCCTAATTACCTAAGTACCCAGACTACAAAACTCAGTGCTTTGCGCAAGTGCACCTGCAAAACTCTGACTTTTAAGTGCAGGCCAAGCTAAGAAAAACGAAAATATCCAAACCCAGAAAAAGCTGAATGGAGTAAATAACCAAGAGCACTGCACCAAAAATAAAAATCCAATAGTTTTATTCAACCATGATAAGAGTTTAGCGCTTTCATCAAAAGTACATAAAATTGTCTGAAGAAGTCAATTTTATGTACTTTTGATAAAAGTACAGGTCAAATTAAAATAGATGACATTAGTACGTCATGTGTGAGAACAGATTTTGGAAGGCCTGCACAGGTTTATAGCTTCATAGGTTCATAGGAGGTTACTAGCCTGACAGTCATAGGGTGTTTTCAAGCATGTGTAAAAACACAAGTACCCTTATTCAGCAGTTAGGTGGTCATTGTTAACAGAGGGATTTTGTGAGCAGCACCAACTGGCCCTGTCCATGTGGGACACAGGTGCTACCACAGGGATGAATTTACAATCACCCATCCAGTTGTCAAGATTGTGCTTGAACAGGGTGACATGCTTCCCATGCAGTGGGAGCCTATTATAGAATAGTGCCAATTTCTGGAGGATACATATGTATCCACACCATGTTCTGCTTATGACACAGGCTAGGTTGAGAACACTTTAACAAGTTATTCTTGTCTCTTTGATTTGCAGATGTCCAGCATTTCCAGTAGGGCAGGTTCTGAGACTGATCTGTAGGCCAAGCATAGCTGACATCTTAGCAGCCTGCATGATGCTAAGTTCAGTGACAGGTCTATTAATTTTTTCATGTATGTCATGTTTTCGAGGGCCTGGATTGTCCCAGTCACAAACCTGTGTTTTCTCCAATTGCTGCAGATGTCTGGTGAGGTACAGACAGAAGTCACCATTGCACTCAGTTAGTGGTCTGATAAGGGTAGAGTATGGCAGACCTATGACTCCCTGGTCCTGGATGTGTTGTCCATATGTATGAGGTGTGCAATACAGAATATATGTCTCCCCACTATGGACATGTAGTGATTAAAGTGTACATTGCTCTCAAAATGTCTTCCCACATCTCACAGCATTGTGTGTGAGATTAGAGGGGTGCTATTTATATCATAATTAGCAGGGCACATCATTGCCAAAGGGGACAATGAGCCATTGCTTGCTTTAAGGTTCAGTCCGTGACTTTGGCACCAATCATTTATCCGTGTCAGCCCTTTCTGTAATATGTTACCAGCACTAGGGGGGGGGAGTCCTATATGAGTGTATCCATTTAACAGTCATTTGCAAACTTGATAATGTACAGGCTATCTTCCATTGCCTGGCCTTCAGAGAAATTGTTTCAAAACAGTTGAGGGCTTAGAACAGATCCTTGTGGTATTCCACTGGCAAGTGGCTAGTGTTGGAGGTGCAGTCCCCAACTTTGACAGTGTGTGTGCTGCATTGGTGGGCCAGTTGGTTATCTACCTAGTAGTGTATGGCTTAATTCCCAGAAGGGAGATTTTCACTATGAGACATGAATGAGGAATTGTGTCAAAGGCCTTGGATAACTCAACATAGGTAGTATGTCCTGTCATCCCTCATCCAGGTCTTTGGGGTCAGTATCAAATAAGTCCACCAGGTTTAGTAAGCAAGATCTACCCTTGACAAAAACAAAATGGGTTGGGTCAAGTGTGTTGAAGGTCACCTATATCCCTCTGGAAAAGGTCCATGCTGATTTTTAGGCCCATGGGTCAATAGTTGCAATTCTTCATGTTACCAGATTGATGTGCATTGCATATCACACAACATTGAGTGTTACTTTCTGTAGTGCAGGTGCTATATGTAAGGGAAAAGCACTGAGACGCCAGGGTTGCAGTGTCTGGGGGAGGCAACACATGGCTGTATTGTATATATGTGACATGTTGCTAGATAGGGCCTTAAGTTTGTTTTGCTTCCATATGTAATTTCATATCATAGACAGGAAATGGGCAGTAATACATAATAATATTTATTTTCCATAGTGTAGCAAGCAGCAGGTTTGTGCAATGGTTGGCAAAGTGTCCGTGGAAGAGAGCTGCACATTTCCAGTACTATTCATGTTTGCGCATAGCTAAGCAGTGTACAAATGGAAACTGTATTGTTAAAGTCTGAGAGTTACTACTAACTCTATGAAATGCACCTTCTGCTTAAATAACTCTGTGGCAGCAAGTGTTAATGCATTGATACATTTATTTTTGAGCCCACATGATACTGGGTTCAAATCCAGGTGTAGCTAATACATTTAAGTACTTTTCAATAAATATTGATAATGCAATGACATTAATCCTTTAAAGTACATGTGTAGCTGTGTGTTGGCATAGCACAGTGGGAATAAGTAGCATTGTGTGCGGAGGTAACTGCAGAAGTTTGCCACCACTCACCATTGCTATGCATTGGTGGGTGCTGTACACCTCCATGCAAACATGGAGCCCAAAAAAGTGAAGAGATCCATTGCTTTTTCTGCTACTTGTGTGTTGTGTGTGATTCTATTTTCTTACCAGATTAAAGTGGTAAAAATGGGGTAGATAGGAACATGTTGAAATGGGGAGCAAGCAGGGAGGAGAACAAAGGGAAAGCAGTACAGGAATGTGTAGGGGGGAAGTAGGAAAGAACCATAGCTATCAATTTCTTTAACAGTGTAAACCGAAAATATGTGCAGAATATTACATGAATTTAGACTGTAACCTCCACAAAGAAGGGTGACCACAACACAATCATGTTGTATAGCCAATTGGACAAAATCAAGTGTGTCAAGATGACACATGTGTGAAATGGAGAGCTATGTATGGGATTTTTTGGGACAGGTGCCCATTTATTTTTTATTTGAGAAAGAGAGGAATATTGGAGAAGGGCTATAGCTATGTCCAGGTCAGGTTAGTTTGGAAGGTGAGGAAACAAGTGCAGACAGACAAGACAAAGAAGACAAAAGACAGGAATGGTGATGGACACAAATGGTTGGAGGACACCATGAATGGGGTGAGGGTGAGAACAACCTGAGCCCATGCCCATCATGCTTGGAGACAGTGGGAATCAAGTCCTCAATCACTGGACTGCCATCACTGTCACCTTACCATGGATGTTGCTGGAGTGCTTGAAATATCCTCCTGCTCCTCCTATAAAACATGAGGGAGAGCAACCTCTCCATCCAGTGTAGATGTTCACTAATGGTGTGGTGCACCACCCTACATAACATCCCTTGCAACTTGTTACAGATGATGAAATTACCACCTCTGCCACTGCTCCTGATGGGTACCAATGGACCAGCCTCCAGGCCACAACTACCTGATGGTGCAGTTGGTTCAGTAGCAGCAAAATTAGTGCTGCCAGTTGGCTCTCAGATGTGTTGTTCATTGATGTTGGAGCCAGTGGAGAGGGGTGCAAGCTGATCCAATGGGGCTGGCCTACTTTGCTGTGCTGTGGAGCATTTAGTGATGTGGTACATATGGATGACATGGACACATTTTGATGGCACATAATAAAAATATGAAAAAGAAAATAAAAAAATAAAATAAAAATAAAAAAAATATTTTAAGAATAAAATAAAATAAAATAAAAATAAAGTAAATAAAAAAGTGGGATAAGGGTTTGCGTGAGAGAAAAAAAGAGACAAGATTAGTACCATCATATGTGACATACAACGCATTAATACAATTATACAACTTTATTATCTTAAGTTTTACATTTAAGCATACCCTCAAACAGATGCACACTATACTACAGATTGCTGCAAGTAATCCTTGACATGTACATATATTGCACATATGAGTGCTCCAGTTACACAGATAACAGTTTACAGAAGGGCGTTTGTGCCACTGGTATAGAGATTTTAATTTAGTGTAAATATTATTGAAGAAACAACAGTATAGTATAGTTGTGAATTGTGGTATTTGAACCCACTACCTTTAACTACAGTCTAATATTTGACTCTTACAATTGTTTTGTGCTACAGACTAATGCATGCATACTTGTTTTTGCTCAATTTGATTCAATTCTATAAAATATCAAAAAAGCTGTCTTTAACTTTTAATGCTACAATAACACTTATCTCCGACTGCATACATACCACATGCTTCCCTCAGTCTCTCCAATCTAGCCCCATGGGCCTAGACATTTAACTCTCAATCTCTGGCAGATGGGGAAAAACAGAACAGAAGCCCATTAAGAATACCACTCTTGTCTGTATTCAACTTTCTAAGTCTTAAAAGTACTCTCTTTAGTTGATACTTATACAGATGTGGGATGTCCACTGTTCTAAATTCCTCCAACCAATGGTTGACAGTATCCCTCTTTCTCCTCTGTAGGTCATTAAAATGATGCCTACATTCCCCTCCAGTGTGCAGGATACCAGTGGCACTGGATACAGCCTGGTCTAAACTACTCCATGCCTCAGACTTGTACTGGGAGCCAGAATACTCCACCACAGAAGCCTTTGGCTGTGGTGGGAGTCCAATAAATATCCTGGACTCCTGGACACCCCAGCTCTGTACCCTAAATCTGACACCTTCCCCACTAATGCCAGCCATGTCTACCAGCAGACCAAGAACAATGTGGAGTGATGCTTTCTGAACAGTTCCACTTCTCGTTAACTGCATTGTACACATCAAAGCAATGAATTTGTGCAATGGTAAGTGGAAAGCAGCAGTGTCAAGCAGTAAGAAATAAAATAATCACAATTGGAAGGTTAATCTGAAACTTGACCATAGTTTGAGAGTGACTACTGATGTAGCCTGGAAACATATATTGGAAATAAAAAGGTAACTGCTAGGTGAGTTAAGTTTGCAGGCATGCACATGGGGCATAAATGTAATGACCTGACACATTTATTTTTACCTTTTACACTGAGAAAATTGATTTTTACTCTTTGAGATGAAACTTAGGCATAAGGGGCAAAACATTCTCTTACACAGTATTGATTTTCGATCTTTGCCACAGAAGAAGTGCTGCTCATACATAGTCAGGCATCATGCATAAATGCAAGTAACAGTATGAGCTGTTACACATGTATGTGTGTGACCTGACAATGTTATTGGATATAAAGTCAGTTCTGTATGTGTCTTAGGCAAATGTGAAGGCCATACAAGTCCAGATAGCATAATTATACTCTCAGAACTATTGTACACTGTATACCTTCAGTCATACATCTAATAACACAATAATAGTGTCTCATCCCTCATACATATAATTAATATCAACTCAACTATCTAAAGTGCTATAAGTGAAATTAAATATAATGGGAAGTGTAACAACAGTAAAAGTGTATGGAATATCTTGTATTAGGATCCAGGACCAAGTGTATGACAGTCCTTCACTTACAACTGTTGCCACAAAAAAGTTGAAATAATAGTTGTCTGCTTCAGTTCATTGCTATAAACTGCAATGTCACAACAGTAAACAAAAGTTGTAAACCCTGTACTAGAATCCCAGAACCATATTTTCTTTGACCCTACACTTACATCTACTGCCACAGGACTAGTTACATGAATTTAATAATCATTTTAATATCTCTCTGTTCAGCGCCTTGCAATGCTGCTTAGCAGGTTTGTGTGGCACCCATTAGGATTAATTGAATGTATCTGGTTTCTATTTTTGGTTGTCTGGGTCCTGTCTGCTTCCTGGGTGGTCCAGTTGTCCAGTTTGAACACCCCTGCACTTCATGCAAACAAGATAAGCACAGCCAAACTCTCCATTCATTTTCTCAGTTCCTATGATTGTTCTAAGCACCGCATCTCACAGACATTGGCCCACAAAAAAATAAAATAAAATAAAATAGAATAGAAAAACAACACAGAAAAGGGGAAAAAGACAAAAAAGGACAAGTGTTTGAAATAAGGAAAACCAATCTATGACATACACACTAGAAATGATGGTTTACATGAGATATGTCTATAGAGATCTGGATTTTAACTCTGACTCCAATGAATCTTCAGAACACAGGATGTATGTCTTATCCCTCTTTACCATACAAACAGCTTTGCAGCAAGGAACTGAAATCATTATGCATACAACCAACTGCAACATCATCTACAGTACTATGAAACCATACAACTGTTATTTGTACATTTATTATATTTACATTTATTATATTTAGATGTAGTGCACTTAGTGATCACAAAACATGTTATGATTATTGCTTGCAAATAAACAGCTCTGTGTTACCTCTCTGTGTTTGTTGGTAATCCATCAGCTATCTGACCAGTAATCTGAGACATGCAGTGTGTATGGCCATTCTTTATCATTGGTCTTAAAATGTGTGTGGGTATTAACTGGAAATAATATCATATGCAGTTACCAAAAAATTAAGGTCAGGTTGGATGTTACTGAACACAGCCTGTGGATTGTGTGCTGCTTCCTTACATTTCCAACCTTTTATTTATTTATTTAACATTTGTTTACTGGGAAAGACCATCTTGGAACAAAGCCAATATTCAGCAGAGGTTCGGGGAGAAACACTCCAGATGTATATCTTTCTAACATTACATCTTTGTAACCCTACATCTAACACTTTTTAGATCTAACCTGACACACCCACTGGATGTAATGCAGCCTGCAGTGCTGTTGTGTTTTCCTTCAATCCAATAAGTAATCATTCACAGTTGCAATCCATTAAAAACAAACACTGAGGAAGTGACTGCACTACATTACATTTACATCTCCTACACAGATCCAAGTATTTGGGATTCAGCAATTCTAATAAGTTCACACCTCATTTGCATATTCACCATGCTAACAGCCCTAAATCTACACCATATAAAAAGGCAACCATGTAGATAGGCAAACTGATGGTGAGGAGGCCTGTTTATGTGGAGTAGATTGAACATGCACTATTACTTTGGGATATATCTGCACAGAGGATTATTGAACTTCAGAAGGTATGCTTGCATTTTGTCAGCTGCATACTGCATATACTGGAATGTAATTAAAAAACCTGAAGTAAAGGCTTTTACATTTTATCTGTACACATTAGTTAGAAATGTACTGATGCCATGGGCATGTTTGTCAAGGCATTTCACAGATACACATGATTGCCAGTACATGAAAATGGAATGCTCTGTGATAAATATTTGCAAATGTTTCAGGGACAGTTCCTTTGCTTGCACTTTTAGCATTCAAAAGATGGTTTGTTAGCAAAATGTGTCATTTGCCTGTTCCTTTTTGGGAGGTGGCAAAACTGTGTTACTCTTATGGCACAAACAGGACATGTTGCTATTGTTACTCTCATTTCTTGCATCCAGTCTGTTGTTCATATTGCATATCTCTAGACTGTTTTATGTTTTTCCAGTGGGCAATGCTGAGAGGCTACCTTTTCTGTTTTATCTGGAAACAGTTATTTTTGTAGTTATGTGATACTTATGTGTATTATAAACTAGAAAATAAGCACCTTGAATTCAAAGGTGGCAAGCCGTCTTTTAATGACACAATCTAAAGCAGTCAAAACACATACACGAGAAGTCCACAAAGCAAGCACAAAGAAAATTAACGTTCACTGTTTAAATCGTGTTTTCATCATCAACTTAATCAGATAGTCAGTGTATCAAGCATCTTCCTTTTATAGAGCCAATAGTTAACATTTAAACCAATAGAATAAGTTGTCTTGTTAAATTAAAACAATTAATATCCTGTTGTGTTTGTTAACATTGAACTGCAAAACAATACTAAAATACATACACAAAACTCATAAGCAATGACAATAATAAAATAGTTAAAAGTATCCCTGTCCAAAAAATTATCACTTATATAAATTAAAAACTACATAAAGATATTGTATAAAAAATGTGTATTAACTAACAGTCAAATAGTTCCCTCTAGTGGCAGAATCACATATAAAATATTTGAGCTAATGCTAAAAGAATCAGTTTTAAAAACTGTGCCCTAAATAATTGTTCATTTTAAACCTATCTTAGTTTAAAATTGTTCCCACGTGTAAAGTTTGAGTACATTTTTAAATCTTGGCTGATCTTAATTTAAGGACTGGAGCCAGTGAAATCATATCATTAAGACCTGGAGCCCTGGTGGCTTCCAATATCAATTGCCAGTATAATTCCCTATACTCTACTAGGGTTTCCCACATACTACCTCTTGGATCAGTTTCTACAACTTCTAAAATAAAGAACTGAAATTTAGCTTTATTACATGTCATGGTATGCTTGTATAGTGCATTAGTTTCACATCTGGTACTAATATCATACACATGTTCTTATATCCTTTGTTTTAACTTTCTTTCACTTTTGCCCACATAAAAAGATCCACATTCTTTACACACAGGTAAATAAATAATACCTTTACTGTTACAATTAGCATATATATTTAAAAATAATTTCCTATTCCTAACTTTCAGATAAAATTCTCCTGTCACCAGATAAGGACAAAATTTACAACTTCCACATTTATATAAACCCCTTTTCTTACTTGAAACACTTTCTAAACCAGGTCTATTTGAACCCCTTTCAATATATTCTTGACAGTATTTCCTTTGCGGTAAATATATTTAAGATCATTGTCAAAAATATGTTTTAGGTCTGAAAGTTTAGCAAAATGTTTCCATTCCTTCTCTATAATTCTCCTTACCAGTCCAGACTGACCGTCATATGTTGTTATAATACCTGAACTATAATTTTCTTGTGCATTTTCATTAGGGGTATTCTTATTAACATTTGGTGATATACCTATAATTGGAGCAAATCTACTAGTTCTTCTTTCAACTACCTCTTTCAATATCAGGTCAAACAAATCCCCCGGGTAACCTCTGTTTAAAAACAATCTCTTCAGTATCTCACACTCACTATAAAAGGTCTCATTATCAGAGGTCATCCTACTTAAATGTACCAATTGCCCCTTCACTACTCCTTTCTTCTGGTAGTGTGGGTGTGAACTCTTGTAGTGTAAGTTGGAGTTAGAAGACGTCTCCTTTCTATAAATCTTGGACGTGAAACCATCTATATTATTTTTAATATTCACATCCAAGTAATTTAATTCTTGGTTGTCAAATTTGTATGTAAAGCGTAAAAAACTAGTAGTACCATTAATGTATTCCACAAAAGAATCAAAAGTTGTTTTATGTCCCTTCCAGAGAAAACATAAGTCATCTAAAAATCTACCATAAAAAAACAGGAACTTTTATATGTAGAATTTAAAACATATTTGTTTTCCCAATAAGCCATGATGATGTTGGCATATGCAGGAGCACAGTGTGCCCCCATCGCCACCCCTCTGACTTGTTTGAAGTATTCACCTTCAAAAAATATATAATTGTTCTTCAAAACTATCTCATTCAGCACTGACAAAGTTCTAAATTCATAGTGTGTTATCGCCTGATATCCCACTAACATTTCCTCAAACCATTCCAAACCAACATCATGAGGAATACTCGTAAATAAATCTACTACATCAAGTGTTCCAAAAGCTACCCCTCAGAAAATAAAGTGTGGTTTAATTTTCTCAAAAGATCCCAAGAATCCTTCAAAATATTGTCATTATTTTGAATAAGTCCCTTTATTTTTAAATCAACATATTTTGCAAGGGGTGCTGTTACAGAACCTTCAGCAGAAACAGTCGTTCTCAGAGGGGGATCGTTAACGTCCTTGTGTACTTTTGGAATACCGAAAATGGAGGGTACTTTGGGTTTTTCCACATGGAAGTATCTAAATGTATCCAAATCTATTAACCCCTCCATTAATAAATCATTCAAAAGCATTTGTATCTTTTTGTATGCTATGTTATTCTCATTTATAGATGTTCTTGTATACTTATCTGAATAGTTAAGTATTTCCATCATTTTCCCTTCATACATAATGTGATCCATAAGCACAACTCCCCCACCTTTATCTGGTTTCATAACTCTTAAGGTTCTGTCGTTGCTTATTTCAGTAAGCATTTTCTGTTCTGGTAAGGTTAAATTAGGTTTCACATAGTGTTGCCTCAAAGAGGTTCTTAATGCACTTTCCACAGCTGTTTCAAAATTCTTTAGCTGTGGGTGCAAAGGTGGATTAAAAGTGCTCCTACGCACTAAACAATTCTCTTTCACATTAATTTTCTTACCATTAAAAACAACTCTAAATTCTTCCTTAAAAATAATTTAAAATCCACCAGTAACTTAAAAATGTTGGTTCTCTGTACAGGAATAAAACCAAATCCTTTAGAAAACAAATCAAAAGTAGTAGTAGTGACAGGAATACTAGAATAGTTAAAAATGTTAAAATCTTTGTATGTCCATCTAAAACCTTCATTTGAAATAGTCTCTACTAATTCCACCCTAACTGATTCCTCATTTGGGGTCTCTGTTGATTCCCCTTGTAGTTTTTTGAATTGTAATCAAGGATATTAACCTTTCAGACCTTCTTAATGGAGGAAATTCAGAAATGTCTATATTATTTTCATTATAAAATATATCATCATTTGTTCTAATATCACAATTTTCTTTATCATGAAAACCACTAACTCTCCTTCCCCTAAATTTTGGTTTGGGGTAGCGTGTCTTTGTTTTGTATTCTTTTAAGTCCCTTTCTATCTTACCTACTTTCCTATGTTGTACTTCTATACATTTAGATTCCACATTCTTAAGCAACTTAAAATATTTGGCTTTTTCATCTTCAACTGTAAATAACAAATCACAAGTGATACTTTTATTGATGCGCTCAATGTTAAAATGTAATTTCTCCATTTCAACCTCATTATTTTTAATTATTGCTCTCATTATATCAAAACAACATTTGTCAAAAGCAGCTATTAAATCATGATAAAATTCACTATCTTCAAAACATTATTAGGGTATTTACTAACTCTTAACCCCTTTGGTACAATGTTAAGTGATAAACAATGTTTAAGGTATGCATTGTCCAAATCCAACATCTTATATTTGTAAAGAAAAAAATCCAGGTCATCAAGGTTACTACTATAAGTCCCACCATTACCAGAAAAAGGAGGCTTACTTTTAAAGTCAAATTTAACATTAAGAATGTCTGTAAGTTGTCTTTTGGTACCTGGTAAGCTAGTGTTAATGTCCGTTCTTTCCTGTGAGCCGTTACTGTCTTTATTGGTTCTTGGCTCCTTGGGAGAACACCTCTCATTGTCTTTACTAAAAGTAATATGTGGGAAGCCTTCCATACTTCCAGTAATACCAGGATTCAGTCCAAAACCCTCTCGCTTATCCCGTTCATTGTTTGTGGCCATTCTATCATTAGAAACAGCACGCCTACCTGTCTCTTGGTTTCCGGGTAGTGGTAGTGATGATAACAGCGTAGCCATGGATTGGCTAACAGCTGTCAGAAGTCCCACTAGCTGCGTCAACCACCCAATGAGCTTACGAAGATCTCCCAGTTCAAATCCCTTGCTCACATTGTCCATAGCCATAGTCGCCTGTGAATCCATCTGAAAATTCAACCAAAAACACAAAAAAATGGACAATGCCAGTAAAAAACTAATAAACTAGAAAATAAGCACCTTGAATTCAAAGTTGGACTGAATCCTGGTATTAATGGAAGTATGGAAGGCTTCCCACATATTACTTTTAGTGATTCTGTTAACTAATACACATTTTTTATACAATATCTTTATGTAGTTTTTAATTTACATAAGTGATACTTTTTTGGACAGGGATACTTTTAACTATTTTATTATTGTCATTGCTTATGAGTTTTGTGTATGTATTTTAGTATTGCTTTGCAGTTCAATGTTAACGAACACAACAGGATATTAATTGTTTTAATTTAACAAGACAACTTATTCTATTGGTTTAAATGTTATCTATTGGCTCTATAAAAGGAAGATGCCTGATACACTGATTATCTGATGAAGTTGATGATGAAAACGCGATTTAAACCGTGAATGTTAATATTCTTTGTGCTTGCTTTGTGGACCTCTCATGTATGTGTTTTGACTGCTTTGTATTGTGTCATTAAAAGCCGGCTTGTCACCTTTGAATTCAAGGTGCTTATTTTCTAGTTTATTAGTTTTTTACTGGCATCATCCGTTTCTTTGTACTTATGTGTATTATCCTTATGTTATCTTTTAGGACACCTAGGAGTATGCCACCCAGGCATATCAATCCTTACTGACCCCCCCCCCCCTTACTGATGCTGAAAATCAGGTGATTATGGATGCCTTTAGGCAACATGATGCCTTCCTGCTTGAAAGAGGATGGGGAGATATGGCACGCAGAATACAAATTTGGTGGCAGATTGTGGATGATGTGAATGCCATGGGTGGCCACAGCAGGACATATGAGCAGGTGCACGATAAGGCCACTGACATGATCACATCTGCATGGAGGAGTACATCTGCAGTGGGCTGTGATCAGATGGTTACTGGTTGAGGGCCTGTTATGGAACTAGCACTAACGCCAAATGAAGAGTTCCTGGCCACTGTCAGGGATCTAGACAGCTCCCAGGAAAGTGAAGAATAGCATGTACTAATGTCAAGGCAACAGTGTCAGGGACAGCAAGCATGTCCCAGGAGTATCTTCAAGGCAGGCTTTGGTATCTCAACATTTGAATACTGTTGTATAGGAAAGCAATTGAAATCAATATGTTACTTCTGTGTCACAACATTTTTTTGAGGGGGATTAAAGATTGCTACAGTTAACTACACATACTGATCGATTAGCTTAGGTTGCAGTTGTCAGCCAAGTTCTTGTTGAAAGTATAATGAATGGATATATAAAGGGGTAAAAGTATTTCTTGTTTTACTGTTAATTGTGATTATGTTGCCCTTTCCTTTTGCTTAACTTCTTCCAGGACCATCTGGCTTGAAGAGGAGAATCTCATCTGCAGACGGCAAGCCAAACATGTTTATGTTAGTACTGATCAGTAATTTAAAGAAATATTTTAGTGTGTGATATTGATATCAGGCCTGTTGTGTATATTGCTGTACTATCTGTAATATTGGCACCACTGTTAGTTTGTTAGCATATATCTAACTATAGTAGTGTATGTACTTTTTTTCCTTTGTTTGTTGCTTTTTATTACAAGTGATCCTGACAGTGTAAGTGTGGGATCTCTACCACCTGATGTCAGTGTATTAGCAGACTCTGATGATGATGGTGGCTAACCAGAGGTGCAGACATGGGATGCAGAGGATGAATCTGACACTGAGGTTGACATATAGCCATCCGCTGAAATTCCATCAGACAGTTGGCCTATGCCTACCAATTCCAGTAAGCCCACAGATATTGGACAGGTGTCGAGCAAGGCAATTGATCAGGGAAGTGTGGCTACTGCAGCTTTGGTGCTTGTTGACTCTGGCAGTAGCCAAAATGTGGGTGAAGTGCCATGCAGGAGGGTTGTTAGGGGTGCTCAGAGGGGGCCTGCTGTCCCTTCTCCACCTGATTTAGGTGTCTCTTTTTGTGCCATTCAGCATATGTTTAGGGCCATCATGGAGGGACAGGCATGTTCCCATAGGTGCTCCAGAGAAATGCTCATGTTTGTAGATATGGCACAGGCTGACGTGTAACCGGCTCCATCATGTTGCTGATTCAATGGATCTGTGAATGACATGTTGGAACGTGGGGTGCCTGTTATGGAACAAGCATTGTCTGTGACGGAACATCTGGTGAGAGGGGAATGGCATCCTCACGGACATAGGTCAGCCACATCATCTGCTGTTAGCCAAGATGGCGATGCCCGATCATGCTTCCATATTGGCAGTACTTTCACTGCTCTGTCAGTCAGTGAGCTATCCACACCAGACATGGCATGACATGGGGTCATGATCCTGGCCTTCCCCATGAAGGGAGCTCATCTAACAAACATCAGTTATGTTCAGGTAGCACCAGTGCCTCTGACTGTGCGTGTGGACCTGCCAGTACAAATCCTGTCAGAGCCAGTTCTCATGGCCAGGGATGACAATAGTGAACTGCCACCTCTACCATCCATAGCTCACACCTGTCCAACATACCAAGATGTAGAACTAGCACAGAGCTTAGCTGTGATCATGCAGACACTCACACACCAGTTTCACCTGGAGGAACCTACAGACACACACGCAGCAATTACATGGTTCCATAGGTCCATAGATTAGTACTAAGCTAACTGCCCTTGTGGGCCCTTTTAAGCTTAGCCAATTTCCCCATGTGAGAATCAAACCCGGCACCTTGTCTTTGTAAGGTGAACACCTTAACCATTATGCCAGTCTCCCAGCCATGCAGCTTAAGTTTCATTTTGTAATTTGTCACTGGCCTTTGTTGGTTTATCCAAATGTTTGTCTGCTGCTCTTTCTTGGTCACATGCACTCACTGACACTATGTGCCAGCCTAGGTTTCCTGCCACCCCACACAACACCTTGTGCAAGTGATGATAACTGTGCCATATCACTGTTTTCTATCTTTTGGATTCAGAGATGCATAAACTTTGTGTCTGATGCTCAGGGTGCATAGCTGACTTACTGCTTAGTATATCTGCATTTGTGGTATTGAACTGATAATTGTACCTTTGACTTACATTGGCCTTAGGAAGTAAGACAGTTGAGAGCATCAATATTTCCCAACTTTATTGTGAATGATCTTGTGAAGGTTGCGAAGTATGAAAATGCAATGTGTGCCATTACTTTCTAACTTCTCTCTTAATTGATTTTCCAATCCAGATGTATAGTGCTAAACTGAGGGTATGCAGTGATCATCAGTACTTTTGAGATGTATGATTGTGTGAAACTTTAATGCCTGATGCCTACTTTTTAATAATAGGCACATATATGTCAAACAAGTCTCTGCTGTCACATGTTAAGGTTCGTTCTGTGCAACTCTCCCAGCCTTTACTTCCTTACAGTACCAAGTCATGAAATACAAGGATATGCCACTCATTTGTATTATTGCACAATACCCTTCAGGTTCAGGAATTACCTTGTAAATGCAGCAGTTGCCACAGTTTTAGTTCAGGGCTGACTCTGTCTGATGCAGACAGTATGTTAGTACAATGTATATGCATAGGAGGAAGGTTTTAGGCCCTTAGGTGGTAAATGAGTGTGCTGTGCGTTGTGTCCATGTGAATGCGAGGGCATATTGAGCATGCCTACATCTACCTAAACCCAGAGCACCTGGTAGCTCCCTCTCTGACTCCTCATCTGCATGTGGCTGTGGTGACCTTGGCATTAGCGGGGGGATGTGTGATCCTTCCCCTTACTGATCCTGCTGAAGCTGTTTTCTCAAGATGATGTTGTGCAACATGGCAGATACTGTGGATACTTCAGTACATGTACATGGATCATACTGGAGGGCTCTCCAGATGTATCTAGGCACCAGAACCATGACTTCAGCAGCCCAAACAAATACTCTATGTATTTCTGGTTTGAGCATGTGCCTCATTATTGCATTTTTCAGTTAGTGTGTGTGCATTTCTGATGTCTTTCATCAGCCATAGTTCCAGTGCATAACCTGCATCCCCCAGTAAATGACCCCATGGGATATCCCCACTAGTGAACATCTGATACAGTTGGGAGGTGTGCCAGATAAGTGAGTCATGGTAACTGCCAGGGTTGCCAGCACACACATTCAAGATGATACCCTTGACATTACACACAACTTGGCAGTTAATAGAGTGGAAGTTATTTCTGTTTATATAGACCTTACCCTGTTCCCTGGCTAGTGCCTTAATTTCTATATGTGTGCAATGTATAGCACTCAGTACATCAGGGTACTGTGCTACATGGATGAGCTCTTGCATATTTATGGCCCTCTCCTCAGGGGTATGGGGAAAATATATGCTGTCACTGTTAGGTTGGAGAATAGCATTCAGGAATTGATGGAACATCCCTGTCAGTCTTTGAAAGGTACCTGTAGCTAAGATTCTAAGTGCTACACGTAAGTTTGCCTCCACTGGGATGGGTTCTCCTTGGTTGGCCCTGGTTCTATGTTGAGTTCGACAGAGTTTGCAGAGTTCCAGTAGTGTGTCTCTATCCACCCTGTAGCACTCTACAATTTCAACATCATGTACATTGTGAAAGGTTAATGGGGCCTGAAAACTCTTCTCCTTTTTGGTCTAGGTCTATTGACAGCAGCAGCAGCATAGACTTCAGCCTGTTGCACATACACATGAATTAAAGCAACAGCAGCCCTTAACATTCTTTCTGTGCAAACTCCTTTCTGTGGCTGTATTCCAATAGGTTTTGGAATTTTCAGGGAAAACCAATACTAAGTATGGTTTTAAATTGCTCCTCCTTTGCCTCTCTTCTTTTGCTACAGGACTACTACATATCAATCTTTTGCTACAGGACTACTACATATCAATCTTCCCCAGAGTCCATATTTGAATACCTAGCTCCATATAAGGTTCTATTCAATGAATGCTGTTTGACTCCCTACTATAAACTCTAGTGGTTTCCTAAATATAATCTTATATTAGTAGGAATTTAAACCTTGACTACCTGTTTTAAAGGCAACTATTCTCACCATTGTGCTACCAACTATACTTAAAGCTATCATTCTCAGTTATTGTAGGTTTAGACAATCACCCACCAGGCCCTGGTGATTTTAGCCCCAGTCTTAATGTTTACCTTCCCTACCTCTTTCTGATCCATGGAAATCATGCATCTGTGTATCCTTTCTCATAAACCATCTTTCAAACTAAATACAAGTGGAAGTTAGTACATCCCTGGCAAACATTACCTGCAATTGATATCAGCTGCCACGTGGCACATTCCTCCCAAGGCCCAGATTCTATTGCAGATACCACCAATCTATCTTGGTGTAATGTTCACAATGTCCAGCTGAAATTCAAGAAAAACATGTTTAACACTTTCTAATTACACTTTCTCTTAATATGCTTTGTTCTAAGTCCCACATACCCGTTATGTAGAGCCCCCACCCTCACAACAGCTCATTCTCTGCATGCTCCCTTCCCCTTCCAATTGTATATGCCTCTTGATTTTATTCTAACCTACAATATCTGTTTCTGTGCCTGCACTTACCCAACCCTTTACATGGCACTCAAACACTAATGAGGCATTCTTTATCAAGTGTTTTATTCTGTGATACAGTCACTGCATACACCTGCCAAGTGCAAGCCAGAAGCACACTGAAGTAGGCTTTCTTTCCTTTTTTACTCAGTGTTGCTTTTACATATATATGTAGGCATGTATGCCTGTCTATATATCTATATCTGTTTATGTATGTATAATCTGTGTACGCTGTTAAGTATGTATGTATATATATATATATATATATATATATATATATATATATATATATATATATACACATATACATATACATACATACATATATATATATTATATATATATATATATATATATATATATATATATATATATATATATGGATCTATCTTACTACGTCGACAAGTCAAAACGCCGACAACAAAATCACCGACACCACATAACCGACATTTCACAAACACGAAACCTCACATGCCCGACACACCATAATCCCGACAAGCAACAAACAAAACAAATCCCCGGTCCAAAAAGCACACACACAACACAAGCACACCAAAATCCTTACAAACCAACACTAAACCTCACATACACAACTACCTACAACCTTAACCCAAACCCTAACCCTAAGGTCCGCCACTATCGCACACTCACCTAACCCGCCCTAACCCTAACTCACTTAACCGCCCCTAACCCACAAACTATCACAGTCGCACACTTACCTAGCCCGCGCCCTAACCCTAACTCACTTAACCCGCCCCTAACCCACAAACTATCACAGTCGCACACTTACCTAGCCCGCCCTAACCCTAACTCACTTAACCCGCCCCTAACCCACAAACTATCACAGTCGCACACTTACCTTACTCGCACCCTAACGTCCGTCACTACCGCATACATACACAGCCTTTTCCCATGTCGATGTTCTCAGCGTCGGGGTTTTGATCCGTCGGTCTTCTCCGTTTTCGATCTTCTGGCGTCGGTGTTCTCGCTGTCGGCGTTCTGACTTGTCGACGTAGTAAGATAGACCCATATATATATATAAAGGTCCCATTTAAGTGATCGCAGTTTCAGAACTTCGAATCTCATATGGCCGAAACCATATGATTCAAGTTTTAAAATTTCGAAGATCTCCATACAGTGAGGAACAGGAATATTCCCTTTTCCTTGCTGTAGTACGATCTTGGAGTTAGTATATTTTAATAGCGGGGAGGTGTGGGGGGGTACAGGGTGCTTGCCCCCCCCTGCATAAATGTGTTTTCATTTTTGTTTTTTGCTTTTTTTTCGAATGTTCGAAGTTTTAAAACTTCGATCATATGGTCCTGACCATATGACATTCAATGTTTTGAAATTTCGGTCATTTAAAGTAGACCCATATTTATATATAGATATATATATATATATATATATATATATATATATATATATATATATATATATATAGGGAGAGAGAGAGAGAGAGAAACAGAAAGAGATATAGATATGTTTGTGAACCTAAAATAACTGAAATAACATAAGATTGACAGTAAAAAGACTGACACTAAAAAAACTGACAACATTGAAGTTATACTAGGGAGTTATTCATGCTCTTTCTCCACTGTTATGTGACCTCACAGTTAGCATATATAATTAGCATGGGATGTGGGTGGTACAGAGGGGCTTGGCTGTCATTTAAGCTATATACAAAGAAGGGATCCTACCTGTGCATTTTATAAGCATGTATGTGATAATAATGGACATAGCTTTGTGTTCTTTGCCTTACAATTAAATGATATGAATAAAAGCATGGGGATATTTAGAAAAGAAGTTGGAATTGGCTGAAACTAAATGGATAGTTACAGCACATAGAGCACCAGGTTTGAACGGATGTGTGCCTTTAAAGCCTGTTCTGAAGGCTCACCCTTTAAATCATTGAAGTTTTTTAATTTAATTATTGTTTTATTGAATGTCTTATTTAAATGGTTAAATTGTGGCTTTATTTCATGGTTTGATAAAGTGCAGTTTATCTGTATGAAAGCGCTTACCTTTATTTTTAATAAATTGTTGATTTTGAGACGTGTTTGGCTTCCTTATCTGTTCTTTTTCTCATGGTATATGGAAAAATCAGGATTTTTTTTATTCAAAATAAAAATAGGCTAACTTCACATCAAAATAAAGCAAAACAAAAAGTATAGCACAAAGTAAAATAATGTAGCAGCACAGTTTGTAAACAAAACAGACAATTAAGTCTTGTTCAAGTGGCAATGCTCAGATAAGGTACAATTAAAGATGGCCCAATGCACCTTAAGGTTCAGAGTTACTCAGAAAATAAAGTCTTTACCAACAGTCTTTAGGTCAGATAAAAAAGTAACTCTGCCACTAGGTCTTTCACTTACATTGATTGTTTGTTCAAAGAGACCTCCATCTTTAAGTTGAAAACTATGGATTCAGTTCATCTCTCTTTCCAGAAGTAAATTTCAAACTCCTCAGAAGTCCTTCTCTCCAACAAATGTTGTCTTGTTGTTTCTGATGTTGCCTTAAAAAGGCACAGTGCACACCTATAATCAATTACCCTGCCTGGAGGTAACTTCTTTTAAAGATAGCAGTACCTATTTCTTTGCAGATTGTAAATTTCCTCATGTATCAGCTTTATTCCCCTACTAGACATTACCTCCATGTTCCATTACAGGACTGGCTCTCTTAAAGCACTTTTTATGCTAATGTTCCATTTTTCAGTGCATCACACCAGTGAAACCACCAAAATATATTTGAACCCAAGACAAGCCATCTGCATTGTTGTGGCAGTGAACCCCAAGATGAATGGTGTTGGATGCAGAAGCAGGAAAGTTGTAGTGCCAGGGAACACCTATAAAGTTTTGTATTGCCTTCCTTCTACTGGTACACTCACTGCAAGGGGACATGATCTGTAATGACTGTCAGATTCCTTCCTAGATAATAATAACATAGGTTCCCTAAGACCCACTTAATAACTAGGCATTCTTTTACTTTTATGGAACAATTGGATTCACCTGTGTTTATTTTCTTGATCAGAGAGCAGAGTTGTTCTTTATTTCATTTTCTTTCTGATCTAGAACTGACCCCAATCCAATATCTGAAGTGCCCTTAAATATGATCAATACTTTGGAGAAGTCAGATGAGAACAGAAATGGTTCAGAATATAAATACTGCTTACGTTAATGCAAAGCATCCTCAGTTTACCTGACCATTCAAGCAGCATCAGTTTGCTTAGAATTATATAGTGACATGCCACAGAAGCAAATTGGAGGATACATTTCTCTAATACATGCAAGACATGAAAAAGCTCTCACTCTCCTTTCTGTTTGGGGACCTAGACATTCCTTAAACACTTCTGTCTTTTTTTTCATTCTGGTGGATTGATTAACCTTCTCCCAATTACATAACCAAGATACCTCACCTTGGTAATCCCTACCTTGCACTTTGAAAAATTAATATTGAATTCAGCCTGCCTTGGGGAATTCAGCATTACTTGTACTTTGGAAAGATGTGAACCCTAGTCTTCTGAGTAGATGTTTACATTGTCCAGCTAGGCCACAGTATAGGAATGGTGTATCGGTTTTTAGAATGTGGCTAGGAGCCCTACTGAAGGGAAGTATTGTGCACTGAAATAGCTCATCCACTATTAAGAAGGCAATTTTCTCCTTCACCTACCTTATCAGTTAAGGAAATCTGCCAGTATTCCTTCATTAAATCAAGAGTAATTAGAAACCTTACCATCCCTAACCCTTCTACCAATTCATCTTTTGCAAGCATAGGTATCTAAAATCTTGTTAGATAAACTATTTTCTACCAAATGTAATAGTCTTAATGTACACTTAAATAATGCAAGTATATTGCTTCACACATTTAACAGCTTAAGCATTCATGCATTTAAGGATCAGCAGACAAAATATTTTAAGCAATCTTTAAATAGTCAGGCTGCTAATTAGGAAATTTCACATACTACATATTAAGGCATTTTGACACTTGTACATTTATTTATTTAGTTGTCTGTTTGCATTAGTTAACCAAGATAGTTCCAAAGGATCTGAAGAAGGCATCTTTTTGGTACAGTCTTTGGGGAGAAAAGTTCCAGTAGTATTACATTACAAAAATGTAATCCCAGGATTCCTTAACATGTATGTACACATCATGATAAACCAAAACATGTTGTTTATGTTAACATGATGAGCAGCAATGCACATCAAATATGCAAGCTGCTAAGCAAGGCTGCATGTTAAGCAGCACCTGCTCATTACCAGAACACCTGCTACTGGCAACATCTAGGAGCAGGGAGGCACAAACATGCAATATAAACAACAGATTGTAAATAGACTAAACCACAGTAAGCAAGTGTGTGCAGACAGCACAATATAAGCAAGGGCAATTTGAAGTACATTATTAAGAGACAGAGGGAGCTTACCGAGTTATGTTTAGTTATACATAAGTAGATTAGTATACAAACACCACTAATTAAACATTATTAAAAACTAGAGAAGTAATGTTGTCCAATTGGGGACACATCCACTTAATAAAAAGGAAATGTTGACAAAAGGATGTGAGATGGACACAAGCTACAGTGTAACAAAGGGGGTAAATGTGATATGTGTAAAATGCAGTTAGAAAACAGCTGGCAAGGAAAGTAATTACATTGTGGTATTGCATATATTGCTGGTAGTGCATCACTTTTGCATCCAGAAAGTTGTATGTTGTTGCAAACATTATGTTGTTGGTCCAACTACCTACTTGTCATATAAAACAGCTGTAATCAACCCTCAAACTGTTGCTCTATCCACTTCAGAAAAGGGACTTTTTATTGTCACTCCCTGGGATTCATGAAGCTCGGTGCAAGGATAGTTTTAGCCTTGCCTGAGCGTCCACTTCAGAAATGGTGCAACAGCACCATATGAATATTTATAAAGGTGCGCTGCTGCACCCTCAATGTGCTTAGGTAACGTGTGCGAGTGCAGGGGCATGTTTCAGTGCTTTACAGAGGCTTAAACATGCCCCGACTGTTGCACAACCTACATTGCTTACTATTAGGGCCTGCCTCTAATTGTAAGCAATATGTCAGTTTCTGTGGATACTGAAATGTATGCAAAGCATACAAGACTGTCCATGAACACTAAAATAAAATCAAAGGTGTAAACACACAAGTACATAGTTGAATGTTGAGCCCCTGTCCCTAGAACTATTACATTTAAATTCCCCGTGTCCCTATGTTACTGTTGCATCTCTTCGTTATTGAAAGCGTAAGCAAAGTGCAGCGTGTTTGCACATTGCTGCCCTTTGCTTAGCGTAGCTTGCACGTCAAAATCATCCAAATATAAAAACACATGCAGAATCAATATTAATGTCAATAGTGTAGTGGCCAGAGCATCTGCATCACGGATAGGCATTCCTGGTTTGAGTCCTACTGCAGCACATATCATTTTCCATGTGTATATGAACATATTTTAACATCCTTTTTCTGTATAACTTACATAATAACATGTAAATGTGAACTGGAGTACTGCATTAAATATTTACTTAATTTAATTAATTAAAGTGTTAGTGTCATAATGAATAAGGCACTAGTGAGCAGGTTTAAGCATAAATAAGCAGTAGTAAGCATATGTGAGGACCAGTAAGCATGTTTAAGTGTGTTTGCACGGGGTTATACATTGTCTACACAGATTCAGCAAAGTAGAAACTAACTGAGTGTAAGAAACTGTAACCGGAGTTTAGCATTGCTTAGCTCTGCACCAACCCATGCACACCCGCTTACAACTGCTTTAAAGTGCCTTAATCACTCTGTACCCAACATCCCGTGTTCTACCCAGCAACAAAATAAACAGCCTCTGCAAGGGTAGAACTCAGGACCCTGTACATCACAATAGTTAACCACTAAGCCATCATAGCAATACATATAAAGGAGGTATCAGCAAACTAATCCTCACCACAGGAAAATCAAATCAAACATGTGAACTGAATCTATGTACAGTGTGATGTTCTATAACCCACTACGGACCATAAATATGTGAATTGGAGTACTGCAGTAAACATAGAGTTGAGGTGTCATTGTAATAAAGGTTTGAAGTCCCCAGGACCCCATACGGTGTATGTAAACATGAATCACGGATACCAGACACATATATAACCTGTAATGAATAATAAATTGGTGCCAAAAGGCAAATATAATGCTAGATAACCAATAAGCAATGCTAACCTCATCACAGCCCAACTTAGTAATGTAAGCAATGTGTAGGGAAGCCAATACAATCTGCCCACAGGTATACCTCTTTAAGCAGTGACAACCTGAAGTCAGCAGGTGTGCCCATAGCTTAGCCTTTTCGAAACTGGATAATTACGGAAAAGTGTGGGAATCCGGGCCTACTTAAACCGAAGAGGCAGGAATACAGCTCATAACTGGTTGTAGCATCCCCCTTCAGGCAGAATGGCTGGAGTGGGAGAAGGCACTCACTTTAGAGCGCAGCACTGGGGCATCCAGGAGTCCAAATTCATGGTATGGCTCCTGATAAAGCACCATGACAGGAGACTATTGCAGGGCCAGAACTAGGGCTCACAGTACAAAACGGAGGCCTGGGACAGTCTTGCCCATGACCTCACTAGTGCCACAGGTATCCCCCAGCCTGGTGAGCAGGTCAGGCACCACCATGCAGACCTGAAGTGCTGGAGGGGGGATGTTCTGGGACAGTGGATCCAGGAAGCAAGGCAGATGCAGAATGCCCCAGAACTGAGTAAGTACTCCTTCCACTAAGTAGTTAATAATTGCCTAGCTTGTTTATACTATGGATAGATATGGCTAAATATCATTGTATTTCTCTGACAGCTGCAGATGAGAGTGCTGCGAACCAGCAAGCCTATGATGCTAGGTTGCAAAGAATGAGTCGTGAGGCAGGTTAGTAAATCGCCTGCATGCACTGTCATAACAAATAAATGTAAGAGCCTCAGAAAGTGTTATACCAGTATACAGAATTGTGTAATATGCTGCGAAAAGGTATAACCCCTGCATTGCTTCTGTTTACACCGCAGTCATATGTTGTTGTACTGTTGCAGTTATTAAATAGTACCATTGTAGTAAGCAGTGTTACCCACACTGTGGTATGCAGATAAAATGTGTATGAAGTTCTGTACAACAATGTTGGAAGTGCAAACAGGTCAGTCATATTAGACAGAAAACATTGCAAAGCTTCACAACAATTGCCTGATAGCATAGTGTACAGTGATCTTAACTGTAATGCTTTTGTCACACACAGCAGGGCTTTGAATCCCAGGAGTGCTAGTAAGTTGTATGCATAATCATTCCGCACAACTGTACAGAGTTTGTTAGAATGTTCAGAGAGAAAGCTGTATGCATATAAGCACTTAACAACTGTACAGATTTTGCTAGAATGCTCAAATAGAGAGGGGTATACATATTCATACCCCTCAACTGTTCCATTCTGCCCACTATGTCCAGATGAATGGCTCACATCACCTGCCTTTTGCCCTGCTCCCCTGACAAATTAGTGTGATGATCCAAGAAATGTAGGCAGCTGTTAATGACATATAACTGATAGTCAGACTTGTACATAGTCAGAGACTGTACATGCAAACAAACCAGTCATCCCAGCATCTCACCCAAAATGTATGAGAGCAATCTCAAAACATGTTGCATTAACCCCTACATCTTGTCAAGCCTGTACATAAGACACAGGTCCCGTACATACTAATCTACAAACATACCATTGTACAATATAAGGCCATTGGGTAGTGTAATAATACATGTAAGGGACAGACCACTGCAGTGACTACAAATTTTATGAAAACTACAAGGATTTATTCGTTGTTAATTGAACTCTCTCTCTCTCACCCCTACCATATGTGAAAAAATAACCGATTTACACAACTCATTCGGTATGTCTATACTCCTAACCTTTGTTGGGACATATGTCCTATTGGTTTATAAATATTCACATCTGTTTCTATGCATGTGCCATGTTAAAATACTCCCATATTGGTGGCCTGTTGCCATCAATGAAACCTTCATGTTGTTGTAATGGCCACTGTTGTCCCATATATGCATGTGGTCCACCTGCTCTGCAACTATTTTATATCTGGTGCCCTGGATAATGGGAATACACATGCATGCTGTCATAAATAATGCTGAATGCTGTTGACTATTACTAACCCATATCTGCCTTAAACATGCTACAACATAGCTGGTATGGGAAGACCAGTCCCAGCGAACCCACATGTCCCATCTCAGCTGGCCATGGCAACAGGCACCAGCACATCTGGGGCCCAACCTGGGACCTCCTCGTCTGTTGCACATCTGGGACCCAGCCTGGGCCCTCCTCATCTGTTGGCCCTGCACCACCTTTGGGTGGAACCTCCACAGGGGATGGGGCTCGCCCCCCCCCCCAGGAGCAGGAGTGGACAGGAACCTGTCACCCATGGTACGGTCCGGGCCGTGGTGCATAGGGAGCTCAACAGGGGATTCGAGACCGCCTATGCCAGCTTGAGGGCCGAGTGGCACAACTAGGGTTGAGCCTGCCTCTCCTACACAGCCCCCAGCACAGCCACCTTCTGGGTTGTGAAGTTGCAGTGGTGACTGCCCATGGGTGGGGACCTCAGTCCCACTGTATCCATTTGTGGGCTCATGGGCTTGCAACTTCCAAACAACCCTCCCCGTCCAAGATATTTCCCCCCCACATGTGTCATATACCACCCCTGTATGCATCTAGTATGTCTTGTCTGTCATCCTTCCCAGCCTATCCTCCCTGATCATACCTACTCTCCTTCCCCAACATCCCACTCTAACCTAAAAATAAAAGAAGAAAGGGGCAATCTGTTCCCACAAAAAAGCACGCCCCATACATAGCTGTCCATTTTGCACACATGTCCACTGGACACATGTAAATGTTTCTGATTGGCATCACAACATACTATTGTTGTCCTCACCCATCTCTCAGGGGTTTGAGTGTCCAAATGTACTTCCAAATTCATTGCATATGCACAGCCATTGCTGTAGAAGAAATGGACAGCTATGGACCTTCCTACACCCTTCCTGCACATCCCTATCTACCTTACCTACTGTCCTTCCCTCTTTGTACCCCTTTTTCACCACTTTCCTATGACCCCTTTTTTTATTTCTTTTAAAGAAATTAGCGTGGGGGGTATGCGGGAGTAAGCACTTGTAAGCAGCAGTGAGTGGGTTTCAGCCTGTTTGCATGGGGGTAAGCACTGCTTTCACAGATGAAGCAATCAAGAAGGTAACTGAGTGTAAGGAACTGTAACCAAAAGTTACCACTGCTTACCATCACGCAAACCCTCGCACACCCCTTAAAACTGCTTAAAAGTGCCTTACCCACTCTGTATCCAACGGCCCTTGTCCTGCCCAGCAACAAAATAAACTGCCCCTGCAAGGCTCGAACACAGGACCCTGCACACCACCGCCAATGTGATTTACCACCAAGCCATGGCAGACATGAGCAAATATGATGTTACCTCAAATATAGCATCCCGCACAGTCATACTACAGTACAGGAAATGCATTTACATATCTACATGTATGGGTGTGTATGTAGATGAAAATGTACAGATATATA
>NC_056727.1:1033143375-1033383375 GCF_019279795.1 Protopterus annectens | reverse complement strand
ACACAATAATACAGGCCCATATACCACTCTTACATACACTGACCACTGGAGTGCATACGGGCACACATGTATTGTGTAGGTGATGCCAACACATATATGGCCCCAGTCCCACTGTATGTGTGGGGGATACAACAACAGTGGACAAATGGCAGTGTGATATACTCACAGCCCACTACAGAACAACTCCCAGCAGCATCACATATGTGCAAAGCTTGGTATGTAGATGGAGGACAAAGGCTGGAACACAGGCACATATGTGGAACACTGTTGCCATACACTAAACAAGGTGCTGGTGTTACAGGACAGTCTATAACATACCCCTAGTCAGGAAATTGAGATTAGACAAAGAAATGGATGTAGGCATGTACTGATAGCACGCAACGCACACACTGCCAGCGTAATATCTGACACAGGACCTGTGTGGTGGACGGACAACACATGATAGGCATAACTCTGTCCATCAAGAGGATAGGCCCACAGTAGTGAGCTGTGCAGACAGACTGCATTCCAAGGTACACTAGTATGTGCACACACACACACCCTGTAATGCTGGTATTAGGCAAAGCATAATGCAACTCTACTCACAGTCTGTGTGTAGTTCCTGCTCCTCCTACAAATATGTGACTGCTCTGAGTGTGCAGGTTCTCCTGTAAGAGGTATTGCTACCTGCTGTCTGTAACACTGATGCCCATGAAGAGGAAGGATGTCCATCACACAGGATATGTAAAGGGATCACACCCACATGCTGTAGGGAGTTATATTGAGTGGTTGCCATGACAGTGTTAATTGGAAGTAGTACACATGGGTAAACATATATATATATATATATATATATATATATATATATATATATATATATATATATATATATGTGGCTATCTGGATAAGTCTATGTACATATATTTTCACCACATGTCCTGGACTTGGTGTGTAGCCCTACCCCAGCCCCTAAAGTCCCAAAGTTGAAGTGCAAGGGGATGTCAGTTATGTATTGAAGGTACATTACTAGACTATTGCTACCGTCATTGGGATTGTCTTCACAGACATGGTGTGTGTGGAAGGTGACATCTGCTCATAACATGTGTGCTATTGCCTACTGATAGACATCCTAAGGAACTCATTGTAGAGTACCACTGCTAGCATGTAACATGTGGAACTTTGGACACACCCTGTACAATCCAGAGGTTTACACGTAATCCCTTATTGCACAACATATGTACCAAGGCCTGACGTTATGGATGTAGACAACCATGTACATGGGTAGAACACATAACAACATGTATACATTTGCCACCATAGGGTTTGGATTCACACACTCCTGTGAGGCCTGACACATAATGAAAGCTGGTACAGGGGTGCCATGGACACATACTACCCACTAGATATTGACATACATATGTACAGCATCCCACTGCTCTGTCTGACATATGTGACCTTTAAGGGAGGCCCAGCAGCAGTACATCTGGCATGTATTTGTGCATGGCATCTTACTGGGTAAGTACAGTATGCTTTTAGGCATGTCACAATGCACTGTGCAGGCTACATGCAGACTGGATCAACACTGGCCTACATCTCCTATGGGGGAATGCACATGTATCTGCATATATAGCAGGCTCAACAGCCATATTACAGCACAGGGTAAGATACACCTGCGTGACAGTGCATAACCACAGCCAGTGTGAACACAGCCACAGCCACACATGTTAAGCTAGCATAACATTACAGTATATGGACTATCTGTTCAACACCATCCTCATATGTGCCACTCAAAGAATGCCCTACATATACTGGGCTGCTACACAGTTTGGGCTGATGGCTGTTTGTGGTATGCAACATGCATGTGTATGGCCATACAAACATATATGGCAAAATGGTACCATACAGTGGGGCAGCATGTAACACCACATGGAAGGGGAGCTAGAACAATTACATCCAACACAGTCTGTACACAGGCTAAAGTATATTAGCAATACATACACTGCCGACATTCACCATCACTACACAGACCTCAATACTGTACAAGCACCCACATATTGTCCAGGTTATGTCATGTAATATGACCCATACTGTACATGACATGTGTAGCAGTCTGATATATCACTGCCTTATCAACATAGGTGATGACACTATTTATGGTGTAAAGCACATATGCACCACTTCATGCACATCATCTGTACAACGGTTGACAGAGGTGTGTCTGACAGTGCATACACAGGGCCAGTATAGGGCCAGTATAGACATTTACCATTGTAACAGGGTTTATTGCAACATATGTCCTATGAGGGATATGGAGTCAGTAATTGTCACGGCCTTCACCTTCTACAGACTGCAATCCTCACACTACCTTCTGCATTCCACAGATAGATGCACTGTGGCTAAGACATGAAACTAAAGGCACAACACTGCCCAGTCTGCAGATGACCCTGCAGATAGGGATTCCTCATATACATGGAACTGACATGGCAGGTATTGTGACATGTACAACAGGCATATCCAGACAAACACTGTTAAACCAACATTACTCTAAATGTAGTATGGCAGCACTTACAGTCTGTAGTCAGGTCAGGCATATCCACCTCCTGTTTTTTGGCCTCTTTCCACAGTGTATGTTGTTAGAGGTAAATCCCCAATCCATCTGAGATGCTGTTTGCCAAACAACAGATCTAGTTCCTGCTCACAGTGAGTGAAATGGGCCAACACCACCATGATGTTCCTAGGTATTGGAGTGCGTTTCCAAGCAATTGGCTATGGGAATGTAACCACAGCTGTTCCACATGTAATCAGCTAGGGAAGGGCTGCAATTCATGCAGAGGCCATCAGCTGATCATGAGCATCACTTGAAATACACATGCTGCTGCCTAAGCATAGCAGGTGTGGGTCTCCACATCCACCAGAGAGGAAGTGGGGGAAGCAGACAGAGGCAAATTCATGTCCGGGAGGGGTGGGTGGGTAAAACAGAAGCATGCTTGTGTCACACACCTACCAGTACAGGGTATCAAACCCCCAACAACTATGTAGTGCTATCACAGTGAGATGCAGTTATTGGATGCGCCACATAGGTTACCTGCTGTGGAGCACTCAGAACATATTTGTGATGGTGAGTGGCATCTGCAACAGGGATATGGTGAATATATGGTATGTGACGTACATGTGCCTGTCTGCATGAACAGGTGCCAGCATCAACATGGGCACACTCACACAGGGATGCACACACATTGACACACTTGGCAGAGCCAGGAGTGCAACTCATCACTAGTGGGTTTGCCACACCACATCAATGTGCACGTATCACATGCACCCCATGGGCCATACAGAGGTAATATGGGCAAGGAGTATGAGGAGGTGTCAGATATCAGGCAGCATGATTCAGTATGCCCTGTGGGGTTGTAGTGAGTGTAGATGTGGACATACACACCATACAACACACACACGAACACACAGGGTGCCAGTTCTGACATGCATGGGTGCATGTCTGCACGGGTGTGTGGTGGTCATCTATGCCAGCAGGCTATACAAGAGTAGGTGATGGGTATACCTTGGCATCAGGCTATATGACAATGGTCTGCATTATGGGCCAGGCCTGTAGTTTCTGCATTTGCCCACACAGGTTGGTATTGCATCCCCCATCCAGTCATCTGGGTGTCTATTGTGTGTGGTCAATGCTGTGCATTACTTACCATGTATGTGTTCCTTAGTCCATGACATGGATGGTGTCTGGGATGTGCACACCCCCCACATGCATGTACAGTGACATGTGGAACTGTACCTGGGGTGTCTGGCCCATGTTGTGAACACAGATTATCATCATATGTGCCAGGCTTGGCCACCTGTGGCAGGAACTGGTAATGGGCATCAGGTTTACCCTGCACCTACATTGATAGCATGCTAACAGCATTCCCTGATGCCAGTGTCATCTGTCCATACAGGGCATGGTGTCACACATGGTATGTCCATTGTGAGTCACATGTGAAGGCACCAAAGTTGGTGCAGGTGTCCATTGGGGATCAAGGTGCACAGATTCACACACAAACACACACAGTTTCCAAGTTTGGGGTTAGAACACCTACCTAACTACTTTATCACACTACAGGAGTACGCAGTTACAGGACACGCTACGGAGATTACTGGGTTATGATTTCTCCAGAGGTGTATTTCTAGGTGAGTGACATCAGCAGCCTTGCCAATGCTGAGTATATGAATTGTATGGAGTGTGAGTAGCCAACTAAGCATTTCTCTCTACACAGTCAGATACAGACTGACATACACACAAACACACTCACACATTTGGCAAGTCTGGGGTAAGCACTACTAACTAACTAGTTTATCAGTACAGACCTACGCAGTTATGAGATGCTCCATGGATATTACTGATCCACAGCTCTCCCAGAGGTGTATTTCACATTGGATGACCTCAACAGGCATGTCATAATACTGCTATGGGGAGGGTGGTGTGTGTATGGCCCATATCCCATTCATGTAGGGGTTGATATGCGACATGCGGGCACACACAGGGTAATATGTCACAGGTACATGTATACAGCTACTAGATGACCACTTCCTTGTACAGTCTTGTTGCACAGCTGACACGTACACCACAATAGTCTGTCATGCTGACAGATACTGGTGGCTAGTATCTGCAGTGATTCACATCTGCACCTCATGTGTTTGGGGCCCTTTGGCTGTGTGCTGGGTGGGACAGGCCCAGATGGCTCCATGTCACAGTCACCCTCTTTCACACATCTATGTCCATCTACCTTTGGCTTATTATAGTGTGTTGTCCTTACATATATCTCTGTATTCCTATCCACTCTGTGTGCAAGGCAGGGGCAGGTGCATACTGACTTGTGCCTGCACTAAGAATTGCGACTGCCAGATTTGTCAGATCCACTGGTGTTTGCAGACATGGCCTTCATGTGTTTAAGTGTGTGAGCATGCCCAGTATGACCTTTCAGTATGTGGTTGACTGACAATGCCTTCATTCCTCTAAGTGCGTGAGCATGCTTAGTATGGCCATCTGTATTGCATGTGTGGATCAAGCCCAGGTAGTTTGTACTGCCATGCTGACCTTTGTGTTGCACACCGACAGGTAGCGTGCTGTGTCTACAGGGTATCCATCTGTCATTTGGCATTGACTGTGCCTGCATTTCTGCATAGCGCGGGGGGCACCTGACCGATTCTACATTTCTACACAGGAGTGGGGGTAACAACTGACTGTTACTATAAGTGTACGAAGAATGGGGGGCACACCTGACAGTTGTGCACATTTCCTACGACTGTACTGGGTTGTCGGGTACTCCATTTCAGTCTGTAGTCATACCTATCATGCTGGCTAGAGGCATACTGGTGTGCTACAGATCCTACCTTTAATTACCTACATATTGGTTTCTGACTTCCCAGCCTTCACATCTTACATTCAAATTCCTGGCATGCTGTAGTCCGTCTATGTAGGCCTGGGGGTGGGGTTACCTATAGGACTCATTCAGAGGCTATTGTACAGCATTTCTTTGTGTTTGTCTACACCTATCCTTCTGGCTGTGACTGTTGTTGGGTATGTGACCCCCCCCCTCAATTGGCATGTATAAGTCACTTACCTTGTGGGTGTCCCAGTATTGTGGGTGGTGCTGCAGGACTGCGTATGTTGGATGCACATAGTACACTCCCTATAAATGGTTAAGCACAGGTAGTGTCATGTTTGGGTTCTAGGACGGAAGATCGACAAGGAAAAGACCGACACCGACTTCATCGACGCGAAAACACCGACACAGAAATAACCGACACTACAAACCATGGACATTTCACAGGTAAGGGGTTAAAATTCGCTAATCAAGCCTACCATGTTCAGGTAAGGGGTTTAAATTTCACACATGCATAACACTGCCACCTTACCTGAACATGGTAGGCTTGATTAGCGAATTTTAACCCCTTACCTGTGAAATGTCCGTGGTTTGTAGTGTCGGTTATTTCTGTGTCGGTGTTTTCGCGTCGATGAAGTCGGTGTCGGTCTTTTCCTTGTCGATCTTCCGTCCTAGAACCCATGTTTGGCATCCCTTTTACTGTATGTGCGAGTCAGAGAGAGGTGTCATTCCCTGGGTCCCTGCTGTGTCAGTGCATGTGATATGCGTTGCCTCTTTGCCAAGGCCAGGGCATACTGGGCATGCCTCCTTCTGCCTACTGGGACAGGCTCAGGTTGTTCCTCCTCTGAGTCACTCTGTGCCTGTGCAGGCCTTGGCAATGGTGGGTGGCTGTGTGGCTCTGCTCCATGCTGTTCCTGCTGTAGCTGTTTCCGCAGGATCATATTGTGCAGCATGGCATATACTATGAAGATGTGGGCACACGTGGCTGGAGAGTACTGCAAGGTTCCACTGGATATGTCCAAGCAATGGAGCCATGATTTAAGCATCCCAAACACACGCTCTATGATGATTCTGGTTTGTGCGTGTGCCTCATTATGGCATTCTTGCATGGGTGTTTGTGCATTTCTGATGGGTGTCATCATCCACGGTTCCATAGCCAGCATCCCCCACCAGGTGGCCATATGGGATGTCCCCGCTGGCAAATACCTGATACAGCTGTGAGGCATGTCAGATGTGGGAGTTGAAATAGCTTCCAGGGCTGCCAGCACACACATCCATGATAATGCCCTGGGCATTGCACACAACCTGGCAGTTGATGGAGGGGTATCCCTTGCAATTTATGTAGTGCCTACCCTGCTCACCGGGTGGTGACTCGATGTGTATGTGCAGGCTACCTATTGCACCCAGTACCTCTGGGCATTCTGCCACATGGTGGAAGAGACGCATATTGCTGGCCACCTCCTCCTGCGTTCGGGGGGAAGTATATGTGCTCATTGGCATGTGGTAACATGGCATCCAAGAACTGGTGGAGTACCCTAGATGCTGATGCCTGTGAGATCCCCATGATATCCCCAGTTGGCCTTTGAAAGATACCTGTGGCTAGTATTCTCAAGCTTACACATACCTTCATATCCACTGGGATGGGTTCCCCTCTGTTTCTTTCTGGCTCTGATGCGTGGCCGGCACAGCTCCACAAGCTGCTGTAGGGTGTCCCTGTCCACCCTGTAATGCTCTACTATCTCCGAATCATGTAGCCCATTGTAGGTTACCCTGGGTCTGAACAGTCTTCTCCTCCTCTGGTGCCTGAGGTGGTTGTCAGCATCATCCTCCACACCACCTTCAGTCTCCAACACATGCTGGTGGATCAAAGCTATGGCAGCCCCTAACATGTACATATTAAAACTTCCCCGTATGTATACACCAATGGCGCAGAGTGCATGGGAATACACAAGTGTGTGTGAGGTGCTTTCACACTTTATACTATTGTGCTATAGATGCTGTTGATGTCATTGGCTGTGTATGAGCAATTCCAGCTTCAAGGTGTCTTAATTATGGGTTTTACAGTGATTACTGCACATGTGGGGCATGTAATGTGGAGTTATGTCTTGATTAATCTGTTGCCCTTTAATTCCCTTTTAAACCTGGATCCCTTCCCATTGTCAGGCTTGCATTCACCTGCCAGCTTTCTTGTTTTGTACTTTCCCTACCCAGTCATGTGTTGCAAAATGTATTATGTAGCTGATATAATGCAATTCTGCTTTGTTCTGCTGTGACACTTTACTGTTTTCATTGCAGTACTGCCCCTCCTCTTTCCTGTTCTGCAGGTAGTTGCTAGCAGCCTTGTTAGCTGTTATCAATGGCCTACTATAGGTTGCTAGGTGTTAATTACTCATTTGTACTCTAATTTCCCTGCTGCATCATTTTCTTATTTTTTTCCTTATATCCTTCCTGTTCAGCTCCGGTGAGTGCCACGCAAACCTGTTTACCGGGTTTAAGCGCGTTTTAATCTCATACACATGCATACTTGGTTACCTTGTGTGCTCTCAGCTAAGCAAAGCTAAAGCTAGTTCTACATACCCCTTTCCTTCAGCTTTGCTTAGCTATGGGCAAACTGGGTTAGCAATGCTCCAATGTGCTTACAGCAAAGGTGACGCACCCCTCTCTTGATGTGATCTTTATCTCATGGTCACACCTCGGTGTTATAACACTACGCTGTGAGGTGCATCCTTACACCAGGGGGGAATCTGTGATTCAGTATTGCCCCTCTCAGTTGCATAGGATTGCCTACTAATTCCTAGAAACCATGCATAACACTGACGCAGCCCCTTAGCAACCCTTGCACCATGGTGTAGTGTAACATGCCTGTCATTTACTATTATGGGGAAAACATGAATTGTGTTAGAATGCACTTTTTTTTTTTCTTCTATTTTTCTTACGATCCCGTTTGCACACCATTGCCCTACACTTAAACTTTGCGGTAGCGTGAAAAAAAAAGAAGATTTTGTTTATTTTTACATTTTGTACATGGTTTTTATGCCAATGGCTATATATTTAGCCATTGGCATATATTAACATTATAATGCATGGGTTTGGCCGACTGACATGGCTCCGATTCTATGTTTGCAGTAATGTAAACTGTTTTTTATGGTTTACATTTCTACATGCTTATGCTATGCCTGCACCACTTCCTGGATCACTAAATACCTTCATTTGCATGCTACACTGCTGCAAATTGGGTGATTAGCATACAGGAGCCAGGACCTGTGCTGGCATAGTGTACGCAGGTAGTGCACATGAAAACAGCTCGTACTTGGATCGCTCTCTGGCAATATTTGGTGTTGGAACACCAATGCTACTTCTGCGCCTGGCGCGCGCTTCGTGAATCCCGGGGACTGTTTTATACCTGTAACCACGAAAGTCTATTTTAAAGTTAAATTTGTCTTAGCAATGTGTGTGTTTTAGATGAATGTACATAATGGAATAATTTAAACAGTGATAACTATGCTGTACAGTTTCTAACATACATTTTCTTTGACAAGCTCAGAAAAATGTTGAACTTGGAGTTCATTGAGAATGCCTTGCTACACCCATGTTGCATGGACTTTCTCTGTCATTGTAATGTATACTGTATTGGTAATCAAAAGAAATAATTAAAATCCACTTGACTGATGTTAGAATACACATACAGGTTAAAGAATTGTAATCCTTTCATTGACTTATGTGTATGATGAAACAATAATGAAGATGCAATGGCAATATACACACCTGTGACAATGTTGAAATACTGAGAAAAGTAATATATATCTGTGAAATCATTCTGATATTAGTATTAATTCAGGAAATAAACATTTGTGGCAGCAACTTGCATGTTGTAAATGGTAGAAAGTGTGACAGTACGTATATGCTGTGTATGTATGTACTGCAATCCAGAAGGACAAGACACATGCACAGAACCATCACTTTGACCAGCGTATAAACAGAATAATGCTCCGCTTTCCATGCTTACAGTTGTTTGACTATAGCAGATGTGAGATATACGTACTTGCAAAATTATGAGGATGTTCATGTGATTATATATTAATAGGCACATAAATCAAGGTAAAGCACATATGCACTCAGTCCTTTGACAACTGGGTTGTGTGTGTGTGTGTGTTGGAATGTCATTATATCGCTATGTAAAGGATGCATGTGTGTGGGCACAAATGGATAGGTAGTTCAGACAAGACTTTGGCCACACAAATTACATGCCATCATTATTGTATAATGCCATCAGATCCAAGTAAAATGTATCAAATATCAAATTATAATTAAATGAGTATGATACATGCGTGGAAATGTAATCAGTTATATATTGTGTGTCTGTCCTGCTTCAACTACCAGAAATACAGGTTGAAATACAAAAGCCTGTCAAACTGCACATGCAAATGTAGTACAGCATCATGTTCCACCTGACAACTAGCCCTAACGTTAGCCTTATTAACCACATCAATAATATCTGTATGACTGTACAATAATATAGATCACACCCAGGTGAAACAATAATATGTATTAGTAAGTGACTTGTGGAAGATTTTCAATGCACATACACCAACTGTACCCTGGCCTGTGGTAAATGTTATAATCCTCCACTCATAGGTCAATAATTCCACTGCCCAGACATTGACAGAGCCAAACTTCTAGAGGCTAATTCTATTTCATTTTGTCAAGAAGAACAAATGACAACTATCACATTATATTGATTACTTAATGTTGTTTGTGCTAAATGGCACGCACCCAAAACATCTTCATACAGGGCATGCTCATAAGGAAGTACAGTGATGACTACAATGACATTGACAACTCAACAAAAAGCACAAGAAAGTATCATAGCGCATTTATATTTTGTGATAATTTTATAGCATGCCACCCATCAAGAAATGATGAATAAGGCATTATTTACTTTAAAACCCTATACTATGAACAACATAATAAAATGTATTTATAATTCTATACATTAAGTCAAGCAATACAGATCAGTATTTTTGGGGAAATAAATAATGCCAGTAAGTATTCTCTGACATACTCAGCAGTTACATCTCACCAGGCTCAAACACGTACCTGAAGTCAAGCATCACAAAAAAAAATCTATTTTATGTGTTATGAAGAACACACTTGAAGGGATTATATCAGTATCCTATTGGAATGGTTATGGCTCCCCTAAAAAGGAGTCTGAGACCCAAAAAAGCAGACCTCTTATTGTGGCATATTTTCAATTTTGCTAAGCCACTCCTGTCTGTCACACTTGTATGATAGACATAGCTTATCAGATTAAAGCCCATGCCTATCATACTCCACATTCTACAGATCTGTGCATTAACTGCATCTGCCACAGAAGATAGTAATAGAGGATATTTCAAAGAGCAAACTTCAAGTTGTGAACTGAGAAAGACTTTTGATGGTCATTTATCCAATACAAAATATTCTGAAGGATCAAAAGGATGTAGCAATGCTATTGTTCTCACAAGTGTGATTTAACCATATCACTGTTTCTTAGGTAACCCACTCTTGTCCGTCCTTATTGTTTTGTGCATACGCATTCCCAGGATTGAACCAATGCCTGTCTGGATACACATGCTAGAGAGGGCAATATTACCTGCATGCACCACAGAAGAACTCTCACTACCTGTATCACAGAACACCTATTTGACTGTCATGAAATCCCTAGTAGGTGGAAGGGCTTTACAAGAACTAAGAGGAATAGAAGTTAAATGATGCAATGTTGTATGTGCCGTTGCATCTTGCCACTACACTCGCATTAAGTTGTCCTTTGCAAGTGTTGATCAGCTGCCTATGTAAGTCCACAATCTATAAAACTGTGTATTAACTGTACATGCCACAAGTGATGTGTTACTGCTGCTGTCAGACAGGACATATTTGAAGGCATGACATTATAACTGTGGTGCAAAACAGCTGTTTGTACTTCTGCACTAAAAATGATGGAGGAGCTCTCTCCTCTTCTAACTGTACACATTACAACTGTATTGGATGTCATTCATCACTTGCGCTAAAGTCACACCCACTCCTACTATTTTGTTACTGTGGGTTTCAGACATCTACTTATCTAAGTACACAAGCTACATGATACTGCATTGACTGCACACACTAGAGAAAGTCCTACCACAATTATGAGACAGAATATTTGAATGTGTGACATCATCATAGGGCTGCAAGGCATATGTATGGCTTTTAATCGATTGAAAAAGCAATGTAATTTGTTTGTCTCAAAAATTTTGCATGATGGTTGCTGTACCCAACCTCATGTCTTGAATAATCCAGTCATTCCTGTGAGTGTAGAAGTCCACACATACAGAATACTTGACAAATGCTAGATTCAGACTTATGCCTTACTAAGTTCACAAGCTGAAAAACATTGTATCACTTCCCGATTCCACAGAAGTAGGCTTAATGTAGTATTGTTATAAATCACATTTCAAAAAATGGGCTCATCAGTGTTTAATGAAGCAGTTTTCTGTGCTGATATGGTCAGAAAGTAGTGAACAAGCCCTTTCCAGCTAGTCATCTACACATCAGATCTTTGGTAGAAACCATTCCCTCCTACATCCTACATGTACATACACTCATAGAATGACATAGTTGAGTTTATGGATGAATCTCTGAATTTGAAGCAACTACCTGTCTAAGATCATAAGTTAGAGGACAGTGCATGAATTACAAGTGCTAAATGAGAAGTTTGAATAAAACTTTGATATAGTGCACAATTAAAAAGGCAACATCACCATTGTTTTGTTAGGGCCATGTGTGTTCTAAAATGGATGTAAATTGTTGGGATAGCCTCTCCCATTGTAAAAATACCTCTGTACTACATCAAGAAGTTTCTATATAGTACCAGAGAAACATGCAAACCGAGTAATCAGTCACTGCTGGATTTAAACCAACTCTCTATGTATAGAACTCAGCATCAACTGCAAATGCCACAGAAGAAGTTTTAATTTGAACGTGAAATAAAGCACATGTGAAAGGATGACAACATCCTTATGCAGAAGAACAATTGTTTGTGTTTAAAGGGGAAGAACTTAATGGGTCAGCCCTCTACCAGTGCATATGTCACTCCTGAGTGTGAGTCTGAAATCACAGTTGTTGTTGAAGCCATATCTAACACTAGACACACACACACACACATACACACACACACACACACACACACACACACACACACACACACACACACACACACACACACACACACACACACACACACTCTTCTCTCTCTCTCTCTCTCTCTCTCTCTCTCTCTCTCTCTGTCTCTCTCTCTCTCTATATATATATATATATATATATATATATATATATATATATACTACAGCCCTACAATGCTGGATTAAAACCACCTGCCTAGCTAGTTACACAGTCTAAACTACACTGTACTAACTGCAAGTGCCACCAAAGATGTCTAATTACAAGACTGAGGTAGTGCACATTTGAAAGGATGACCTCATCAGTGTGTTGCAAAAAATGTATTTTGGCTAAAACTGGAAGAAATTGATGGGTGAGCCATCTGATGGCTTAAATGTTTCTCCTGAGTGGAAGTACCCATATGAGATTCTTGTGTGAAATCTGTCCAAGCTAGCACTTCAGACACGAACACACACACACACACACACACACACACACACACACACACACACACACACACACACACACACACACACACACACACACACACACACACACACACTCATGTTAGCCAGTGACTGCTGTAGTTGAACACCTACAGATCTAAGTACACAGTCTAGAGTACATTGTATCAACCACAAGCACCACAGTTGAAGCCTGGTTTTAAATGTGAGATAGTGCATGTTTGTAAGGATCACCACATCACTGTGCTGCAGAAAAGATAGTGTACATCAAAAACTAGGGTGACAAGGAATGTGTTGTTACAAGCATAACAAACACAAATGTGTTGATCATAAGTAATAACATACTGCTCAGATAAGTTATACATACTGTCATCATGTGCATTGTGGTACTGTGAGGGATATGTTGTTTCACAACATGGCGTGTTTATTATAATCACACTTGTGAACTGTGGATTGACAACCATGCATTCTTGTCTGTTCATCTAATGATCAATATATGTAAATTGTTTGGTGTGTCATTCTCAATATGTCCACACACTTGGATAATATGCAGTGTAAATTAATAACATACAGGTCAAACATATGCAAATATGCTGCTTAATACCACACAGCAAGTATGTGTGCAAAGCTCGCATACCATTGTACATCATTTGCAAGTCAAATGTGTTGGAGTGCAGACATACATTTACATTATGTAGTGTTTAAACAATGTCACAGTTATCTCATCATATTGAGAGCACAACAGTCCATTACAGCAAACTCAAACAATGCAAGCCAATGAAATTACTTTTTTTTGCTATATTGCTTCTGAAGTGCACCACTAACAAACTCATTTTCGCAACTGATGGCAAAGTATTGGCACGTGTAATTATTTCCTGAGGTTTTGAACTTAGAAAGGGAAGTAACAGTGGTCTATATGGTACTCCATGGTAATCTTTACACTAATAAGGATTAAGGACATATAAATACTTTTGATTCTGACGCAATTCAAAACAGATGTGCATGTTAATGTTTTATGCATCATCTTTTGACTATCCTAGGATTTAAAGCATGTTTTATTGCTCCTTATTCGATTGTATGTGTTTGTACGATATCACTGAGTTCTACGGTCACTGTATGCTGATATACATGTAGGAGTCATAATTAAAAACATCAGAAAATGCATGACAACAGAAGACAATTTATTCTCTCACTTATGTGTGTATAGCAGCAATATTTTAAGATGTGTCTAGTATAATATGCTTGTTACCCCGTGAATCCTTGATTGCATCAAATGTCTTGCACTTATTGTTGGGAAGGTATGAGCATTTTTAGTGTGATTACAAATCACATAAGGGAACTGGCATATTAATGCTGGCGGAATTACTGATGTATGCTTAAATTCATAGGTTTACAATTAATGAGACATTATAATAGTCAATATTTTTTAGACCTGCTGCTGCATTTAGACACCCGACAATCTACAGAGACAGTCTATAGACATGATCAGTAATTGATCACACCACTAAGGAAGGCAAATACCAGGTGACAAAGCACACACATTTGAAGAGACTATGGAAACACATTCTACCCTGCAGTCTGTTCAAAATATGATAATAGCTGTCTCCTTATACTGCTATCAGTGCAGAGAAGGTAAGTGCAGTAGCACAAGAGTCAGCAAACTATTGCAGATGAAGGCAAAAACTCAACAGTTTTTGCCACAACCTGTGAATTGCCATTTATCATGAATCACAGTTGCTGCTCAGTGCCAGGCATTGTGCAGATGCTGAGGACAAAGACTGGTGATTCATAAGGGTGGAAGAGAAAGACTGAGTGAGAGACATAGATTTTTGTTTATGGGTCATTTCTGGCCAAGATGGGGTGTATTAATCTAGGGTTTTCATCATACTAATTATGTCATGCTCTGTGCAATAAAATATTTCCAATATGGAAAAAGCAGGGGAAGGGGAGTAGAAACATGATTAAGACATGAGCAGGACACTGGTGGGTTAATAACATCTGTAACCAGCCCTTACACACATAATGCTAATATGAAAAAAAACATTAAACAATGTTTGACATATTTCTGGATTCTAACCCTACACAGTATGCAAAAAACAGTCTACAGACATGATCATTATATGAGCATACCACATAGGAATTCTTATTTCACAAAGTTAAAATCACATATTTGAAGGCGCAGTGACAATCTAGTCCTCACTTTCAGAACTGTCATACTATATCTTGTTGCAGATCCCTGGGTCAGTGCTGGATCAGGTATCTGTTTTGCAATTTGAAGCAGGAATTTCTCTACTCTTTATTTGGGCACCAAGGCTCCTCTCATTAATGTCATCCACCAGCCATGTCAACTCCTGATAGGTGACAAAATTGCCACCTCTGCTAGTACTACTCCAAGAGGGTACCTCAGCACCAGAACACAGGGCAGAGCTACCTGTCACAGTTGGAGCAGGTAGTGAAGGAGTTGTGGAGGCAACACTGACAGGCTGTGACCAGATGTGGCTACATCTGTGCTGCCTGTGGTAGTACTTCCACAGCAACCTAAAGATGCACGGTGGTCTGATCTCCAGTGGTTGATCTACCACCCCATGCTGCTGGACATTTGTGTTGAAGCAGTAATGCTTCCACACAAAATAAAAGAAACATAGGTTTGGGGGAGAAACATTATATATAATAACATCAATGCCATGTCAGATTAATATTGCCAAAAATAGGCAACTAGACACATACATATGGTAAACTTTGACACATCCAACTTTGATGTGAAGTCATAAGTGTGCACAAAATACATCAGTCTCATTCCTGTTATACACATTAGGCAAACAGTTTGGTTACTTTGGTAAGTCTGATATATGCATTCCCAGTAAAGACATCCATTTAAAATTGGAAAGTTTAATGTTACTTAATATTGAAGAAACTAGGTTTCATATACTATTCTGTAATAAAAGCTAATTGCTGCTGCTGAGAATTGAACCACCATACAGCTAAGTTGATTTAAACATTCTGTAATACAATGATATTGAGCTATCTATGCATGGCTCAAGATGATTGTCACTGCTAAAGTGACACCCTAACCCCTTGTGCAAAATGGAAAAAGAAGTTGAGGATGGATGGGTGCAGGCATGTATGCTTGATATTTAGGTAAGGCTTCCTCAGTTATGTATGTCTCAAGCTCATATGGACTGATGCCCTGAACTTAGATCAATGTTACTAATTTTTGGATGCATTATGATATTGCTTGCATTCATACTGGAGCCATACTTTCTCTGTGCCTCTTTGTGGAGTACCAGTCATTCCTCATGTGCCTCCCTGCTTTTAGCTATGTCTTCAGTAACTGTACAGATCACAAAACACAAAAATAATAAGAAGAATGAATATGTGCTTTGCCTGGCCAGTCCATGGTATTGCATTGTCTGGTGATGGGTTCTATTCTTACATAACACAGGGGTATTTTTGCTGTTTTAAACTTGCCTCTTATCAGCTCACAAGGTCATACTTGACCCTCTTCATGTCACTATAATGGGGATGACATTATTTGCCAGTGCATGGAATGCCAGTAGCACTGACAACAGCCTAGATCAAACTATTCTAAGCCTCAGCCTTGTACTGAGATGCAATATAGTCTTCCTTATGAAGCCTACAGTTATAGTACTTTAAGAGAAGTGCCACAAAGATCCTAGACTCTTCTTGACGCCAGCTTTGAGCTCTAAATGGAACACTTTCTTCACCTTCAACTGCCATGTCTTCTGAAAAGCTAGTATTTATTTCTGATAATGAACTTCATATGAATTGAGTTTCATGAGCTGAGTAAAATATGCCATTATAGGTTGTCAGACATACTTTACATGATATACTGCCCTGCTAACCTAGTAATGATATTTGTGTTGAGTCATATTTCTCCAATAACTGTTATGCAGATTATGCATATACAAGTGAATTTTAAATTAGCTATGTTTAGCATAAACCACACATATTATCTTTGACTTATTTAACAAACATTACAGAGTTTTGTTGCAAATTTCATTTTTCTAATTGTCAGTTATGCATGGTCAATTCCTAATAAAAAGTGTCTATCAATACTTATTCTGACCCCTCAATGAAATTATTTGTGATGTGGCTTCATACCCTACGTTACCTCTGCTGTTTCTCCAAACTTACTGCATTAACACATTGAGCCAAAGAGAAAGCTTACCTAACACATGCATTTTATATACTCAGTTCTGTTTAGAGTGGTGACAGAAGTGCAATGGCACCAGTCTTATGTATGCTACTGACAGCAGCCCAAATTAAAATGTTGGGGTTTTGCCTTCAAATGTAAACTGCTACTGACCTTAATGGTACACTCTGTGCTAAATAAATACAAAAGCTACAAATAAAAAAAGGATTAAAAAAGAGTACATCCAGCAATAAACTCAGCACATATGAGATTACCCTGGCAAATTCAATCTTTTAACAGTGTTTGCAACATAATAACTTGTATTTCTGGTACACATCATCATGATGTCATGTAATAGCATTTCTTGAGAAAGTGGTCACACAGGAGATTATATAAGTTCATTTATACACAGGATTACAGGTAATAATCATATATTTTTGTAAAGGAAATGTATTACTGCCATGATTACTACTTCAGAGATATAACTGATTAATCCAGAATCTTATAAATATTTCCAAATTAATTACATTACTGATGTTATTCACTCACACTTGAGTAAGTGACATATTGTTTACCTCATGCATTCAGAAAGGTGTTATTATTACCAACAATAATTCATGTTCCAGCAACAAAATATTTGTAACATTGTGAATAGTGCATTCTAAATATCAGAAGATGGAATCAAACCCTACATTATATTCTGGTGTTATACATATGCTAGGGAATTGGCAAGTTGAACTACAATGACAGTGACATACTAAGCATCTTTTTTGCCACTCACTCTTAAGTATTGTTAACATTATACATATGTAACTATAATTTCAATTAAGCATGATTGGTGTATGTTTAACACAATTCAGAGTATAAGTAAGTATATATTTGGCATTCAGTACACAGAACTGGGTGGCACATTTCATGTTGTAATTTGCCAGTTCTACTTCATGTTCAATTCATAATACAAAGTTTGTACAATTTTCATTCTGACCTCCTCTTAATAAAGCTATCTGTAACCTGGATTTAAATGTTGCATTGCCTGTGCTGTTGGGACAAACATAGTGCATTAACACACTGAGTCACTGAGAAAGGTAAATGACAGGTATGTTTTCTTCAATTCCAAGCTTTTTGTTTGCAAACGTTGAAGCTTAAAAGCAAAGGGAAAATGTGTGTGTGTGATGATTTCTGAACTCTGTCGTCTTATACCATGAAAATGTCAATATTAAGGATCCCTAGTTTCATACAGACATCACCCACTCTAGATTTGAATGTTGCTTTAAAGGCATGTAACTTCTGATGTGGATCTTTCCAATAACAGCTGCTATACCTTCTATACCAACAGAAATGGGCAAAGTGCAGACATCTCTCAATGTTACCTAAAAAATAACATCAAAACTGTTTCACTATTAATTGTAAAGAAACAATTACTTTGACGGGATTTGTATTAAAGTTTGACAAAGGTAATGCAACTGTAGCAGTCACACAGCAATAGCTTAAGTTAGGGAATCCAAAGATCCAAAGATTTGAATGTTGAAACTGTGGCATTAATATGAACGTTTCATATTATTAACAGTATGTGCCACATACAGAGCTGTTTATGAAGCAGAGAAAGTGGAGCACATATACAGGTTTTGACATTCTAATAGTTTAAATTTATGGAGCAATATACCCATTTTATCAAAGCTGTCCTTTTTCATTTCACAGTTGATACATGGATGATTGGGATATTTGCAACAGTTATAAGAAATCATGTCACAGTAAGAACAAATCAAATATATGTAATACTAGAGTTTGTTCATCCCTTTCTTTTGTGAGCAGTAACTGTCTTTTGATAGATTTGTAAGGTGACGCCATTATGCTATGCATAGTTTGTATATTACATTTTCATATACTTCAAATAACTTACAGACAATTTATACTCAGAGGCATATTTATCTCTTAAGCATATATTCAAAAATGTGTCATACTATTTTATTTCCTAAGTAAGTCAATGTAATCTAAAACTTCTTTTGTAACTGTATTCTCCATGACACACCTTCTCTAGGTGTACACCAAAGTGTCAGGAGTGTTAAACGCTTAATATTTCATGAACTACTGCTAATGAGTCACTCTTGCAACCCTTAGCAAGCCCACTTCTAAGTATTCATTCTTGTACTGATAAGCAGTGTGTACAGCAACATTTAGGTCCTCACATCATTGTTTACCTGACCATAATTTTGAGCATATTCTGTGATTCATGTATGATAATGAGCTGTCACTTGATTTACATATTCACATTGTCTAACGGGGTTAATTTTCACTATATAAGCATAAGCTGCAACTAAGGAACTTATATCATAGTAGGGTAGACTGTATGGATTCACTAACTTAAGTTATTGCTGTGTGACTGCTACAGTTACATTACCTTTGTCACAAGTTAATACAAACCTGTCAAAGTAATTGATGTTTCTTTACAATAAATAGTGAAACAGTTTTGATGTTATTTTTCAGGTAACATTGAGAGATGTCTGCACTTTGTCCATTTCTGTTGGTATAGAAGGTATAGCAGTTGTTATTGGAAGGATCCACATCAGAAGTTACATGGCTTAAAAACAACATTTCTCTGTGGATGTGAAGACTTGAAAATCTGCACTAATTAGTAGTGGCAATGTGAAAATTACATTTTCCACCAAAAACTGTGTTAAGCCTGTTGTAAATGCATGACATAAACAAAAGTTATCTCAAATGGTAACATTGTATTGCATGCACTTGATTTATTGTTAATGTTGCTATACACTCTGCAGTTACACATTTCTTTAACCTTAGGTTTGTTACTGCATTATGTCTTGATGGGGAATGGTTTACAGTTATGTATTAGATGTGTATTCATATAGATCACTTAGGTAAGCTTTTTTTAATGCTGCTTGCATAAATTCACATTTGTTTTATTGCCAGTCACTACTTCTTCTTCAAATACACACATATATATATGTATATATATATATATATATATATATATATATATATATATATATTTTTTTTTTTTTGCTCCGACACAGTGAGATGGCCCCCAGAATATCTAGCCCACATAAACCTGCATTCTCAGATGCTGAGAATGAAGTTATAATGCAGGTCCTCCTTTAACATGGATCATGACTGCTACAGAACGTCTTTGCAGACAAGCCCCTCTATGACCACATCTTGCAGCAGGTGATCAGTGATGTTAATGCTGTGGGTGGCCATAGTCATGAGTATAAATACATTATTTATCAGGCCAGTGACATGATCACCAAGGCCAAAAAAGGAGCCAGTGCTATGGCATTGGAATGGAGGGATTATGTTTATGGTTCTGCTACAGAGCCACCACTCAGTGAGACAGTGGAGTTACTATGTACTGTAAGAGATCCAGGCAGCTTATCAGGGGGTCCAAGTGTAGTGCTCCACATAGCTGCAGAGGTGGAGGACCACCAAAGGGCATCTGCTGCTGGGATGCTCCAGCTATGCTATTAATTATCTGTTTTAGATATCTATATCTGCATCTATATCTATATATTGATATATACTGCAGATCTATCTCTCTATGAATATATATATATATAATATATATTTTTATATATATATATATATATATATATATATATATATATATATATATATATATATATACACACGCACATAGCGAGAGAGAGAGTATGTGTAGAGAGCAAGGATAGAGATATAATTATATAAAACATTTATTTAGATTTATAACTAGGTGAAGTTTTCTTTCATTTGTCATCTTCATTTTAATGCTTATCAACCATCTTTCCATCTCCATTTTGTCTGTTTATGCACATCTCGTAATGAGGTTCTACAATCACTTGCAAATGGTATGGACGTATCTTTTTTTTTACTCATATGAATTTATAGAAATTTATCTTGAAGTTTACATTAATTATTTGTTTAATTGCACTTGCATCTATTATTTCTTAACTCAGAGCTATGTAGCATAAGTTTAACCAGTTGTGCTTTTATTTCTCTTTTTCTTGTGTTTTATGCACTGGAACCGCTACTCATGACACCCATCAGAAATGCACACACACCCATAGAGGAAGAATACAACAATGTCCATGCTCAGACTAGAATCACCATAGGGCATGTGCTTGGCATGTTGAAGTCATGGTTCCATTGTTTAAACACATCAGGGGTTGCCCTGCAGTATGACTCAGGCACATGGGGAGAAATTCTCACAGTCTGTGCCATGTTGCAAAACATCATCTTGAGTAAACAGCTGCAACAAGGACAACAAGTGCTAGGGCAATACATTCCTGGACCAATGGCATGGGCAGCCCCTCCAGTGCACACAAGAAGATGATTCTGAGGGAGAATTTCCAACTGCAGAGGTAGCCAGCAGACATAGGCATACACACTATGGCCTTGCCCTAGCTAAGAGTCAAAGGATAGCACACACACACATTTACCACCTAAAACTCAAAGGTTAGTACATGCACTCAGCCACTAAGAGGCACACTAACCAATGAAGGAATATGCATAGCAGCCTAAGCACTTACATATGTTAAAAGTGATGCTATCCAATGTTCACAAGCTTCACTTACCGAAGTAATGGCTGGGTGCAGATAGTATCAAGCAGAGACCTCCCCAAAGCACATTCCTCATAACTGCAGTAATGGCAAGGTAAGTGTGGAGCCTTTATAATATGAACAAATGTATAAGAAGATAAACTACCTGCACCCTGTCAGTCTTTTACCTATCTACTCTGTGTGTCAGACAAATATGAAACCCTAAGTCAAACTCAAATGTACAAAAACCATGGCACAGCCATGATATCATCATTTGCACAGCGTGGGAGTGTGTGTGTGTGTGTGGGGGGGGGGGCAGTAGGCCAAGGCCGATACCATAGTCACGAGTGAGTGTGAGCAGGAAACACATAACATTCTTTAAGGTAGTTAATATCTCAGGGCCAATAGCAGGAGATATAACCCAGTCAACATTAAGGTTTTCTAAGCCTGCATGTGTATGGGCTGGTATGGGCAGTTTTTGTGAAATGTGTGTGTGTGTGTGTGTGTGTGTGTGTGTGTGTGTGTGCCTACATTAACACAATCCATCTGTGTCCTAGCACTGCATCCTGCCATGTTGAACAGGTCTGAGCCATGCCTGGTAGAGTTTTCATTTCAGTGTCATTGCTCCTGACCATGCGAACTGCCTCTGCAAAAATTGATCTGCCACTTACGCATCCCTGGTTCAACGTGAGGATGCTACCTGAACGTAAATGATGTCTGCTAAACAAGTTGTCTTCTAGACTACTTTCAGGACCATGACCACATGCCCTTGCACATCTGGGTTTGTACATCTATATCACTGAGAGAGTTGTGGATCAAGTGGCAGTACTGGTGTGGGATCTTGCACAGCCACACTGGCTAACACCAGAGAATGTTGTGGCTCTACAGACATGTGGATGCTTGCTCTCCCCCCAGCAGATGTTCCATCACAGACACTGCCTTATCCAGTGTGTCAAACATCATATTCAAGGAGTCATCCACACAGTTGAGATAGCCATACCATAGCAAATGATAACACAATACTTTGATGTAACCATAATAACTTGGAAAGCACAGCAAGAACTGATAGACATTCAGTATACCAGCAGTGAATTTTTAAAATTGCATACACATCAAACTTTTCCATTGCATATTGAAATACATTCAAAACATGAACATGTAAGCAGTTTCTGAAGAGGAGAACATAATGTATGAAACAGTGTAATTCAGCCTTCTGAGCACTGTGAAGATGCAAATGAAGTGTGAAATCATTAGCATTCCTGAAGGTGTAGAGGATGTAACATGCTCTAGGACTGCAGGAAAAAGCAATGACAGCTGCTAGCTGCTAATGGCTTGCAAGTGTTACTGATTGCTCTGACTAAAAAAACAACAAGCGATATTGAGGTGACTTCTCTCTGATGTGTTTGTATCTTGCAGAGTAGAATTAAAATAAAGAGTAAGCACCTTGAGATCTATGAAAACAAACTTAACTACATTGACATCCTTGTAGTAAGAGAACACTGTACATCTTCTGCTTAAAAATATGTCTGAAATGCAGATCAGCTGTATTACATGTTGAAACAAAGATGCAAATAAATGTCCATAACATTGCATTTTTGTAGTCAAGCTGAGAGGTGGGCAAGATGCTCTGAAAATAAAGAGAAGAAATAGCTGGCAGTGTTAGCAACCTGACCTTAATATGGTGTGAGCTATTATTAGGGTATAGTGTTACATTGATCTAGACATATTCAAGCTAATGGGAAAGGAACATTTTCTTGTCCTGTCTTAGTGGCAGAGAGGGATAATAATCACAACAGTGTGTGTGTTGTTATCGCACTGACTTGAGAGTTAAATTCCAGATAGTGTGCTGTCTGACAGAGTTAATGCATATTTTGTGAGGTTGACAACTATATTCTCACTGTTCTCAGGCTTGATGTGGGTATACCAACAGTGTCCCCTACCTATCCCCAATCATGTTGTCCCCCAATTTTTTCTGTCCATCACAATCCTTGTCTGTCTTAATTGTCTTGTATGTCTGCACCTGCTTCTTCACCTAACTTTCCTACCTCTCACCTTCACATTGCTAAGCCACTTCCCCAACATTCATATCTCTTTGAAAGAACAAAAAAGAAAAAAAGTAGGCATCTGTTTCAGAAACAAATAACAGCCCATGCATAGCTCTCAGCTTCACCTACGTTTCTTCATGACACTCTTGATGTAGTATAATTGGCTGTATAACATTATCCTGTTGTTATCACCTACTCTTAGTGCGGTGACAGTCCAAATTCAGCAAATTGTGGTTACACTTTTACAATTATGTTGTAAAGAAGTGGATAGCTATGATTATCTCTTACTACTTTCCTGTCAACTCCTCTATACCTTCACTTGTGTCTCCCCCCTCCCTCTGTTTGAACCGCCCCCCATTTCACCACTTTCCTATCAAATCCTTCATCACACACTTAATCTGGTCAAGAAATAGAGTTCTAGCTTGTTTTTTTTTTTCTTATAGCTAGCCAGTTTTCTAGTTTCAGCACTCAAATATGTTTCTTTGATCTCAGCACTTGTTCAGAAAAAAAAAAAAATTTCATCTGCTTTTACTGTACTTGTGTTTCTACCTACTTTTTTTTACTTTTGCATCATCTTAAAAGTACTCAATTGTATTTATTACTGCTTGGTGTAACTCATTCTAAGCCTTTTGGTTTAAACACTTGGGCTTCGTTCCAGTTGTTTTGCACTGAGAGGGTTTGTGGTCTGCACTGTAGTGGCAGAACAGGTAGCTTACATCCTTCTAGGTTGGGAACTGCTGATTGAGGGCTCAGTGTCTGTTATTCTAAAAGTGTATTAATTCTGGTTTAAGCACTTGGGCTTTTAGGCCAGTTATTTTACATTAAGAGGGTTCGTGGTCTGCACTCTTGTGGGAGGAGAGGCTGAACTCTGCCCTTCTGAGCTGGGAATTTCTGGTTGAAGGCTTATAGTGCATGCATATCTGAACTGCTTCTTACTGAAGTTGGTGCCTTGTTTGCTGTGGCATAGACTGGATTCGGGCCTGCTGGATCTAGCTTTGTTTGTGTAACTTGAGCACTAATCCAGGCATTCTCTAAAGTATTCAATTGTATTTATTACTGCTTGGTAGTAACTTGATTAAAGTGTAGCTATCATTCTAAGTCTTTTGGATTAAGCACTTGGGCTTCAGACCAGTTGTTTTATATTAGGAAGGTTTGTGGCATGCACTGTGGTGGCAGGACAGGTAGCTTTCATCCTTCTAAGTTGGGAACTGCTGATTGAGAGCCCAGTGTCTATTATTCTTAAAGTGCATTAGCTCTGGTTTAAGTACTTGGGCTTCAGGCCAGTTATTTTACATTAAGAAGGTTTGTGGTCTGCACTCTTGTGGGAGAAGAGGCTGGACTCTGCCCTTCTGAGCTGGGAATTTCTGGTTAAAGGTTTATAGTGCCTGAATATTTGAATGTATCTTACTGAAATTGGTACACCTTGTTTACTGTAGCATAGACTAGATCCAGGCCTGCTGAATCTAGCTTTGTTTATATGCTTGTTGTTTGTTTGCTTGTTATTTCCCTGGAACGCTAATTCCACCTAATACGCGGCTTCTCAGAGCTTCTGTGGATCACTAGTGATATCTGCATTGCTTACTGTACTTATTTCCTTGTTTCACTTGAAAGAAAGTTACTGTTTGTCGTTTTTGCATTTAAGTTACCTGTAACACATTGCACTTAAGTTACCTGGCACTTGCTCACTAAAGCAATTATATAAGTCAGCACTAAAAATTAAAAGCACTACACCCTCACTCCCCAGTGGCCCTGGTTTTCAATTATTAAGGAATTCCCAATATTATTCTAGCATGTCCAAAGGTCAGTTGTCAATCTCCTCTCCGGTCCAGCTGGTGAATCTGGGAATCTTGAGGCAATGTTACAACTGCCTCATGTACACAGACAACCCTCTCCTCCTCCCAACAAATTCCAACACATGTGAGAGATGCAACCATATAGCCAAACTGGAGGCTAAGCTCTCTCAACTCAGTACTGGCATAACCAGTCAGGAGGAGAAGGAAACCACACTCACTACAATTCCAGTCTCACATAGACCTACCACGACAGCAAACCAAACACATAATCACACAAAAACATACTCGGAGGCTCTAAATAAAGATCTGCCGAAGCAGCAGAGACCTCCAAAGCAGACACCCAAGCAGCCGCTACCCCAAAACAAAACACGTGCAACACATATCTCACAAAGCCAGTGTGCCAAACAGTCACAGCCCTTAAGACTAAACAACACACCTGATACACTTGTAATAGGTATCTCTATCGTCAGGCACACTGACGTCCCGCTCACCAGGCTGAACAAGGAGAGGGTCACGGTGAGCAGCCTGTCGGGCGCTAGGATCCGCCACATAACACAAGCACTCAGGTCACTCCAAGGCAAGTACAAATATGACTTAGTTATTGTCCATGCTGGTGTGAATGACCTGAGACATACCTCCCTGGACTACATGAAAAGAGACATAAAGGAGCTCTCTGAGCAAGTAACCCAGGCCGGTATAACCCTGACCTTGAGTAGCATCTTACCCTCACCAAGAATGATGCCACAATATGAAGACAAGATGATCAATTTCAACAATTGGCTTAAGTACTGGTGTCATTCAAAGGGGATGCAATGCCTATCAGCTTGGGATGATATGCTCGACAAGCCATGATGCTTCGCTAGGGACGGCTTGCACCTGTCACCCCTGGGCTTTCGGATATTGGCAAAGGCTCTTGCTACCCCCATAGTGCCTTTTTTAGGCAAGTCTCAAAAGACAAACCCACCTCCATAGGTATCACAAGGGATAAGAAACTAAGAGTAAAGCTACTCAATGCCAGAAGTCTAAACCTCAAGATGCATGCACTCGAAACTCTCCTTAGCATGGAGAACATCGATATCTGTGCAGTAACAGAAACCTGGTTCAGGGCTCCCGAGAGCATCCCAGCACTACCAGGTTATACCTCATACCATGCTTTTCGGGCCCAAAACTTGGACAAAACCACAAAAGGAGGGGGAGTATCGATATTCATCAAAGATACCCACACCTCCAGGTTGGTGGCAAAGCACGAAGCATCAGAGACTATCCATGTGCAACTAACAGTGGGTAAAACTGCCTTCCAGTTTATAGCCTGCTACAGACCACCCTCCCAAATCCAGGAACCCCACTCAGCCTTCCTGAGAACACAGGAAAATATGAAGGTCTCTCCAAACACCATTATATTGGGCGACTTCAACTACCCAAACATAGACTGGGAGCATTACTCTAGCTCCAACACCCTAGCCCAAAGGTTCCTAGAATTTATAAACTCAAATGCTATGGAACAACTTGTTACCACTCCCACAAGAGGGGAAAACATACTGGACCTGATCATCACCAACATGGGGACTCTATGCTCCAGACCAGAAGTGTATCCCTCACTGGTAAGATCAGACCATAAACTAATCTCTCTGGATATTCACATCCCGACCCCACCCCCTGCCCAGAAAACCAAAGTGAAAAACTTCTCTAAAGCAAATTTCACACTCCTCAAAACTGAGGTGGAATCCTTCAAAGCCCCCGGGCCTGTGGAAAATACGGCCCAGACCGCAGAATCCTTTATAAACGCATTCTATGAACACCTTCAGGAATGCATGGATCATGCGATCCCAAATAAAACCAAGACACAATCCTCCAAAGGCAGACGTCCTGTCTGGTGGACCCCAACCATAAACAAACTATACAATAGAAGGAGGAAGCTACTAAATGATAGAGAAAAATCCCAAAAAGGGAAGGCATCACTGATCAGTATTAGCAAAAAACTACGGGCACACATAAAATTGTCTAAGGCCAGCTTCGAGAAAAAAATTGCACAGGACACTAAGGATAATCACAAGGCTTTCTTTATTTATGTTAGGAACCTGGGTGGTAATTCCCAGATATACTCAGAATTAGTCCAAAATGACAAAAAATACACCGAACCCACAGACATTGCCAACATCCTAGCTGACAGGTTCAGCGCAAACCTCTCCCCACCAAAAGGGCAAATATCTATCCCAGCAGAGTGCTGCCCCCCTGACATCTCAGGTGCTCAGGTAAGAGCCGCCCTCTCCAAAGCAAAAAACACAGCATCAATGGGACCAGATGGTGTCCCGGGCTGCTTCCTACATGAACTCCAAGAAGAGCTAAACCCAAACATAAAACTACTGTTCAATCTCAGCCTTACTACAGGATATGTGCCCAAAGAGTGGCGTACAGCAACAGTGGTCCCTCTCCATAAAGGTGGTGCCTCAACGGATCCTGGAAACTATCGCCCCATAAGCCTGACTAGCTTGGTCTGCAAAGCTATGGAAAGGATCATCATGGACCTCATTAATAAAGATATTGGGGACCTACAAACACTGGATCCTACCCAGTTCGGCTTTGTTAAGGGCAGATCCTGCCTCTTAAACCTGGTTGATTTCTTTGAAACAGTCACCAAGGCCATTGACGAGGGGAAGGTGGTCCACACAGCCTACCTGGACCTCGCAAATGCCTTCGATACAAAACCCCATTTGGGCATTATAGATAAGCTCACCAGCTTAAATATAACCCCCTATGTCACTAGATGGATTGCAAACTGGCTCAAGGACAGAACCCACATGGTTAGAATTGCTAGAGCCATGTCAGACTCCAAACCAGTTACAAGTGGTGTCCCACAAGGCTCAGTCCTGGGACCTCTCTTGTTCGGTATATATTTCTCGGAGGTACAGGCCAACACGGAAGGACTGTGGCTGACCAAGTTCACAGATGACTGCAAACTGGGCGCCATAATCGACTCTCCAGCCGACACAAGCATCCTCCAAAAGGGCCTCATAGAAACAGACAACTGGTGCCAGAGCCATGGCCTCAAGCTAAATGCCAAAAGTGTATAGTCATCCCCTTTGGCAAAAACAAAGTGCCCACAAATTACCACATAGGTGGTAATCCATTAAGTACAGAAGAAGTAATTAGGGACCTGGGGACCCAAGTTGATAGCAATCTCTCATTTGACAACCACGTGGCCAAAGTGGTTAGAAAAACATTTTATATAGCCCACCTAATCATGAAGGGATTCACATCTAGATCAGGGGAGGTCATCGTGCCTCTTTACTCATCCCTCATCAGGCCCATAATTGAATACAATGCCCCTTTTGGGATGTACCTTACCAGACACCTGCAGCAACTGGAAAGACCCCAAAAGTACCTCACCATGAGGATCAAAGAGCTCAAACAGATGCCATATGCTGCCTGGTTAAAGAAACTCCAGCTCTACTCAGTGGCATACCGCCTGTTCAGAGGCGATCTGTGCCTGACGTATAAAGCCATGTCCAACCCGGAATTAATGGACATGCTGCACCTCAGAAAATCCAAATCCCATCGAGCTCGACTCGAGAGACTTGAACCTCAGCACTGAAATAAATAGGACATGCTGGAGGGACAGATTCATAACCCAGAGGCTCCCTTCACTCTGGAATAAAATCCCAGTCCAGGTTAGGCAGAGTCCCTCATTGACTCTCTTCAAGAGGAATCTTGATGAGTGGATGGGAGATCGTAGGTTTACCCCGGGTATCACTTCTGTGTCACTGTTAGACAGAGGCACAGTATACTAACCTCGAAAAAGGGCATAGCAAAATAAATTTAAAATGGGTGGTGAAAGCCAAACACATTCTGGCTAGGCTTATAAATGCCCTAGGGCAGATAGCCTAGTATGAACCTATGAACCTATGAACACAACACACATGGCCAGAAATGGCCAGTAAGATATCCTTCACTTTTCCTTTCTCTTTCAGCATTTGCACAGACATCAGCATTGCACACCAGTGCCAAGTGAAAGTGAATGGCTGTTCAAGTCCTGTGGCAAAACCTGGACAGTTGCTGCCACCACGTGCAATAGTCCAGTTCTAAAACATGATGCACAAAGTAAAGGCAGAGTAAAGGGAATCACTGGCAACATTAATCTAACAGTTCTTGGACTATTGGATGTAGCCAAGGGCAATAGCCTCTGTGGAGTGTTGATATCAATCAGCTGTCTGAAGATCCCTTTTTGACCATAGTATCAAGGGATTAACTCCAGATGTATGTCAAACTATTTCTTACTATGATGTTGCATTTGTATGATATGTTTCATGACACATATTTCACTTTTTATCCTGTTAAGCATTTGTCAATACATCCATGACCATAAGGAGGATTTAGTAAACCACCCTTATTCTACTCATGTCTCCATTGGGTTTTGCCTGTTCTACCACATCATCATCCCAAGAGACATCACTTACTGTCACAGAGCATGACTGATGAATACTGAGGACAGACAATAAAGATGTACATTAATTGCCCATAACACCACCCTTTCATACGTGTCTGTATATCTGTCTCTGTCTTCATCCCTTCTCTCTCACCCCTTTGTACTGTTGACTATTCTTTAGGCTGATGGACCTAAATGTCATGTTATGGCAGTTGCTAAATAGGTAGCATTTCTAATCTCACAGCAGTGAATTTGTATATGTATAAAGTTGTTTAAACATGACCTTAACTACTGATGATCTCAATAAAGTAATAACCTGGAATTAATTTTACACTGCAGAGTGAGTCTGCATCAGTCTCAGATCCTTGTCCCAGCATCACCTTCTCTGCAGCACCACACTGATGTCATCCTCTATAAAGACCACTTTCACACTATAAAAGCCAGACTTCAACAATGGTATTTTTGTTAAGTACTGTGTCCTCTTTATTGCATAAACATGGGGTTCTAATCTTATAGCAATTGACTTGTATGTGTGTGGATTTGTGTAAAGATTACCTTAACTACTGCTGGTCTAAATAAAATAGTAACCTGGAGTAAATTTTAATATGCATGGTGAGTCCACATTAATGTCAGACCTTTCTCCCGACATCATAGTCTCAGTATATCAGTGCTGATATCATCCTGTATAAAATACACATTCACATTATTAATATTAGACTTCTGTGGTGGTCCTTGCAATAAGTACTGTGTCTTCTAGATTGTTTAACTAGATAGGGGGGTTCTAAACTCATAAAAGTCAAAGTGTGTGTGTGTTAGTGAGTCCCTTTCATCACTGGAAGATTAATTCAACAGCTATGATCATTTGACTCCCACTCCTGAGAAACCTTTACTCGGTCAGATCAGTCCCACATCCCCTTTTCACTCTCTCCACAAATGCATACTGTCTGCAACACAATGATGAGGTTATCATTTCAATAATTTACCCTCACACCACTAAATTCAGACCTATCTTGTGGCACGTGTGTATAATCCCCTTATTTATAAATTGTGCCAATCAATAGGTAGGGAGCTCAAATACAGCAGTGAGACTCTCCCTGTTGTTGTTGTTGTTCAGCTTTTCCCAGTTAGGGGTCGCCACAGCGGATCTCCGGTCCGCTAATGATTGGCAGTAGATTTTCATGGTGCCGAGTTGCCAGCTCGATGCCCAACCTTCAACAAAAGCATGCCCATTCACACATGTCTTTCGGAATGCCACTCGACCTGCGGGGAGGACATGCAGACTCCACACAGAAGGCACTCCCCACACACTAGCTGAGAATCGAACAGGAGAACCTCTTGCTGTGAGGCAACAATGCTACTGCTGCACCACCGCGGACTAGTCTTGATAATGGATGCAGGACTGTATTATTTCTCTTAGTATTGACAATATTTAGAACCCCATATTGCTGTGGAAATAATTTTTCTACACACTTCTTTGCAAGACATGACTAATGTCACCCCTTCAAAGATGCAGTGCAGCTTGCATGCAATCAAGTTTCTCATGTGGTATGTGCATATAATACACTTGTGTGTATTTTGTTTCAGTACATAGGTAGGCATTTCGAATATGGGAATGACTGCCATTTGTGAATGCGTCTTTTTTCTTCTAACTTTGCAGAATAGGCTTGAAATATGTATAAGATGTATACCAATACAGTGTGCTTCTGCTTTGCGAATACTTTTACCAGAAACATGAAAGTAATACACAATGGTGATGTCATCCACTGAAATATGGAATGTCACAGTCATCAAATAAATCTGTAGTTTATTTATTTTTTATTTTATTTTATTTAACATTTGTTAACTGGGAAAGTCCGACTTGGAACGAAACCAAGTTCCAGCAGAAGCCTGGGAAGAAATGCTCCAGACAGTTGTGCTTGTGTTTCACCAAATCTTCATTAGCCTGTGATGTTAGCCATATAGCTCAAATCCCAACATCACTGCTGACCTGGTTATTCCTAATATGGGCAACCATTGCTCTACACCAATAGTCAGTTCCTTCCTGGTTAGATCCGACCACAAACTAATCACCATGGAAATCCACATCTCAGCCACACCCCTCGCAAAGGTATCCACCATGAAAAACTTCTCCAAAGCTGACTTTGGACTCCTAAAAACAGAGGTGGCTAACTTCATGACACTCATGCCAATGGAAAATAGATGTATGACTGCTGAACATGTACATAAATGTATGGAACTAGCCATACCCAACAGAACTAAGATGCTCTCCTCCAAAAAAAAGGAAGCCAGTCTGGTGGTCCCCTGCCACTAATAAACTTTACAACAGAAGGAAGAAACTGTTGCAGAAAAAGGTGAAGTCCCAAGACTTGAAAAATTCCCTGATTAGCCCCAACAAAAAGTTGAGATCCCACATCAAAACCTCCAAAGCCAGCCATGAAGGCAGAACTGCGGCAGACACTAAAAACAACCACAAAGCCTTCTTTAGTTATATCAAGATTCATCATGGCAATACCCAGATTTGCTCTGAGTTACTGCACAATGGTACCTCCTATACTGAGCAAACAGATATTGCCAACATACTGGCTGACAGATTCAGTGCCAACTTTACCCCTCTCTCCCACTAAAGGATCAATCTCAATACTAGAAGAATGCCAGGGACCCTTCATTACTGCAGCATAGGTTAAAACTGCATTGTCTAAGGCAAAGAATACAGCTTCCATGAGACCCGACAATATCCCTGACTGTGTCCTACATGAATTACAAAGTGAACTGGCACCACATCTGTGTGTTCTGTTCACTCACAGCCTCACCTGAGGCTTTGTCCCTACCGAATGGCTCACTGCTACAGTCATCCCTCTCCATAAAGGAGTGACTATGTACCCTGGAAATTATCACCCAATTAGCCTGATGAGTCTGATATGTAAGGTTTTGGAGTGCATCATCATGGACCTGATTAACAAAGATATAGTGAATCTTCAAACTCTAGATCCCACACAATTTGGTTTTATGAAGGGTAGAGCAAACCTGCTCAACCTGGTTGACTTCTTTGAGTCAGTCACCAAAGTGGTGGATGAAGGTAAGGCAGATCATACAGCCTACCATGATCTGGCCAAGGCCTTTGATACCATTCCTCACTCAGGAATTATTAATAAACTCAGCAAACTAGGTGTCAACCCATATAACATTAGGTGGGTTGCAAATTGCCTCACAGAGAGAACACACAGTGTGAAAGTAGTGGACTTCAAGTCAGATTGCCGACCAGTCATGAGTGGAGTCCCAAAGGGATCGGTCCTGGTTCCTCTCCTGTTTCGCATCTACTTCTCAGAAATCCAGGCCAACATGGAGGGACTCTGAGTGACCAGATTCAAAGATGACTGCAAGCTCGGAGCCATTATTTACTCCCCAACTGATGCAGACATCCTACAGAAAGGCCTCACTGAGACCAAAGACTTGTGTTGTAACCATGGCCTTATGCTTAATGCCAAAAAATGCATCACCATCTCCTTTGGGAAAAACACAGTTCCTACTAATTATCACATTGATGGGAGCCCACTGAACACTGAAGGCATTATAAGATATCTGGGGACAAAGGCTGACAGCAAGTTCTTTTATGTAGCACATCTCATTAGCAAGGGTTTTGCATCCAGTAAGAAAGAGGTCATCATTTTTCTCTACTCTTCCCTCATTAGAATAGTCATAGAATATAATGCTCCATTTGGTATGTACCTAAACACCTGCATCAGCTGGAGAGGCTACAAAAGTACCTCACGAAGAGGATCCTAGGCCTTAAACATATATCCTACACAGACAGATTCAAAAAACTCCAGCTATTCTCTGTCTCACATAATCTGCTAAGAGGCGATCTCTGCTTGACTAACAAAGCCATGTCTGACCCAGCTCTGTTAGAAATGTAACAGCTAAAGAAATCCCAATCCCTCCGTACACACACTCAAGTGACCTCAACCTCATTACAACAATCAACAGAATGGCTGGAGGGGCAGGTTCCTTACCCAGAGACTGTCGATGCTTCAAGAGAATCTTCATGAGTGGATGGAAAATAGAAAGTTCACCCCGAGTATCACTCCAGTGGTTCTACTTGATAGAGGTACTGGGAAGTAACGACGGGAGGCACAATGCCAAGGCACTTCTATGGGCTAGGCTTGTAAAGGCCCCAGGGCCATTAGCCTAGTACACACCTATGAACCTATTAATCTATGAAATGGCAGTGTACATGTTATTAGCAGTACTGCCACCCACATGTTCATGTGTAGATCTTGTTTCCTGTTACAAGAGATACTACATTTCCCTTGGAAAGGTTGTATTGAAGACTGATGCTGTCATTTAAATAGATTGCCTTTCCATCACAGTTGTAGTGAAGCACCTTCTCAGGACGGAGGACATGAGACTCTTTAATTCATGTTGTTGCTTAAGTAATGTATGTGTTCCCGTATAGAATTATATCCACATAATTGTTGTTGTACAATCACAGTGAAAACAACAAGTCACAGTGAAAACAACAAGAGGCCACATTGTGTTTAGGTATACCTAACATCAGGCAATGCTGTCTGACATACAGCAAGATTCTTTCTAAGTAATTACAGGGGCACATATTCCTTAATTCATACACATGATGTAATGCTTTCACATAACCACACATATGACAAATGCCGATGCATTTATACCATGGCACACTAATCGATCCCACTATGGTGCTGATTTTCTCAGTGGGTGGCAAGTGTTCCAAACCAGCATTGAGTGACTGTAAACATTTGGATCCTTAACTGTTATACAGGAAGGACACCCCAATTACACTTTGTACATATAGAGTTGTAGAGACCACCCCCATTAATTTTAGCAGATAAAAATTATGGGCAAATAAATTACAGCTGATTGAATGACTTCATATAGGTGGAGTTCTATAGCTGTGATATCAGTTCCACTTTAGTGAGTGTGTTTATAAAGTCCATTGAACATGTGGGAGAAACAGGCAAATGTAGATTTTGTAAAACCAAATTGGAAACAGTTGCACACCTCTTTGCTGGTTGCGACATACTAATGGCAGAAGGACTATATACTGAAAGGTATAATAATGTGGTGAGACTGTTGCACTGGGGATTGTGCAAACATTATTATAGGTTCATAGGTTCCTAGGTAGGTAATAGGCTATCGGCCCAAGGGCCTACGTAAGCCTAGCCAGCAAGGTTCCATAGCTTACGCCACCCAAGAAAGTTATTTTCCTGTGCCACTGTCCAGCAGAGACACAGAAGTGATCCCCGGGGTGTATTTCCTATTTCCCATCCACTCATCTAGATTTCTCTTGAAGAGTGCTAATGAAGAACTTTGCTTGACATAGATGGGTAGCTTGTTCCAGAGTATAGGAAGTCTCTGGGACAGGAATCTATCCTTCCAGCATGTCCTGTTTATTGTGGTGACAAGGTTTAGGTCCCTAGAGCATGTAGCTCAGAGGGATTGGGATTTCTTTAGGTGTAGCATGTCCAACAGCTCTGGGTTTGACATAGCTTTATATGTTAGGCAGAGATCACCTCAGAGTAGGCAATATGCTATGGAGTAAAGCTGGAGTTTTTTGAGGTGGTCAGTGTAGGTCATTTGTTTGAGGTCAGTAATCCTCTTTGTGAGGTACTTCTGTGGCCTTTCCAGCTGCTGCAAATGTCTTGTGAGCTACATTCCAAAAGGGGCATTGTACTCTATAATGGGTCTAATGAGTGATGAGTAGAGGGGACAATGACCTCTTTTTTCCTGGATGAGAACCCTTTTATGTTGAGGTGTGCCACATAGAAGGACTTCCTGACTACTGTGGTGATGTGACTATCAAAGGAGAGACTACTGTCCACCTGGGTCCCAAGGTCTCTTATCACGCATTCAGTGTTAAGTAGATTGCTGCCTATGTGGTAGTTCATGGGTACAGAGTTTTTACCAAAAGGGATGATGCTGCACTTTTTTATTGTATTGAAGTAGCCAAAAAACACTGGAAACATGAGCAACAAAGCATCATAGAAAATGAAGCAGTCTACATCACATAGGATCATCCATTACCAACAGTTCAAAAGACAGATGCTAGAAAACTGGACATAGTGGTCCAAGAAAAGAAGACAACAGTAGCATTGATCATTGAAATTGCCACACCCAGAGACTACAGTATCTTTTGTACAGAAAGACACAAAGTCATAAAATATTATAGGTTCATAGGTTCATAGGTTGGTACTAGGCTATGGGCCCTAGGGCCTATACAAGCCAAGCCATAACAATTCCCTGGCTATTTCTTCTCACACTATTTACTTCCCTGGATCCCTGTCTAGCAGGGTGACTGACATGATCCCTGGGGTGAATTTCCTTTCTCCCATCCAATCATCAAGGTTCCTTTTGAAGAGGGCCAAAGAGGCACTCTGCTTGACATGTATGGGTAGTCTATTCCAGAGTATGGGGAGTCTCTGGGTCAGGAACCTATCCCTCCAGCATGTTTTGTTTATTGTGAAGACAAGATTTAGATCCCTGGATCGTGTGGCTCTGAGGGATTGGGATTTCTTAAAGTGCAGCATGTCCAACAGCTCTGGGTTTGACATGGCCTTGTATGTTAAGCAGAGATCGCCTCAGAGCAGACGATATGTGACAGAGTATAGGTGGAGGTTTTTAAGGCGGTCAGCATAGGGCATCTGCTTTAGATCTGTGATTCTTTTAGTGAGGTATTTCTGCAGCCTTTCCAGTTGTTGCAGATGTCTTGAGAGGTACATACCAAATGGGGCATTGTATTCTATAATGGGTCGAATGAGGGATGAGTACAGTGAGACAATAACCTCCTTTTTTCTGGATGAAAAGCCCTTAGTGATAAGGTGTGCCACATAGCAGGATTTCCTGACTGTTGTGGCGATGTGATTATTGAAGGTGAGACCACTGTCCACCTGTGTCCCTAAGTCTCTTATCATACTTTCAGCGTTTAGTGCACTGCCACCTATATGGTAATTCATGGGAACATGTTTTTTCCCAAAAGGGATAACTATACATTTCTTGGCACTGAGCTTGAGCCCATGGCTCTGGCACCAAACATCTGTTTCTGTAAGGCCCTTTTGTTCATAGGTTCATAGGTTCATACTAGGCTATCTGCCCTAGGGCATTTATAAGCCTAGCCAGAGTGTGTTTGGCTTTCGCCATCCATTTTAAATTCATTTTGCTATGCCCTTTTTTGAGGTTAGTATACTGTGCCTCTGTCTAACAGTGACACAGAAGTGATACCCGGGGTAAACCTACGATCTCCCATCCACTCATCAAGATTCCTCTTGAAGAGAGTCAATGAGGGACTCTGCCTAACCTGGACTGGGATTTTATTCCAGAGTGAAGGGAGCCTCTGGGTTATGAATCTGTCCCTCCAGCATGTCCTATTTATTTCAGTGCTGAGGTTCAAGTCTCTTGAGCGCGTAGCTCGATGGGATTTGGATTTTCTGAGGTGCAGCATGTCCATTAATTCCGGGTTGGACATGGCTTTATACGTCAGGCACAGATCGCCTCTGAGCAGGTGGTATGCCACTGAGTAGAGCTGGAGTTTCTTTAACTGGGCAGCATATGGCATCTGTTTGAGCCCTTTGATCCTCTTGGTGAGGTACTTTTGGGGTCTTTCCAGTTGCTGCAGGTGTCTGATAAGGTACATCCCAAAAGGGGCATTGTACTCAAGTATGGGCCTGATGAGAGATGAGTAAAGAGGCACGATGACCTCCCCTGATCTAGATGTGAATCCCTTCATGATTAGGTGGGCTATATAAAATGTTTTTCTAACCACTTTGGCCACGTGGTTGTCAAATGAGAGATTGCTATCAACTTGGGCCCCCAGGTCCCTAATTACTTCTTCTGTACTTAATGGATTACCACCTATGTGGTAATTTGTGGGCACTTTGTTTTGCCAAAGGGGATGACTATACACTTTTTGGCGTTTAGCTTGAGGCCATGGCTCTGGCACCAGTTGTCTGTTTCTATGAGGCCCTTTTGGAGGATGCTTGTGTCGGCTGGAGAGTCGGTTATGGCACCCAGTTTGCAGTCATCTGCGAACTTGGTCAGCCACAGTCCTTCCATGTTGGCCTGTACCTCCGAGAAATATATACCGAACAAGAGAGGTCCCAGGACTGAGCCTTATGGAACGCCACTTGTAACTGGTTTGGAGTCTGACATGGCTCCAGCAATTCTAACCATGTGGGTTCTGTCCTTGAGCCAGTTTGCAACCCATCTAGTGACATAGGGGTCTATATTTAAGCTGGTGAGCTTATCTATAATGCCCAAGTGGGGTATAGTATCGAAGGCTTTTGCGAGGTCCAGGTAGGCTGTGTGGACCACCTTCCCCTCGTCAATGGCCTTGGTGACTGTTTCAAAGAAATCGACCAGGTTTAAGAGGCAGGATCTGACCTTAACAAAGCCGGACTGGGTAGGATCCAGTGTCTGTAGGTCCCCAATATCTTTATTTATGAGGTCCATGATGATCCTTTCCATAGCTTTGCAGACCAAGCTAGTCAGGCTTATGGGGCGATAGTTTCCAGGATCCGTTGAGGCACCACCTTTGTGGAGAGGGTCCACTGTTGCTGTACGCCACTCTTTGGGTACATATCCTGTAGTAAGGCTGAGATTGAACAGTAGTTTTATGTTTGGGTTTAGCTCTTCTTGGAGTTCGTGTAGGACGCAGCTCGGGACACCATCTGGTCTCATTGATGCTGTGTTTTTTGCTTTGAAGAGGGTGGCTCTTACCTGAGCATCTGAGATGTCAGGGGGGCAGCACTCTGCTGGGATAGATATTTGCCCTTTTGGTGGGGAGGGGGGGGGTTTGCGCTGAATCTGTCAGCTATGATGTTGGCAATGTCTGTGGGTTCAGTGTATTTTTTGTCATTTTGGACTAATTCTGAGCATATCTGGGAATTCCCACCCAGGTTCCTAACATAACCAAAGAATGCCCTGTGATTATCCTTAGTGTCCTGTGCAATTTTTCTCTCTAGGCTGGCCTTAGACGATTTTATGAGTGCCCATAGTTTTTTGCTAATACTGATCAGAGATGCCTTCCCTTTTTGGGATTTTGCTCTATCATGTAGTAGCTTCCTCCTTCTATTGTATAGTTTGTTTATGGCTAGGGTCCACCAGACAGGACGTCTGCCTTTGGAGGATTGGGTCTTGGTTTTATTTGGGATTGCATGATCTATGCATTCCTGAAGGTGTTCATAGAATGCGTTTATAAAGGATTCTGCAGTCTGGGCCGTACTTTCCACAGGCCCGGGGGCTTTGAAGGATTCCACCTCAGTTTTGAGGAGTGTGAAATTTGCTTTAAAGAAGTTTTTCACTGTGGTTTTCTGGGCAGGGGGTGGGGTCGGGATGTGAATATCCAGTGAGATTAGTTTATGGTCTGATCTTACCAGTGAGGGATACACTTCTGGTCTGGAGCATAGAGTCCCCATGTTGGTGATGATGAGGTCCAGTATGTTTTCCCCTCTTGTGGGAGTGGTAACAAGTTGTTCCATAGCATTTGATTTTATAAATTCTAGGAAACTTTGGTCTAGGGTGTTGGAGCTAGAGTAATGCTCCCAGTCTATGTTTGGGTAGTTGAAGTCGCCCAATATAATGGTGTTTGGAGAGACCTTCATATTTTCCAGGGTTCTCAGGAAGGCCGAGTGGGGTTCCTGGGTTTGGGAGGGTGGTCTGTAGCAGGCTATAAACTGGAAGGCAGTTTTACCCACTGTTAGTTGCACATGGATAGTCTCTGATGCTTTGTGCTGTGCCACCAACCTGGAGGTGTGGGTATCTTTGACGAATATTGATACTCCCCCTCCTTTTGTGGTTCGGTCCAAGTTTTGGGGCCGAAAAGCATGGTATGAGGTATAACCTGGTAGTGCTGGGGTGCTCTTGGGAGCCTTGAGCCAGGTTTCTGTTACTGCACAGATATCAATGTTCTCCATTCTAAGGAGAGTTTCAAGTGCAGGCATCTTGAAGTTTAGACTTCTGGCGTTGAGTAGCATTACTTTTAGTTTCTTATCCCTTGTGATACCTATGGAGGTGGGTTTGTCTTTTGAGCCTTGCCTAAAAAAGGCACTATGGGGGTAGCAAGAGCCTTTGCCAATATCCAAAAGCCCAGGGGTGACAGGTGCAAGCCGTCCCTAGCGAAGCATCGTGGCTTGTCGGGCATGTCATCCCAGGCTGACAGGCATTGGATCCCCTTTGAATAACACCAATACTTAAGCCACTTGTTGAAATTGATCATCTTGTCTTCATATTGTGGCATCATTCTTGGTGAGCGTAAGATGCTACTCAAGGTCAGGGTCATACCGGCCTGGGCTACAAGCTCAGAGAGCTCCTCTATGTCTCTTTTCATGTAGTCCAGGGAGGTACATCTTAGGTCATTCACACCAGCATGGACAATGACTGAGTCATATTTGTACTTGCCTTGGAGTGACCTGAGTGCTTGTGTTATGTGGCGGATCCTAGCGCCTGACAGGCAGCTCACCATGACCTTCTTCTTGTTCAGCCTGGTGAGCGGGACGTCAGTGTGCCTGACGATAGAGTCACCTATTACCAGTGTATCAGGTGTGTTGTTTAGCCTTAAGGGCTGTGACTGTTCAGCACACTGGCTTTGTGAGCTATGTGTTGCATGTGTTTTGTTTTGGGGTAGCGGTTGCTTTTGTGTCTGCTTTGGAGGTCTCTGCTGCTTAGGCAGATTTTTATTTAGAGTATGTTTTTGTATGTTTATGTGTTTGGTTTGCTGTCGTGGTAGGTCTATGTGAGACTGGAATTGCAGTGAGTGTGGTTTCCTTCTCCTGACTGGTTACACCAGTACTGAGTTGAGAGAGCTTAGCATCCAGTATGGCTATATGGTTGCATCTCTCACGTGTTGGAATTTGTTGGGAGGAGGAGAGGGTTGTCTGTGTACATGAGGCAGTTGTAACATTGCCTCAAGATTCCCAGATTCACCAGCTGGACCGGAGAGGAGATTGACAACTGACCTTTGGACATGCTAGAATAGTATTGGGAATTCCTTTATAATTGAAAAAAAAGGCCAATGGGGAACAAGGTACTCATGGGGAGTTTGTGAGGGTGTAGTGCTTTTAATTTTTTAGTGCTGACTTATATAATTGCTTTATTGAGCAAGTGCCAGGTAACTTAAATGCAATGTGTTACAGGTAACTTAAATGCAAAAATGACAAACAGTAACTTTCTTTCAAGTGAAACAAGGAAATAAGTACAGTAAGCAATGTAGATATCACTAGGGATCCACAGAAGCGCTGAAAAGCCACATTTTAGGTGGAATTAGCATTTCAGGGAAATAACAAGCAAACAACAACAAGCATACAAACAAAGCTAGATTCAGCAGGCCTGGATCTAGTCTATGCTACAGCAAACAAGGTGTGCCAATTTCAGTAAGAAACAGTTCAAATATGCAGGCACTATAAGCCTTTAACCAGAAATTCCCAGCTCAGAAGGGCAGAGTCCAGCCTCTCCTCCCACAAGAGTGCAGACCACGAACCTTCTTAATGTAAAATAACTGGCCTGAAGCCCAAGTGCTTAAACCAGAACTAATACACTTTTAGAATAACAGACACTGAGCCCTCAATCAGCAGTTCCCAACTTGGATGTAAGCTACCTGTTCTGCCACTACAGTGCAGACCACAAACCTTCTTAATGTAAAACAACTGGTCTGAAGCCCAAATGCTTAAACTAAAAGGCTTAGAATGAGTTACACCAAACAGTAATAAATACAATTGAGTAATTTTAAGATGACGCAAAAGCAAAATAAAGTAGGAAGAAACACAATTACAGTAAAAGCAGATACATTTTTTTTTTTTTTTTTGAGTGAGCAAATGAGATGGGCCCAGGAGGAATATCCAAGTGCAAATTTACAAGAGGGGCGGGCAGTTTCAAAGCCACCAAGATTAACACCAAAACAAAAACAGGGAGGGTGAGTGGGGACCTACTGAAAAAACAGAGTCACATCTTCCAGCTAGATATTGCTCAATGCAACACAAACAAATTAATTTAAATTGTGTATTATTTGAAAAAAGTGCAGATAAAAATTTACTTAACTTCACTTATGTATTCAGTTGATTGCATGCAGATCTTAGCTGGCCAAAGCTCACAGTTTAAACAGAAAATAGTAGAGTATCCGCATCATTTGGGGATTCAGTAATGGCTCCCAGTTTGCAGTCATCTGCGAACTTTGTTAGCCAGAGTCCCTTAGTGTTGGCCTGTACTTCAGAGAAGTAGATGCCAAACAAGAGAGGTCCCAGGACTGAACCCTGAGGTACTCCACTTGTCACTTGTCTAGAGCTGGATTTGGAGTCAGCTACTTTTATAGTGTGGGTTCTATCAGTAAGCCAGATGGCAACCCATCAAGTGATGTAGGGATTAATGCCCAGCTTAGTAAGTTTATCTATGATTCCAGAGTGGGGGATGGTGTCAAAGGCCTTGGCGAGGTCCAGATAGGCTGTGTAGACTGCCTTACCCTTGTCCACGGCTCTGGAGACTAATTTGAAGAAGTCAATAAGGTTCAGAAGACAAGATTGGCCCTTCATGAATCCAAACTGGGTGGGGTCCAGTGTTTTAAGGTTGCCAATGTCTTTGTTTATAAGTTCCATGATAATACGTTCCATGGTCTTGCAGATGAGGCTCATCAGACTGATGGGGCATTAGTTCCCAGGAGCCAAGATGGATCTCCCTTGTGGAGTGGGATAACTGTAGCTGTGCACCAGTCACTGGGCATGAAGCCTGAGGTGAGGGTATGATTAAACATTACACTTAGGTGAGGTGCCAGGTCATTTTGTAGTTCATGTAGTACACAGCCCGGGATGTCATCTTGTCCCATGGATGCTGTATTCTTAGCTTTGGAGATTGCGTTTTTTACCTGTGTGGCCAATATTACCAGAATTTGGCAATCTTCCAGTATTGAGATGGGCTGTTTAGGGGGTGAGAGGGGTGTGAAGTTGGCACTGAATTGATCTGCCAGGATATTGGCAATATCCTTGGGATCAGTATATTTAATGGCATTCTGTTGTAGCTCAGAACAGATCTGAGCATTGCCATTTAGATTATTGACATAGTTATAGAATGCCTTGTGGCTGTCTTTGGAATCTTTGGCAATTTTATTTTCCTAACTAGCTTTGGAGGATTTTATGAGGGATCTCAGCTTTTTAGTGAGGCTGGTAAGGGAGTTTTTTGCATCCTGGGATTTTCCTCTTTTCTGCAACAGTTTTTTCCTTTTGTTGTAAAGTTTGTTTATGGCAGGGGACCACCAGATTGGCATCCTTTCTTTGGAGGAGAGCATCTTGGTTCTATTTGGGATGGCACGATTCAGGCATGAGTGGATGTGCTCGTACAGTGCCTTAGTGTAGGACTCAGCAGTCGAACTTTAAGTTCCCATCTGCATGGGTGTCATGAAGTTTGTAACTTCTGACTTGAGTAGCATGAAGTTGGCCTTGGAGAAGTTTTTTTATGGAGGTTTCCTTACTGGGGGGTGGGGGTGGGATGTGGATGTTAAGGGTGACTAGCTTATGGTCTGACCTGACCAACGAGGGGGTGACCATAGGTGTGGAGCATCAATTTCCCATGTTGTTAATGACCAGGTCTAGGATATTGGAGCCCCTGGTGGGACTATGGATTAGTTGTTCCAGGGCAATGGAATTTATGAATTGCAAGAACCATTGGGCAAAGGTGTTGGTGCATGAGTAGTTTTCCCAGTTAATGGCAGGGTAGTTGAAATCACCCAGTATTAGGGTGTTTGGTTGTATATTAATATTTTCCAATATGTTTAGAAAGGTGTAGTGAGAATCTTGGGGCATGGTGGGGGTTCTATAGCAAGCTACAATTTGGATTACAGTCTTACTAGTGTTAGTTGCACCTGGAGAATTTCAGATGCATTGTGTTGGGCAACTAACCTGGTGGTGTGAATATCCTTGGTGAATATGGACACTCCTCCTTCTTTAGTGTTTTGATCCTGGTTTGGTAGCCAAATAGTGTGGTAAGAGTTATAGCCTGGTATTGCAGGGGTGCTCTCTGGAGCCTTGAACCCGGTCTCAGTTACTGCACAGATATCGATGTTCTCCATTTTTAGGAGTGCCTCAAGAGAGTGCATTTTGACATTTAGACTTCTAGCATTGAGTAGCATTACCTTCAGATTTTGCATGCTTGTAACTGTTACAGTGGTGGTTTTGTCCTTTGAACTTTGCTAAAAAAGGCACTATAGGGGTAGCAAGAGCCTTAGCCAGTAACCTGAATCCCAGGGGCAACAGGTGCAGACCATCTCTGGCAAAGCATCGTGGTCTGTCGATCAAGTCATCCCAGGCAGACAGATACTGGATCCTCTTTGAATGACACCAGAAGCTTAGCCAATTGTTGAAGTCAATCATTTTGTCCTTATATTGTGGTATCGTTCTGGGCGAAGGCAGGATGTTACTCAGGGCTAGGGTCATACCTGCCTGAGCCACATGATCTGAGAGCTCTTCCATGTCTCTTTCCATGTAGTCCAGGGAGGTACGTCTCAAGTCATTCACTCGAACGTGAACAATGACAGAGTCATATTTGTACTTCTTGTGGAGTGACTTGAGTGTATGAGTTATGTGGCGGATCCTGGCAGCCGACAGGCAGCTCACTGTAATTTTCTCCTAGTTCAGCCTGGTGAGTGGGACATCAGTGTGCCTGACTATAGAGTCACCTATGACTAAAGTATTAGGTACGTTGTCTTGCCTTAGGGGCTGTTGCTGGGTGGCACACTGGTGTTGTGAGCTATGTGACACTTTGGCTGTGATTGGTGTTTGTTTGCATTTCAGCTTCAGATGTTCTTGTTGCTTGGGAAGGTTACAGATAAGGGCCTCTGCATATGTGGATTTAGTGTTGCTATGTGTGGGTGTTGGTGGTGTGAGTTTAGAAGGGCTGTGTGTTGCTTGAGGTGTAGTGTGGGTGTTAACCTTCTCCTCTTGACTGTCTAGCACAATCTTTGGTGGAGAGGGCATTGCTTCCAGTTTGGCTATGTAAGTGCATCTCTCACAGGTTGTAGTGTTGGGTGGACGAAGGAGAGGGTTGTCTGTGTACATGAAGCAATTGCTGCATTGCCCCAGTATGCCCAGATTCACTAGGTGGACAGGAGAAATTAATGGAAGCTGACCCTTGGATATGCCTGGTTTGGTGCTTTTTTTTTTTTTAAAGTACAGGAGCTGTTTTCCCTTACCTTAGCAAGGTACTTTGCAATTATACGCTGTTTAGTGCCTATGATTAATTTCTCTTTATTAATAAGGAGAGTTGAGTGCTTGTATCAGTTTAAAGCTTCCTAGTGCTTTCCAGCAGGTATTAGAGCAAGTGCTAGTCACAGGGATGCTTAAAGGTAAGATGAAAAAAAATAGTTTATCCTAAACACTGCCATGTGCACTAGAGAAGTTAGATGTGAAAGTAGGTAACTTAAGTTTTACCTACCTAAAAAGTTAAGTCTTAGTGGAGAGTCACTATTTTTAAAACAGCAAGATAGATTGAAAGGGGGTGACCACTTTTGTATTCCGGTACTATGGAATACAGTAGAATGGCCAATAAATTTAAATAGTTGAAGGGGTGTGATTTCACAAAATGATAATTTTGTGATTACTCACACAAGCCAGTGAAAGCAGAGAGGAAAAGAGATATATGGTCAAATTAACATAAGAGGCAGGCAGCTAGAAAGACAGTGGTATTTAAGAACACGATAGTGACAGGGTGGGGAAAAAGTTCTGTCTGACTCACTAGAAACAGAGCTGTGGTGTCTTTTGAAGTTTTAATATGCAGTTAAAAGCAGAACACAAGCAAAACACAAGGTAAAGAAAACAAATCACAGTACTCAAAATATAAAAAGGCAATAAACCTTAGGATCTGCAGGCAGAAATGAGAGTAATGTGGAAGAAAAATACCCAGACAATTCTAATAGTAGTAGGAGCAACGGGTCAAATAAAAAAGAATTTGCAATCATATTTAGATATGTTACCAATACATGTAATTCCATACGAACTGCAGAAGGAGTCATTACTGGGCACATTGCAGGTGCTGCGAAGTGCACTACTGGCTGACAACAAAGATTGACAGAATACTAATTTCATGAACTTTAATCATACTTTGACTTAGGAATGGGGTCCATTCCCATCATGGTATTGGAAACCCAAAAGACTTGGAGAAATTAAAAAAGAATACATATGGGATGCAAAAGATTATTGAAGTACTTAATTCCCATAAAGGGTGACCCTCTTCATGCATGTATTAGGCCTATTTTTGTGGTGTACATAGTTAATAAACAGGTCGGTGTTAACATTGATGGGATGGATTTGATTCTTGTAAAAGGAGATTGTGTCTTCTGAGCAATTCCTATTTTCCGAAATGATATATTGACAAAATATATGCTGTGCAAATATTCCACAATGTCTGTACTGACCTTGAAAACTGTCATTCCAACTCAGCATGTTAATGGCATTCACATCTCATGTAATCCTTTCTGTTGCAATGTTAATTTGTGAAAGTGTCACAGCCTATAATATCATGTCTGCTTTTATTTACCTATATTTGCTGAAGAAGTGTGACCTCCATTAATTACTATGACATATGTATTGCAAAATTTTATTATTGCAAAAATGACCTTATTACATAAACACCTTCGCATCAATTACCTTACCAGAATTTGAACAGTTGCCCTCCACTCTTGCATATTTCTGTGTACATTTCTTTGATTTCTGTGCACATTGTTCTCAGTACAATTTTCCTATCTGGTAACCCATGTATTGTAGTTCCCCTTGCAATTTCCCCTCCCTTGTTAATTATTTCTCTATTCATATGTTTGATTTATGTGCACAGGCAACTCAGGTCACTTTCCCTGCTGGTATGGCTTGCATTATTTGCCATACATAGCTCTTTGTTCTGTCCATGCAAGCATGCTTAACACATTTACCCACAGCCAAATTTGTGTGTTTAATGCGGAGAGCACTACTGGCTGATATCAAAGATTGAAACAATACTAATTTCATGAACTTTAATCATAATTTCACTTAGGAATGGGATCCATTCCCGTCATGGTATGAGAAACCCAAAAGACTTGGAGAAATTAAATAACCATACATATGGGATGCATAACTATTAGAATATTGAAGTACATAATTCCCTTAAAGGGTGGTCCTCCACATGCGTGTGTTAGGCCTATTTCTGTGCTGTACATAGTTAATACACAGGCCGCTGTTAACATTGATGGGATGGGTTTGATTCTTGCAATAGGAGATTGTAAGTCCAAATGGAGAGATGAGAAGACAGCAAGCAGAGGAGAGTAGTAGTGCTGAAATTAAATTCACCCTCAAGTCTCGGTGAGTTCCTTCATGAGGTGGACCACAATTTCACAAAACCTCACCAAGGCGACACTGATATATAGACTGTATTTATATAGCATATATCATGGATAGAAGTAAGTCAAAAACAAAAAAAAAGACAGCTGAGTGCACAAGATTCAGGATACAAAAGTGCCCAATCCTGGTAGGTGTACTGGTGCCAGGACTGGAAAACATGACAGTGTAGAATCCTCAAAACGCAAAAATAGTACTAGAACATGGCCAGGTCAGGCCCAGGGGGAGGATGGCTCCCCTGTTATTTTATTTATTTATTTATTTATTTATTTATATTTGTTGACTGGGATTGTCCGACTGGACGTAGGTCCATTTTCAGCGAACGCCCGGGGAGAAAAGCTCCACAGTTAAAATAAACAGACAGTAGTTACATTGGATTACATAGTGATTAACAATTTACATAGCAATTACTTACAACATATTTACAGATGAAGAACATAGTACATCAGTAGACAACTAGAATCTTTATCTGTGAAGTACATAACAGACATTAACAAATGTTACAAGAAGAAGTTCCTGCTGTATAATAAGTACTGGCTTATGAACATCTGAGCTTGCTATAATCAAGGTAGTTAGTGGAGTAGAAAGAAAGGTAGTGGTTGGATGGGGAAGGTGATATTAGAGTGGGAGTTGCAAGGGCATAGCCAGCATGTTTTTAGGTGCGCTTTTCATACAGTTTTGAAGTGGGTGCATGATGGTATGGAGGTAATTGTGGGTGGGAGGGAGTTCCATAATTTGGCTATGGTGCAAGAGAATAGTGCTTCACCAGCAGAGTAATTGGCTTTAGTGATCTGCAAGTGATTTTTGTTGCTGGATCTTAGTGGTCTGGTGGTGCGATAGGGTTGGAGTAGATTCTGGAGGGATGGGACATTTAGTGGATGATTTACTAGTTAGTGGGCGGGTGAGATTTGATACCATTGAAGGAGGTGAGGGAGTTCAAGCCAGCCCAGTTCAGCAAGTGAGAGACAGTAGTGACTATGGTAGGATGCCCCTGTGGCGAATTTGGCGATTTTGTTGTAGCAGGTCTCTAGCTTGTTTAGATCCTTTATCCTTTATATTTTGTTTAGCTGTTATAGAAGGAAGTAATAGTCACAAAAATCACAGAAACTGATAGGCCAAAGAAGAGACATAAAGACGATAAAGTGGACTCTTGAGGATAAGAAATAAATTATGTATTGTTACTACTATGTAAAAAGCCCAGAATTTCAGGACAAAAGATATACAAACCGAGTAAGAGAAAAATTAGGGGAAAGAAAAATACTTCCGCAAAACAATGTGTCAGAAGGTTCAAATTATAATTTGTGTTCATTAATACAACAGCTTTGTGAAAAACAGTGTATAGATCAAGAGATCTTGATCTGTTTGGTAAAAGAAGCATCTGAGGAAGTGCGAAAATATAAACAACAAAACCAAGGGATATTTGGAAAGTATAAAAAAGAAATATTGACATGGAAAAAAGAGAGATTTGATATGGTGCAGTGTTTATGGAAAGGAGAAAGCCAAATTAATCAATGTAAAGAAGTTAGCTCCAAAGATATTTGAAGAGGAATACAGGCAAAGACATCCAGATATGGAAAATTTCACAATAAAAAAAAAAATAATATCACAAAGATGGAACGTAGAAAAGAAGATCAGTAAAGTAGAAGTTAAAAAAAATAGAAGTTGAAGTTATGGAGTGTCTGAGAAGTGAAGGATTTGAAGTAGAAAGTCTTACACAGGTTACACCACAGCAGGATGAAGTGAGTCCCCAAAGCAGGGAGAAACAGGAAGATCAGGAGACATCTGAAGAAGAAAAATGGTCATGGGAAAGAAAAAGATAATTAATATGTTGTAATATTTATGCAAAGTAGAAAGCAAAACTAATCAATACAAAAAGAGCAGCAACAAAGATACTTGAAGAGAAATACAGACAAAGGAACCCAGACATGAAAAACTTTACAATACAAAAAATAAGAAGACAAAGAGAAAAAGCAGAAAAGGAGATTAGTAATGGAGAAGTTAAAGAAATAGAAACTGAGGTTATGGAGTACCTGCAAAGTGAAATATTTAGTGAAGAAAATCTAATTCAGAAAGCAGGATAGAGTAATGGATATCCAAATTAAGGGGAAACCAGAGAAACAGGAAGAAATTGATCAGGTACCATATGAAGATAATTTGGAGCCTTCCACAGGAAATCAGTATAAGTGTTCACTTGAAGCTAGATACCAATGGAAGGAACAAGAAACTGTGGAAACTCTGATGCAGTCAATGTTGAGGAGTAATAAGCCAGTGAGTTCCCATATGATAGAGCAACGGATGGCACTGGATGAAATTGATGAGACTGTGTCACAGGAAGATGCTATAGAACCTTCTGTAAAATGCCCACAGGAATTGGAAAACAAGGGGTGTGTTTGATTTAATAGACATGGACAGATATATCAAGATCAATGAAAGAAATAGACAGCAAAAGTTTAATAAAACCCCAAAAGTCAGACGTCTGATAAAACAAATGAACACAGTATTTAGGACTGCTCATAGAGATCCATGCAATATAATAGAAGTAAGCAGGATATATTAATGTGCAGCTAAATTAATAACTGATGAAGTTCTACCACAACAAAACAAGGTAGTGAGGGAAGGGAAGAGGAGAAATCGAATACCATCATGGAAATATCGAATAGAGAAAATTATTAAGCAATTAAGACAAAAAGTGTCACTGTTAGAAGACTATAGAAAAGAGACTAGATCAACAAAAATACTTAGAAAGATAGATGTGATAAAAGCAATGCGCAATATTAGAACAGATCAGGATCTTTCATGCACTATCGCAAATGACAAACTAAAAATGTCATCACAGGAAGAAAAACTTATAAGATACAAAGATAAATATAAAAGAAAAGTGCAAAATAAGCAATTTATTGATGACCCAAAAAGGTTTTATAGAGAACTGGGAAATAAGGTAAAAGGAATTGAAAGACGGCCAAAAAAAGAAGAAATTGATACATTTTGGAGAAGTATCTATGAAGATTCTCTGGAACATAACAAAGATGCTAAATGTATAGAAGAAATAAAAGAAAGAATAAGACGTTTAAAGGTACAGGATATGAAATGGGATGAAGTAACAGCTAGAGACATTGAAACAAAGTTAAGAAAAGCCTCTAATTGAAAAACCCCATGCCCAGATGCAGTACCTAACTTCTGGTTAAAAGTATTAACATTTTTGCATGAACATTTAGCCATGTGTAAGAATTATTTATATGCGCACCCAGAACAAACACCAACCTGGCTAACAACAGGAAAAATAATGCTCTTACTTAAGAGTGAACCTGCAAGCTACCCTAAAAATTATAGACCAATATCTTGCCTTCCGACAACACACATACTATACACAGGATCTGATGCCGACAGATTTTATAGTAATTTGAAGAAAACTCAATTATGGCAGTAGAACAAAAGGGCAATAAAAGAAAGTCATATAGAACAAAGGAACATTTGTTGTTAAATAAAGTCACAGTGCAGAATTGTAAAAAATGGGAAGAATCTAAATATGGCATGGATTGACTACAAAAAAATTTGGTAGTATATTTCATTTATGGATAAAAGAGTGCTTAAAAATGTAAAAGATACACCCCACACTGATCGACTACATTACAGTGACCATTAAACAGTTGCAGAAAACTCTGCAATTAAGACATGATGAATGACAAATTGTTATCCCAGGGATAAAAATTCAAAGGGGGATATTCCAGGGTGATGCTCTGTCACCGTTACTATTCTGCCTTGCCATTAACCTATTAAGCTGTTTACTCAACAGCATAGGCCATGGCTATAATCTGGCTCCTAGAAAACAACAAAGTGTATAGACTTCTCACCTTCTTTTTGTCGATGATTTAAAACTGTATAGCTCATCAGATGAGGAACTGAAAGCACAACTGCAAGTTGTCAAAACTTTTTAAGATGATATAAGAATGTCATTTGGTCTTGATAAATGTGCAAACCCAACCTTTAAAGTAGGAAAACTGCAAAGCCAGGAAAACATCAGTTTGGGACAAGAAGGTGATATAAAAGAACTTGAGCAAGAAGGAGTGTGTAAATATTTGGGAACTAAAGAAGGATCAACAATAAAACATTAACAAATACTAATAAAACTTAGTAAGGAAATACTTCACAAGACTTAAATTAATCCTGAAAACAGAACTGACATCTAGGAACAAAATTCAAGATATAAACCAATTTGCTCTTCCTGTCCTTACAGTTTTGGAGTGATTGACTGTTTTGGATAGATTAGATTGGAAAGCAATAAGGATGCTTCATACTCACTAAATGATTTATAAAAATCAGTGCATACCAAGATTATATATTCCCTGCTATGAAGGAGGGATGTGCTTCCTTGAAACTGATTATATGTACAAATCTGCAATTGTGGGACTCCATACATATCTGCTGACCTCACAAGACCCAAACATAGTGAACATTTTGAGACATGAGGAGAATAGATCTAATATGACTTTTATGCTTAATCTAGCAGAAGCTTATTGGCATCAAGCAGGAATGGAAATAAAACCGGAAGTAGATAAAAATCAGGCAGCAGCTGAATGTGCCAAAAAAAAACAAAAGAAAGAATACAAGGTGAAGGATCAGATGAGAAGGCAAGAAATGTGGAAAAGGCATAAATATAATTGCAAGTATAGAAAACTTCTGGAAGAACCTCATGTTGTTCAGGAACGAACACAAAAATGGTTAAGGAGAGGTGAATTCAAACCAAGAGATGAAAAGTTTATATTGGCAGTCCAAGATATGGGCTGCATGTACATTGGTTTATAAAGTCCATTGAACTTGGAGGAGAAACAGACAAATGTAGGTTTTCTAAAACAGAATTGGAAACAGTTGCACACCTTGTTCCTGCTTGCGACATACAAATGGCAGAAGGACTATATACTGAAAGGCATAATAATGTGGTGAGACAGTCACACTTGGGGTTGTGCAGACATTATGGTTTTGAAGTATATACCACACCACTATATACCCAACTGAACACACCAAATTGCTGGGATTGGAAATAGACAATAAACTAAAATTTGACATTCACATATCCATGACCATAAAAAACTAGGAGCGTTATACAGAAATAAGCAATTTCTCACCAAAGCAGCAAAGATTTCAATGGCAAATTCCCACCTTATCTCCACCCTACTTTATGCCTCTCCAATATATACCAACCTAAGGCAATGTGATCTAAACAAGCTAGAGACCTGCTACAACAAAATTGCCAAATTCGCCACAGGGGCATCCTACTGTAGCCATCACTGTCTCTCAGTTGCTGAACTGGGCTGGCTTGAACTCCTTCACCTCCTTCAGTGGTATCAACTCTCACTCGTCCACAAACTAGTAAACCAACCACTAAATGTCCCATCCCTCCAGAATCTATTCCAACCCTATCGCACCACCAGACCACTAAGATCCAGCAACAAAAATCACTTGCAGATCACTAAAGCCAATAACTGCTGGTGAAGCACTATTCTCTTGCGCCATAGCCAAATTATGGAACTCACTCCCACCCAAAACTACCTCCGTACCATCATGCACCCACTTCAAAACTTTACTAAAAGCGCACCTAAAAACATGCTGGCTATGCCCTTGCAACTCCCACTCTAATATCATCCACCCCATCCAACCACTACCTTTCTCGCCACTCGACTAACTGCCTTGATTATAGCAAGCTCAGATGCTCATAAGCCTAGTACTTATTATACAGCAAGAACTTCTCATTGCAACATTTGTTAATGTCTGTTATGTACTTCACAGATAAAGATTCTAGTTGTCTACTGATGTACTATGTTCTTCATCTGTGAATATGTTGTAAGTAATTGCTATGTTAAATTGTTAATCACTATGTAATCCATTGTAACTACTGTCTGTTTATTTTACTGTGGAGCTTTTCTCCCCGGGCCTCCACTGAAAATGGACCTACGTCCAGTCGGACACTCCCGGTCAACAAATTTAAATAAATAAAAATAAATAAATAAATTGAAGTGGTCGAAGAATACTGAAAACATAAACCACAAAGCATCATAGAAAATGAAGAAGTCTACATCACATGGGATCATCCATTACCAACAGTTCCAAAGATAGATGCTAGTAAACCAGATATAGTGATCCAAGAAAAGAAGTCAAGAATAGCATCGATCGTTGAATTTGCCACACCCAGTGACTACAGTTTCTTGTGTACAGAGAGACGCAAAGTCATAAAATATCAGGATCTACAGGCAGAAATGAGAGCAATGTGGAAGAAAGATACCCAGACAGTTAAAATAGTAGTAGTAGTAGGAGCAACGGGTCTTATAAAAAGAATTTACAATCGTATTTAGATAAGTTACCGATACATGAAACTCCATACAAACTGCAGAAGGACTCATTACTGGGCACACTGCAGGAGCATGTGAAGAGCACTTCTGGCTGACATCAAAGATTGAAACAATACTAATTTCATGAACTTGAATCATACTTTGACTTAGGAATGGTGTCCATTCCTCTCATGGTATTAGAAACCCAACAAACTTGGAGAAATAAAAAAAAAGCATACATATGGGATGCATTACTATCAGAATATTGACGTACATAATTCCCCTAAAGGGTGGCCCTCCTCATATATGTGTTAGGCCTATTTCTGTGGTGTACACAGTTAATACACAGGTAGGTGTTAACATTGATGGGATGGGTTTGATTCTTGCAAAAGGAGATTGTGGCTTCTGAGCAATTCCTATTTTCCAAAATGATATACTGACAAAATATATGTTGTGCAAATATCCCACAATGTATGTACTGACCTTGCAAACTGTTATCCCAACTCAGCATGTTAATGGCATTCACATATCATGTAATCCCTTCTGTTGCAATGTTAATTTGTGAAAGTGTCACATTCTATAATATCATGTCAGCTTTTATTTATCTATATTTGCTGAGGAAGTGGACCTCCATTAATTATTATGAGAGATGTATCGCAAAATGTTATTATTACAAAAATGTCCTTATGACATAAACACCTTCACATCAATTACCTTACCAGAATTTGAACATTTACCCTCCACTCTTGCATATTATTGTGTACATCTCTTTGATTTCTCTGCACATTGTTCTCAGTACACTTTTCCTATATTGTAACCCATGTATTGTAGTTGCCCTTGCCATTTCCCCTCCCCGATACTTATTGTTCTATTCATATATTTGATTTATGTGCACAGTCAACTCAGGACAATTTCCCTGCCTGGTATAGCTTGCATTATTTGCCATACATAGCTCTTTGTTCTGTCCATGCAAGCATGCCTAACAGGTTTACCCACAGCCACATTTGCTTGTTTACTGTGTGTACTCTTGCTGCTCAACACATTGTCTTGCCCACCAACACTGTTGCTGGCCATCAAGACTTGCTTGCATTTTTGTAAGCATGATGAGCAGAATGCATATGTGATTAGAACTGCTACTCATTGACCTAACATGTAAACATTGTGCAGGCTTTGGGCAAAACCTACATGGTTGTTAATGGATGGAATTTAGCATCTGAGTATAACAAGCTGTACGTTTACACAGACTTTCTAGGAAAGTCACATGCTTCTAATCTGCTTAACACCTCATTGAAAGCTAAAGTAATAATACAATAATACAATGCAAATGATAGATTGGTTTCACGATTGTACTTTGCAGGAAACAAACTGAGGAAAACCAGTGTGTAGCAGGTTACAACAACGGGGCCAGCCTGGGGAAACAAATGTTCTAACCTCTAAGCAAAGAAGAGCACAATGATACTATTGCATCATAGCCTAAAACAGGAAAAGATAAAAAAAAACATGAAAAGATGAAGAGGGCAGATGGAGTAAAGTGTTAGCGCAAATACCAAAAGGCTGAGATTTTATTTCCAACCCAAAAAGGATGAATCAAGATGACCCAATTTTGCCATGCCTATCCATAGTAAATGGGGACAGGGCAGACCTCCAGACATATTGAGAGGGGAGTAAACTGTAATGATTGAGTTGGAATGGGACTATGTCCCAGGAAGAGTGGGCAGGAAACCAACTACCTCTGAGCTTATAAAGGTATTTATGCAACTGCTAGCCTTAGTGGATATATGGAGGGTATTTTGTCCTCCTCAGAGGAGCTATATTTTTAGCAGCACTGTGGGAATAACTTGTAGAACAGAACATTGTCACATTTCGTCCTCTCTTGCCTAAGGAATATCACAAATGAATATTATACAACTGGCTCTTTCTAATCATTCTCTGCAATGATTGGACTTAAAGTGGGCTGGCAATAGTATGGGAAAACACTGGAAATGTATGCTTAAAAATCAAAATACATCCAAAAAATATGAGAATGTATATAACAGATATGATAGAAATCAGAAGACAGTTGAGTAAACATCTTGGTATTTTTTAAATAAATTAAAGAATATAGTTACATCAGATACCAGCAAGCCTCCCAACCTCTTAAAGCAAGCAATCTGGACAAAGAACAACAAAGTGGGGAAACAAAGGTGCAAAATTAGGGTCATATTTTAAATATTGCTCTTACAAACTTAGAAAGTTGCTTGAGGAGCAGGGTTTGTTTTAATATATATTTTTCTGAAGGATTTCAAGGCGGAGATTCAAATGCATGTCATTATGTAGTGACTTCAGTCATCAGATCATCCAAGTAATGTGCCAGAAAACCACAAATTTTGTGAGGAACAGACAAAAAAATATGAGCCAAAAATCTGGATATTCTGCAAAAATCTGGAGAGTTGAGAGGTAGGGATAACAGAGTCATCAAGCAGGAATGGGAGAGGAAAGAGAAAAACATTATAAATTGAACATTTGTAAAAATTCAGTTTGCTAAGGAAGAAATCTGCATGCAGTTATTAGAGAAGTTAACAGAAAAAAACATTATTGCAATTTACAGAGATAAATGAAAGATGCGAGAGATTAAAGCTTCTTTTGGGGTTAAAGGAATTTGCTAAGAAAGCTATGACAAAAAGATGCAAAGAAAAAAGATGAAAAACCTCTTAATAGCTACCATAAAGGAAGACAGAAAGAGCATTATTAAAGCTCCAGTTCATATCAATATGGTGACTACTACGGAATATCAGGAAGTATTTACTGTTTGAGGCACTCCATCATCTTTTCAAATTGGTGTGGGGGTGTATGTCTCAAAGTGTGAAAAGTCCATTCATTATTAAGTTAATCATGCTTCAGGACTGAAAGCAGTTCACTTTTGAAGTTTCCATTCATGAAGTCTATGTAGCTTTTTGGGGGGATAAATTCAGAGAAGGCTCTTGGGAGTGATGGCTTGACACCAGAATTTTGCAAATACTATAAAAGCAGACTTGCAACTAAATAATTCAAAAGCTTTTCTGAAGCAATGATTCAAGATGTTTAACCAATAATACAGAAATGGTAAAGGTAAATTCATGTGTCACAACCAAGGGAATGATACTATGTACTTTAACAATTATTGGCCTGTCTCTTTACTGCAAATATAAATTAAGATTTTTCAAAGATATTAGCCAAATGACTAATGAAAATATCAACTAAAGCAGTCTCAACAAATCAGCAAGGTTTTATTAAATCCAACGGTTGCATTACTAACCTAATAAGTGATTGGATGATGCTAATCATCTACAAAAATTCCAGCTGACCACATACACAGCAATGTTGGTTAGTTTAAACAAAGTCTCTGATTCAATAATCTGGCAATATATCACTCAAACATTGGAAGCATGTGACTTTGCTAGAAAATTCATAAAAATATAGAAACTCATACTCAAATCCTAAATCCAAGGTTTGTACATGATATTTTGTTTGCAGTTTTTAGCCTTTTAAGCAGGAGACAGCAAGGTTATAAATTCCCTTCTTCTCATTTGTTTTGGTAGAAGATGCTTTCAAGTCTTATTTAACTAATAATCTGGCCTGAGGATGAATGCCTATTGAAGACATGTTGGAGTTTTCCTTTCATTTAAACTTTGTAAACTGGTAGGGTGCAAGGTCAAATGTTTAATTAAAGTCAGACGGGAAAATGCAGTCTTAAAATCATTAGTGTATCACTTCCTTGAAGAATTCAAGTAATTGAAATGATTTTATTTATTAAAATACTGACCATTCCTCCATATATTCTTTATGAAATGCATTGACTGTCTTCAAAAAACGATTTTTTACATTCTTTATTTACTTCAGAAACATCATCAACCCTCTTTTTTCTCATTTTCTACATAGGGTCGTGGCTGTTGTGTTGACTGTCGCCGTCTCTCTCGATTGAGTGCTACACTTCTGTATTCTTAGACACTCACACCTGACTTGCAGGTCTTCTCTCACACAATCTATCCACCTCCTTGCTGAATGCCCTCATTTCCTCTTACTTTCTTCCAGCCTGTCCCATATCTTATTAACCAGATTGTCTTCAACTTTTCTGCATGTGTCTGAAACATTGTAATCTGTCCTGTTTGACCTTTATTGTAATTAAAGATACTTTGGCTTCTGTTCTTATGCCTTCATTTCATCATCTGTCCCACAATGTGCATCCCACCCCTCATCTCAGGCACTTCATTTCCATCACCTCTAGCATCCGCATCTGCTCTGCCTTTACTGATCAGGTTTCTGTACCACCCAGTAGTATTGGTCGCACCACTGTTTTGTACACTTTACTTTAAAATGTCTTTAACATTCTTCTGTCGCACACTACACCTGACACTCTATGTTAGTTGGCTGCAGCCCCTCTGATTCTAGCTTTAACCTCTTCATTCAGACTTCCCATCTCCTCAACCATCCCTCCCAGAAAACTTGAAACTGTTACCTGTTCCACTGTCTTCCCTTCTATCTCAATTCTCAGCTTCTTCTGATTTCCCCAGTTTGGTGCCATTACCACTGTCTTATCTGTGCTTAGTTTCATCTAATGTGCCTTCAGTTTTGCATTCCATTCTCCTATCCTTTACTGAAGTTCTTGCTCAGAGTCTGCCTGTAATGCCACATCATCTGCATACAGCAACATTGCTGACCTTCACCCTCCGACCTGTTTGCTAATGTAGTCTATCACTAGTATAAACAGCAGTGGGTTCAGAGCTGAACCCCGCCCAGTGTACACTTACTCCCACTGAGCACCCTTCTGTGAGACTGACCACTGTTCAAACTTGAGTCATTGGGTCCTTGTACATAGTTTGCATTGATTTTAGCAGTGTTTCTGGGACTTTGAATCACCACAGAACTGCCCAAATCAGCTTTCATGAGACCTTTTCATATGGTTTCAACACGTCTAAGAATGCACTGTTGGACCATTTTTTCATCTCTAGTTTTTTCTCTACTATCTGTCTCACTACAAACATTGGGTCAGTTGTGCCTCATCCTGATCCAAATCTGAACTGCTCATCTCCCATCTTACTTTCTACTGCTCTACATATCCATTTATCAGTCACCTTCTCCATAACTTTCATGCAGTGTGACAGGAGTTTGATACCTCTGTACTGTCCACAGTTGTGGATTTCCTCTTTGTTCCTGTACACTGGCATGAGTATGCTTATTCTCTGGTCATCTGGGATATGCCTTTCTCTCCACTCTGCTAAGAGTACCCTAAGGAGGGATTTTCTTCCCATCTCACACAGCATCTTTATCATATTTGATGTGACCTCATTTGAGCCTGCTGCTTTCCCTGACTTAGGTTCATAGGTTCATAGGTTGGTACTTCATTTTTCTTAGTGCTATTCTTACTTCTACTTGGGTGGGATCCTCTTCTTCTCTCATTGTAGGCTTTGTCTGTGGCAATACATCTTTTGTGGGGTTTTCTTCATTGGTTCTTCTTCCATCTGCCTTTGGAACATCAGACACTTAGAAAAAAATGTGTAGAAAGCAAATTTCTTGAGAAAGAATGTAGATTTCCTGACATTCCCCTTTAAAGGTGGCCATGGAATAATATCAGATTAAAACTTGATAGTCCTCCAGTTTGCTAATTAAGGTTGATCAAAAGAGATATATAGTTTATTGTAGACATATGAGGTATTCAAAAGAACCCAGCTATGAATTTTCAAATACTTAATGAGGAGGGTTATAGAGATGCAATTAAATGGTAGCAATACCCACAACTTAAAATTCTGGTCTAAACAAAAGGCTTAAAAGACAAACCCACCACCATAAATAGCACAAGTAACCAAAAACTGAGGGTAATGCTACTAAACGCCAGAAGTCTAAACCTCAAAATGCATGCACTCGAGGCACTCCTCAGTATGGAGAATATCGATATCTGTGCAGTAACAGAAACCTGGTTTAAAGCTCCAGAGAGCACCCCAGCACTTCCAGACTATAACTCATACCATACTATTCGGCCACAGAACCCGGACCGAAACACAAAAGGCGGGGGTTTATCCATATTCATCAAGGATACCCACACCTCCAGGTTAGTGGTGCAGCACATTGTCTCAGAGATCATCCATGTGCAACTAATAATGGGCAAAACTGCAAGTCAAATTGTAGCTTGCTACAGATCACCCACCATGTCCCAGGATCCCCAGTCCATGTTTCTGGAGACACTGGAAAATATGAAGGTTCTACCAAATGCCCTAATATTGGGTGATTTCAATTACCCAAACATTAACTTGGAGAACTACTCAAGTACTAACTCCTGTGCCCAACGTTTCCTAGAATTTATAAAGTCTATGGGCTAGGCTTGTAAAGGCCCCAGGGCCATTAGCCTAGTATACACCTATGAACCTATTAATCTATGAACTGGCAGTGGATATGTTATTAGCAGTGCTGCCACTCACATGTTCATGTGTAGTTCTTGTTTCCTGTTACAAGAGATACTACATTACTCTTGGAAAGGTTGTATTGAAGACTGATGCTGTCATTTAAATAGATTTCCTTTACATCACAGTTGTAGTGAAGCACCTTCTCAGGACGGAGGACATGAGACTCTTTAATTCATGTTGTTGCTTAAGTAATGTATGTGTTCCCATATAGAATTATAGCCACATAATTGTTGTTGTACAGTCACAGTGAAAACAACAAGTCACAGTGAAAACAACAAGAGGCCACATTGTGTTTAGGTATACCTAACATCAGGCAATGCTGTCTGACATACAGCAAGATTCTTCCTAAGTAATTAAAGGGGCACATATTCCTTAATTCATACACATGATGTAATGCTTTCACATAACCACACATATGACAAATGCTGATGCATTTATACCATGGCACACTAATCGATCCCACTATGGTGCTGAATTTCTCAGTACATGGGCAAGTGTTCCAAACCAGCACTGAGCAACTGTCAGAATTTGTGTCCTTAACTGTTATACAGGAAGGACACCCCAATTACACTTTGTACATAAAGAGTTGTAGAAACCTCCCCCATCAATTTTAGCAGATTAAAATTATGGGCAAATAAATTACAGCTGATTGTATGACTACAGATATTTGGAGTTGTATAGCTGTGTTAACAGTTCCACTGTAGTGAGTGTGTTTATAAAGTCCATTGAACATGTGGGAGAAACAGAAAAATGTATGTTTTGCAAAACCAAATTGGAAACAGCTGCACACCTCTGCTGGTTGTGACATACTAATGGCAGAAGGACTGTATACTGAAAGGCATAATAATGTGGTGAGACTGTTGCACTGGGGATTGTGCAAACATTACTGTATTGAAGTGGCCAAAAAACACTGAAAACATGAGCCACAAAGCATCATAGGAAATGAAGAAGTCTACATCACATGGGATCATCCATTTCCAGCAGTTCAAAGATAGATGCTAGAAAATCAGATATAGTGGTCCAAGAAAAGAAAATAGAAGTGGCATTGATCATTGAAATTGCCACACCCAGAGACTACAATGTCTTACATAGAGAGAGACACAAAGTCATAAAATATTAGGATCTGCAGTCAGAAATGAGAGCTATGCAGAAGAAAGATACCCAGACAGTTCCAAAAGTAGTAGTAGGAGCAACGGGGTCTTATAAAAAAGAATTTACAATCATATTTAGATATGTTATCAATACATGTAACTCCATACGAACTGCAGAAGGAGTCATTACTGGGCACATTGCAGGTGCTGCGAAGTGCACTACTGCTTGACATCAAAGACACAATACCAATTTCATGAACTTATATCATACTTTGACTTAGGAATGGGGTCAATTCCCGTCATGGTATGAGAAACCCAAAAGACTTGGAGAAATTAAAAAAGCATACATATGGGATGCATAACTATTGGAATATTGAAGTACATAATTCCCTTAAAGAGTGGTCCTCCACATGCGTGTGTTAGGCCTATTTCTGTGCTGTACATAGTTAATACAAAGGCCGGTGTTAACATTGATGGGATGGGTTTGATTCTTGCAAAAGGAGATTGTGGGTCTGAATGGAGAGATGAAAAGGCAGCAAGCAAAGGAGAGTAGTTGTGCTGAAATTGAATTCATCCTCAAGTCCTGCTGGGTACCTTCATGAGGTGGATCCTGTTTTCACAAAACCTCACTAAGTCGACACTGATATATAAACTGTATTTGTATAGCATATATCATGGATAGAAGTAAGTCAAAAACAAAAAAAGATAGCTGGGTGCACAAGACTCAGGGTAAAAAAGTGCTCAATCCTGGTAGGCGCACTGGTGCCAGGACTGGAAAAGATGACAGTGTAGAATCCTCAAAACACAAAAATAGTACTAGAACATGCCCAGGTCAGGCCCAGGGGGAGGATGGCTCCCCTGTTATAGAAGGAAGTAATAGTCACAAAAATCACAGAAACTGATAGGCCAAAGAAGAGCCATAAAGATGATAAAGTGGGCTATTGAGGATAAAAAAGAAATTATGTATTGTTATTATTATGTAAAAAGCTCAGAATTTCAGGACAAAAGATGTACAAAATGATTAAGAGAGAAGTTAGAGGAAAAAAAAATACTTCCGCAAAACAAATTGTCAGAAGGTTCAAATGATAATTTGTGTTCATTAATACAACAGATTTGTGAAAAACAGTATATAGATCAAGAGACCTTGATCTGTTTGGTAAAAGAAGCATCTGAGGAAGTTCAAAAATACAAACAACAAAACCAAGGGATATTTGGAAAGTATAAAAAAGAAATATTGACATGGAAAAAAGAGAGATTTGATATGGTGCAATATTTGTGGAAAGGAGAAAGCCAAATTAATCAATGTAAATAAGGTAGCTCCAAAGTTATTTGAAGAGGAATTCAGGCAAAGGCATCCAGATATGGAAAATTTCACAATAAAAAAATAATATCACAAAGATGGAACGTAAAAAAGAAGATCAGTAAAGTAGAAGTTAAAAAAAATAGAAGAAGTTATGGAGTGTCTGAGAAGTGAAGGATTTGATGTAAAAGTCTAACACAGGTTACATCACAGCATGATGGAGTGAGTCCCCAAAGCAGGGAGAAACAGGAAGATCAGGAGACATCTGAAGGAGAAATATGGACATGGGAAAGAAAAAGATATTTAATATGTTGTAATATTTATGCAAAGGAGAAAGCAAAACTAATCAATACAAAAAGAGCAGCACCAAAGATATTTGAAGAGAAATACAGACAAAGGAACCCAGACATGAAAAACTTTCAATACAAAAAATAAGAAGACAAAGAGAAAAAGCAGAAAAGGAGATTAGTAATGGAGAAGTTAAAGAAACAGAAACTGAGGTTATGGCTTACCTGCAAACTGAAGTATTTTGTGTAGAAAATCTAATTCAGAAAATACCACAACAGGATAGAGTAATGGATATGCAAATTAAGGAGAAACCAGTGGACCAGGAAGCAATTGATCAGGTGCCATATGAAGATAATTTGGAGTATTCCACAGGAAACTAGTATAAATGTTCACTTGAAGCTAGAGAACAAAGAAAGGAACAGGAAACTGAGGAAACTGATGCAGTCAATGTTGTGGAGTGATAGGCCAGTGAGTTCCCATATGATAAAGCAACGGATGGCACTGGATGAAATTGATGAGACTGTGTCACAGGAAGGTGCTATAGAATCTTCGATACAATGCCCGCAGGAATCGGAAAACAAGGGATGTGTTTGATTTAATTGACATGAACAGATATATCAAGATCAATGAAAGAGATAGACTGCAGAAGATTAATAAAAGTCTTATGGCTTTTTCCGGTTAGGGGTCGCCACAACAGAACTGCCGTCCTCTAATGATTGGCAGTGGATTTTTATGGTACCGAGTTGCCAGCCCGATGCCCAACCTTCAAAGAAGGCATGCCCATTCATGCACGCACCTACCTGCATGTCTTTTAACCTCACTTGACCATGGGGAGGACATGCAGACTCCACACAGAAGGCGCTCCGGCCGAGAATCAAATGGGAGAACCTCTTGCTGTGAAGAGACAGCACTAACCGCTGCACCACCATGGCCTCTACAGAAGGTTAATAAAACCTCAAAAGTCAGAAGTCTGATAAAACAAACAAACACAGTAACTAGGACTGTTCATAGAGATCCATGTGATATAAGAGAAGTTAACAGAATATATTGATGTGCAGCTAAATTAATAACTGATAAAGTTCTACCACAAGAACACAGGGTAGTGAGGGAAAGGAAGAGGAGAAATCGAATACCATCATGGGAATATCGAATAGAGAAAATTATAAAGCAATTAAGACAAGAAGTGCCACTGTTAGAAGACTATAGAAGAGGGAATAGATCAACAAAAATGCTTAGAAAAATAGATGTGATAAAAGCAATGCACAGTATTAGAACAGATCAGGATCTATCATGCACTATTGCAAATGACAAACTAAAAATTTCATCACAGGAAGAAAAACTTAGAAGATACAAAGATAAATATAAAGGAAAAGTGCAAAATAAGCAATTTATTGATAACCCAAAAAGGTTTTATAGGGAACTGGGAAATAAGGTAAAAGGAATTGAAAGACGGCCAAAAAAGAAGAAATAGATACATTTTGGAGAAGTATCTATGATGATTCTGTAGAACATATTAAAGATAATGTATAGAAGAAGTAAAAGAAAGAATAAGAAGTTTAAAGGTACAGGATATGAAATGGGATGAAGTAACAGCTAGAGACATTAAAACAAAGTTAAGAAAAGCCTCTAATTGGAAAACCCCATGCCCAGATGCAGTACCTAACTTCTCGTTAAAAGTATTAACATCTTTGCATGAAGATTTAGCCATGAGTAAGAATTATTTATATGCGCACCCAGAACAGACACCAACCTGGCTAACAACAGGAAATATAATGATCTTACTTAAGAGTGAACCTGCAAGCTACCCTAAAAATTATAGACCAATAACATGCCTTCCGACAAGTATAAACTATACACAGGAACTGATACTAACAGAGTTTATAGTAATTTGAAGAAAACTCAATTATGGCAGTAGAACAAAAGGGCAATAAAAGAAAGTCATATAGAACAAAGGGAAATTTGTTGTTAAATAAAGTCGTAGTAGAGAGCTGTAAAAAATGTGAAGAATCTAAGTATGGCATGGACTGACTACAAAAAAGCATTTGGTAGTATCCATCATTCATGGATAAAATAGTGCTTAAAATGTTTAAGATAAACCCCACACTGATCGACTACATTACAGTGACCATGAAACAGTGGCAGACCACTTTGCAATTAAGCCATGATGAAGGACAAATTGTTATCCCAGGGATAAAAATTCAAAGGGGAATATTCCAGGGTGATTCTCTGTCACCATTACTATTCTGCCTTGTCCTTAATCCATTAAGCTGTTTACTCAACAGCTTAGGCCATGGCTATTATCTGGCTCCTAGAAAACAATAAAGTGTAAAGACTTCTCGCCTTCTTTTTGTCAATGATTTAAAACTGTATAGCTCATCAGATGAGGAACTGAAAGCACAACTGCAAGTTGTCAAAACTTTTGCAGATGATATAAGAATGCCATTTGGTCTTGATAAGTGTGCAAATGCAACCTTTAAAGGAGGAAAACTGCAACGCCAGGAAAACATCAGTTTGGGACAAGAAGGTGATATTGAAGAACTTGAACAAAAGGAGTGTATAAATATTTGGGAACTAATGAAGGATCAACAATAAAACATGAACAAATACTAATAAATCTTAGTAAGGAATACTTCAGAAACCTTAAATTAATACTGAAAACAGCACTGACATCTAGGAACAAATTCCAAGCTATAAACCAATTTGCTCTTCCTGTCCTAACTTACAGTTTTTGATTGAATGACTGGCCTCAAAATGTGTTGATTAGATTAGATCAGAAAACAAGAAGGTTGCTTCATGCTCACTAAATGATTTATAAAAATCAGTGCATACCAAGATTATGTATTCCCTGCTCCGAAGAAGGGATGGGCCTCCTTGAAATTGATTATATGTACAGATCTGCAATTGTGGGACTACACACATATCTGCTGACCTCACAAGACCCAAATGTAGTGAAAGTTTTGAAACATGAGGAGAATAAATCTAAGATGACTTCTCTGCTTAATCTAGCAGAAGCTTATTGTCCTCAAGCAGGAATAGAAATCAAACTGGAAGAAGATAAAAGTCAGGCAGCAACTGAATGTGCCAAAAAAACAGAAGAAAGAATATAAGGTGAAGGATCAGATTAGAAGGCAAGAAATGTAGAAAAAATATAAATATAATTGCAAGTATAGAAAACTTCTGGAAGAACCTCATGTTGATCAGGAACGAACACAGGAATGGTTAAGGAGAGGCAAATTCAAACCAAGAAACAGTTGCACACCTCGTTCCTGCTTGCGACATACAAATGGCAGAAGAATTATATACTGAAAGGCATAATAATGTGGTGAGACAGTCGCACGATTGTGCAAACATTATGGTATTGAAGTGGCTGAAAAACACTAGAAACATGAGCTACAAAGCATTATAGAAAATGATGAAGTTTGCATCACATGGGATCATCCATTACCAACAGTTCAAATGATAGATGCTAGAAAACCAGATATAGTGATCCAAGAAAAGAAGACAAGAATAGAATCGATCATTGAAATTGCCACACCCAGTGATTACAGTTTCTTGCGTACAGAGAGACAAAAAGTCATGAAATATCAGGATCTACAGGCAGAAATGAGAGCAGTGTGGAAGAAAGATACCCAGACAATTACAATAGTAGTAGCAGGAGCAAAGGGTCTTATAAAAAAGAATTTACAATCATATTTAGATAAGTTACCAATACACGTAACTCCATATAAACTGCAGAAATACTCATTACTGGGCACATTGCAGGTGCTGCGAAGAGCACTACTGGATGACATCAAAGATTGAAACAATATTAATTTCATGAACTTAAATCATACTTTGACTTAGGAATGGGGTCCATTCCTGTCATGGTATTAGAAACCCAAAAGACTTGGAGAAATTAAAAAAGCATACATATGGGATGCATTACTATCAGAATATTGAAGTACATAATTCCCCTAAAGGGTGGCCCTCCTCATACATGTGTTAGGCCTATTTCTGTGATGTACACAGTTAATACACAGGTAGGTGTTAACATTGATGGGATGGGTTTGATTCTTGCAAAAGGAGATTGTGGCTTCTGAGCAATTCCTATTTTCCAAAATGATATACTGACAAAATATATGTTGTGCAAATATACCACAATGTATGTACTGACCTTGCAAACTGTTATCCCAACTCAGCATGTTAATGGCATTCACATATCGTGTAATCCCTTCTGTTGCAATGTTAATTTGTGAAAGTGTCACATCCTATAATATCATGTCAGCTTTTATTTACCTATATTTGCTGAGGAAGTGGACCTCCATTAATTATTATGAGATATGTATTGCAAAATGTTATTATTACAAAAATGTCCTTATGACATAAACACCTTTACATCAATTACCTTACCAGAATTTGAACATTTACCCTCCACTCTTGCATATTTTTGTGTACATCTCTTTGATTTCTGTGCACATTGTTCTCAGTACACTTTTCCTATCTTGTAACCCATGTATTGTAGTTGCCCTTGCTATTCCCCCTTCCCGATACTTATTTCTGTATTCATATATTTGATTTATGTGCACAGTCAACACAGGACTATTTCCCTGCCTGGTATAGCTTGCATTATTTGCCATACATAGCTCTTTGTTCTGTCCATGCAAGCATGCCTAATAGGTTTGCCCGCAGCCACATTTGCTTGTTTACTGTGTGTACTCTTGCTGCTCAACACATTGTCTTGCCCACCAACACTGTTGCTGGCCATGCGGACTTGCTTGCATTTTTGTAAGTATGATGAGCAGAATGCATATGTGATTAGCACTGCTGCTCATTTAGCTAACATGTAAACATTGTGCAGGCTTTGGGCAAAACCTACATGATTGTTAATGGATGGTAATTAGCATCTGAGTTTAACAAGCTGTACATTTGCACAGACTTTCTAGGAAAGTCACATGATTCTAATCTGTTTAACACCTCATTGAAAGCTTAAGTAATAATACAATAATACAATGCAAATGCAAGATTGGTTTCACGACTGTACTTTGCAGGAAACAAACTGAGGAAAACCAGTGTGTAGTTGTTTACAACAACGGGGCCAGCTTGGGGAAACAAATGTTCTAACCTCTAAGCAAAGAAGAGCATAATGATACTATTGCATCATAGCCTAAAACAGGAAAAGATAAAAAAAAAAACATGAAAAGATGAAGAGAGCAGATGGAGTAAATTGTTAGTGCAAATACCAAAAGGCTGAGATTTTATTTCCAACCCCAAAAGGATTAATCAAGATGACCCAATTTTGCCATGTCTATCCATAGTAAATTGGGACAGGGCAGACCTCCAGACATACTGAGAGGGGAGTAAATTGTAATGATTGAGTTGGAATGGGACTATGTCCCAGGAAGAGTGGGCAGGAAAACAACTACCTCTGAATTTATAAAGGTATTTATGCAACTGCTAGCCTTAGTGGATATATGGAGGGTATTTTGTCCACCTCAGAGGAGCTATATTTTTAGCAGCACTGTGGGAATAACTTGTAGAACAGAACATTGTCACATTTCATCCTCTCTTGCCTAAGGAATATCACAAATGAATATTATACAACTGGCTCTTTCTAATCATTCTCTGCAATGATTGGACTTAGTAAAGTGGGCTGGCAATAGTATGGGAAGACATTGGAAATATATGCTTAAAAATCAACATGTATCCAAAAATAGGAGAATGGATATAACAGATATGATAGAAATCAAAAGACAGTTGAGTAATCATCTTGGTATTTTTTTTAAATAAATTAAAGAATATAGTTACATCAGATACCAGCAAGCCTCCCAACATCTTAAAGCAAGCCATCTGGACAAAGAACAACAAAATGGGGAAACAAAGGCCCAAAAATAGGGACATATTTTAAATATTGCTCTTACAAACTTAGAAAGTTGCTTGAGGAGCAGGGTTTGTTTTAATATATATTTTTCTGAAGGATTTCAAGGCGGAGATTCAAATGCATGTCATTATGTAGTGACTTCAGTCCTCAGATCATCCAAGTAATGTGCCAGAAAACCACAAATTTTGTGAGGAACAGACAAAAAAATATGAGCCAAAAATCTGGATATTCTGCAAAAATCTGGAGAGTTGAGAGGTAGGGATAACAGAGTCATCAAGCAGGAATGGGAGAGGAAAGAGAAAAACATTATAAATTGAACATTTGTAAAAATTCAGTTTGCTAAGGAAGAAATCTGCATGGAGATATTAGGGAAGTTAACAGAAAAAAAACATTATTGCAATTTACAGAGATAAATGAAAGATGCGAGAGATTAAAGCTTCTTTTAGGGGTTAAAGAAATTTGCTAAGAAAGCTATGACAAAAAGATACAAAGAAAAAAGTTGAAAAACCTCTTAATAGCTACCATAAAGGAAGACAGAAAGAACATTATTAAAGCTATAGTTCATATCAATATGGTGACTACTATGGCCTATCATGAAGTATTTACTGTTTGAGGCACTCCATCATCTTTTCAAATTGGTGTGGGGGTGTATGTCTCAAAATGTGAAAAGTCCATTCATTATTAAGTTAATCATGCTTCAGGACTGAAAGCATTTCACTTTTGAAGTTTCCATTCATGAAGTCTATGTAGCTTTTTTGGGGGATAAATTCAGAGAAGACCCCCTGGGAGTGATGGCTTGACACCAGAATTTTGCAAATACTATGAAAGCAGACTTGCAACTAAATAATTCAAATGCTTTTCTGAAGTAATGATTCAAGATGTTTAACCAATAATAGAGAAATGGTAAAGGTCTTCATGTGTCACAACCAAGGGAATGATACTATGTACTCTAACAATTACTGGCCTGTCTCTTTACTGCAAATATAAATTAAGATTTTTGCAAAGATATTAGCCAAGTGACTAATGAAAATATCAACTAAAGCAGTCTCAACAAATCAGCAAGGTTTTATTAAATCCAACGGTGGCATTCCTAATTTAATAAGTGATTGGATGATTCTAATAAGCTACAAGAATTCCATCTGACCACATACACAGCAATGTTGGTTAGTTTAAACAAAGTCTCTGATTCAATAATCTGGCAATATATCAGTCAAACATTGGAAGCATGTGACTTTCCTAGAAAATTCATAAAAATATTGAAACTCATACTCAGATCCTAAATCCAAGGTTTGTACATGATATTTTCTTTACAGTTTTTAGCCTTTTAAGAGGGAGACAGCAAGGTTATCAATTCCCTTATTCTCATTTGTTTTGGTGGAAGACGCTTTCAAGTCTTATTTAACTAATAATCTGGCCTGAGGATGAATGCCTATCGAAGACATGTTGGAGTTTTCCTTTCATTTAAACTGTGTGAACTTGTAGGGTGCAAGGGCAAATATTTAATTAAAGACAGACGGGAAAATGCAGTCTTAAAATCATTAGTGTATCATTTCCTTGAAGTATTCAAGTAATTGAAATTATTTTATTTATTAAAATACTGACCGTTCCTCCATATATTCTTTATGAAATGCATCGACTGTCTTCAAAAAATGATTTTTTACATTCTTTATTCACTTCAGAAACATAATCAACCCCCTTTTTTCTCATTTTATACATGTGGTCATGGGTGTTGTGTTGACTGTCGCCGTCTCTCCTCGATTCAGTGCTACACTTCTGTATTCTTCGACACTCACACCTGATTGTTGCAGGTCTTCTCTCACACAATTCATCCACCTCTTTGCTGAATGCCCTCGTTTCCTCTTACTTTCTTCCAGCGTGTCCCATATCTTCGTCAACAGATTGTCTTCTACTTTTCTGCATGCATCTGAAACATTGTAATCTGTCCTGTTTGACCTTTACTGTAATTAAAGCTACTTTGGCTTCTGCTCTTATGTCTTCATTTCATCATCTGTCCCACAATGTGCATCCTACCCCTCATCTCAGGCATTTCATTTCCATCACCTCTAGCATCCTCATCTGCTCTGCCTTTACTGCTCAGGTTTCTGTACCAACCCGTAGTACTGGTCGCACCACTGTTTTGTACACCATACTTTAAAATTTCTTTAGCATTCTTCTGTCACACACTACACCTGACACTCTATGTTAGTTGGCTGCAGCCCCTCTGATTCTAGCTTTAACCTCTTCATTCAGACTTCCCATCTCCTCAACCATCCCTCCCAGATATCTTGAAGCTGTTTACCTGTTCCACTGTCTTCCCGTCTATCTCAATTCTCAGCTTCTTCTGATTTCCCCAATTTGCTGCCATTTCCACTGTCTTATCTGTGCTTAGTTTCATCTCATGTGCCTTCAGTTTTGCATTCCATCCTCCTATCCTTTGCTGAAGTTCTAGCTCAGAGTCTGCCTGTAATGCCACATCATCTGCATACAGCAACATTGCTGACCTTTACCCTCCGACCTGTTTGCTAATGTAGTCTAGCACTAGTATAAACAGCAGTGGGTTCAGAGCTGAACCCTGATGTACACCTACTCCCACTGGCACCCATCTGTGAGACTGACCACTGTTCATACTTGAGTCATTGGGTCCTTGCACATAGTCTGCATTGATTCTATCCATGTTTCTGGCACTTTGAATCACCACAGAACTGCCCAAATCAGCTTTATTGAGACCTTTTCATATGGTTTCTCCAAGACTAGCAATGCACTGTTGGACCATTTTTCATCTCTAGTTTCTTCTCTACTATCTGTCTTACTACAAACATTGGGTCAGTTGTGCCTCATTCTGATCCATATCTGAACTTCTCATCTCCCATCTTACTTTCTACTGCTCTGCATATCCATTTATCAGTCACCTTCTCCATAACTTTCATGCAGTGTGACAGGAGTTTGATACATATGTACTGCCCACCGTTGTGCAGTTGTGGATCTCCTCTTTGTTCTTGTACACTGGTATGAGTATGCTTATTCTCCAGTAATCTGGGATATGCCTTTCTCTCCACACTGCTATGAGTACCCTAGGGAGGGATTTTCTCCCCATCTCACCCAGCATCTTTATCATATCTGATGTGACCTCATTTGAGCCTGCTGCTTTCCCTGACTTCATTTTTCTTAGTGCTATTCTTACTTCTACTTGGGTGGGATCCTCCTCTTCTCTCATTGTAGGCTTTGTCTGTGGCATTACAGCTTCTATGGGGTTTTCTTCATTGGTACTTCTTCCATCCACCTTTGGGGCATCAGACACTTAGAAAAAACTGTGTAGAAAGCAAATTTCTTGAGAAAGAATGCAGACTTCCTGGCATTCCCCTTTAAAGGCAGCCATGGAACAATATCAGATTAAAACTTGATAGTCCTCCAGTTTGCTGATTAAGGTTGATCAAAAGAGATATATAGTTTATTGTAAACATATGAGGTACTCAAAAGAACCCAGCTATGAATTTTCAAATACTTAATGAGGAGGGTTATGGAGACACAATTAAATGGTAGCAATACTCACAACTTAAAATTCTGGTCTAAACAAAAGGCTGAAAAGAAAAACGCACCACCATTAATAGCACGAGTAACCAAAAACTGAGGGTAATGCTACTCAATGCCAGAAGTCTAAACCTCAAAATGCATGCACTCAAGACACTCCTCAGTATGGAGAACATCGATATCTGTGCAGTAATGGAAACCTGGTTTAAGGCTCTAGAGAGCACCCCAGCACTTCCAGGCTATAACTCATACCACACTTTTTCGCCACAGAGCCCGGACTGAAACACAAAAGGTAGGGGTTTATCCATATTCATTAAGGATACCCACACCTCCAGGTTAGTGGTGCAGCACAATGCCTCAGAGATCATCCCGGTGCAACTAACAATGGGCAAAACTTCAAGTCAAATTGTAGCTTGCTACAGATCACCCACCATGTCCCAGCATCCCCACTCCATGTTTCTGGAGACACTGGAAAATATGAAGGTTCTAGTAAATGCCTTAATATTGGGTGATTTCAATTACCCAAACATTAACTGGGAGAACTATTCAAGTACTAACTCCCTTGCCCAACGCTTCCTAGAATTTATAAACTCGAACGCCCTGGATCAACTGGTCAACACCTCCACCAGAGGTGGCAACATATTGGACCTGGTCATCACCAACATGGGTGACCAGTGTTCTAAACCGGAGGTCAACCCCTTGCTGGTTAGATCAGACCATAGACTAATCACTCTGGATATCCACATTCCGCCCCCACCCCCAATCAAGGAAACTACTGTGAAAAACTTTTCAAAAGCAAACCACGTTACTTAAGACCAAGGTGGAAAGGTTCACAGCCCCCATGCTAAAGGACAACGCTGTCCAAGCTGCTGAATCCTTTACAAAGGCTCTCTATGAGCACCTGCAAGAATGCATGGATTGTGCTATCCCAAGCAAAACCAAGATTCACTCCTCCAAGAAAAGGAAACCAGTCTGGTGGACCCCTGCCATAAACAAGCTATACAATAGAAGGAGGAAACTAGTACAGAAAAGAGTAAAATCCCAAGAAGGAAAGACATCCCTGATCAGTATCAGCAAGAAACTACGATCCCTCATAAAATCATCCAAGGCTAGCTTCGAAAGCAAAAATTGCCAAGGACTCCAAAGATAACCACAAAGTGTTCTTTAGCTATGTCAAGAACCTAAGTGGAAACTCTGAGATCTGTTCTGAATTAGTGCAGAATGGCACAAAATACACTGAACTGACTGATATTGCCAACATTCTAGCAGACAGGTTTAGCGCAAACTTCACCCTCCTCTCACCCCCTAAAGGGCCCATAACCATACCAGAAGAATGTAGAGCCCCGGCAATCACTGACACACAGGTTAAAACAGACCTATCCAAAGCCAAAAACACAGCTTCACTGGGACCAGACGGTGTCCCATGCTGTGTCTTACACGAAATCTAAAATTAACTAACCCCTCACCTATACACACTGTTCCAACTCAGCCTCTCTACAGGCTACGTTCCCATAGAGTGGCGCACAGCAGCAGTTATCCCGCTTCACAAAGGTGGAGCCACAATGGACCCTGGGAACTATTGCCGTATAAGCCTGACTAGCCTGGTCTGCAAGGCTATGGAGCACATCATCATGGAACTCATTAACAGAGAGACTGGGAACCTCCAAACATTGGACCATACGCAATTTGGCTTTGTTAAGGGCAGATCATGCCTCCTAAACCTGGTGGACTTCTTTGATACAGTTATCAAGGCTTTAGACAAGGGAAAGGAGGTCCACACAGCTTACCTAGACCTCGCAAAGTCTTTCGACATCATTCCCCATTTGGTATTATAGACAAGCTCACCAGCCTGAACATAAACCCTTACATCACGAGATGCGTTGCCAACTGGCTCATGGATAGAACCCACACAGTAAGAGTTGCAGACTCTAGGTTCGACTCTAAATTGGTTACAAGTGGCATCCCCCAGGGCTCAGTCCTGGGACCCTTCCTGTTCAGTATATACTTATCAGAGGTACAGGCAACCACAGGAGGACTATGGCTGACCAAGTTCACAGACGACTGCAAACTGGGGGCCATAATTGACTCTCCAGCTGACACAGACATCCGCCAGAAGGGTCTCACTGAGACAGATAACTGGTGTCAAAATCATGGCCTCAAGCTAAATGCCAAAAAGTGCATAGCCATCTCCTTTGGAAAAAAACAAAGCACCTACGAACTATCACATACGTGGTAGTCCCCTAAATGCAGAAAATGTAATAAGGGATCCGGGGACCCAAGTAGATAGTAATCTTTCCTTTGATAATCATATTGCCAAGGTTAACAAATCCTTCTATGTAGCCCACCTAATCACAAAAAGGTTGGCATCTAGAACAAAAGAGGTTATTGTACCCCTTTACTCATCACCCATCAGACCCATCATAGAGTACAATGCCCCATTTGGGATGTACCTTACAAGACACCTGCAACAGCTGGAAAGACTACAGAAGTACCTCACCAAGGGGATTACTGGCCTCAAACAGATGCCCTATGCAGCCCGACTGAAGAAACTCCAGCTGTACTTGATTGCATACCACTTACTCAGAAGTGATCTCTGCCTGACAAACAAGGCCATGTCCAACCCAGAATTGATGGACATGCTCCACCAAAAAAAAAAAACAAATCCCCCAGAGTCACACGGTCTAGTGGCACTTGCTAAGACAAAAACACAGCCTCAATGGGCCCAGGCAATATCTCGGGTTGCCTCTTAAATAGTTTGAAACATGGCCTATCAGAACCCCCTGAATCACTTTTCAGCTATAGCCTTGAAGCAGACTATATAGTACCTGAATGGAGGAAAGCAACAGGAAACTGCAGACCCATTAGTCTGATTAGTCCAATGTGCAAAGTTATGGAATGAATTACCATGGAAATGATCATCAAAGACAGACTCTGAAACCATTCCAGGTTAGTTTTGTCAACAGAAGGTGAATCCTGCTTCACCTGGTACACTTTTTTGAGAGGGTCATCAAGACAATGGATAAGGGGAAAACATTGCATACCATCACTGAGACCTGGCTAAGGCATTCGATACACACTCCACTCAGGTATTGTTGATAAACACACCGAACTAGACATACATACATACAAATCTCACTGGATTGCCAACAGGTTCACAGATAAGACCCAAGAAGTCAGGATTGCTGAGATGACTTCCACCAAAGGACATGGCTTAGTGCTGAGCCTGCTCCTATTGGGCATTCATTTCTTGCAGGCCAAGGCTAATGGCAAGGACCTCCGCACATCCCCAAAATTAATAGTACCAGAAACAATAGAGTCAAGGATTTAAACTTTTCTTGTGACATACATAGAACATGCTTGTGAGACAGATATATGTCTCAAAGAATCCCCACATTCTGTAATAGGTCCCCATCCATGTGAAGCAGAGTCCATCCCGAATCCTATTCAAACATACCTTGACCATTGAATGGGAAATCAAAAATGCACTCTTCATCTGGCACCCATGTTTCTGATACACAGTGGCCAATAGTGAATATTCCATATGTTTCTACTACACAGAGGCAAACAGTAAATATTCCATAACTAACATTTAGCAACCTCCTAACATTGCCCTCCAAATAGACAACCATGTCACATGGGGGTACAACTGGGTGGAGTTATGCAGCTAAGCTTTTAAAGGCCCTGATGATCACTACCTAGTATATATCTATAAATCTATGAACATATTAGCAGACCTAAAAAGCTACAATACAGACTAAGCCTCAAAACAATTTACATGTGCATTATTAAGAATGTAGACAACCCACACAGTGAAGTTATAGTGCATACATTTGCACCAAGCACTACAAAGTGGCATTAATTATACTGAAAGAAGCAATGTTGTAAGATGTTCTCTGTCATCTGGTACTCCATCAATGTCAGGGTTAAGTAAGGTGTAACTGTCCAGTATGTGGCATTACACTCCCACAAGAATGAAAACCGTGGTCTAGAGATATAGTGACAGCTGTTGAAGATTTCTCCAAGAGAAGACAGGCTATCATTTTATGGTGTCCAAATGAAGTACCACTTTGTGATAGATAAGATTACATATGCAATGTGACAGCATATGCCCCCAATGGAAGAGGAGTTTTTATATTAAATGTTTAATTAGTAAAAATGTTTTTTTCCTCAAAGATAACCTTTACCTAGATGTTGATTTGTACACTATCAAATATAGTCAAGTTGTGGAAAAACAGTCTAGCACTCTTAAAAAAAACAATATTTATTGCTGAAAAGTATGTACATCTGCCCAAAAATATTGACATCTAATTAGAATAAAACATGAATACCAGATATGATATAACTCACTTCAAGCAAGAATGCAAGATACAACTCAAAAACTGGTTTAAAATATAAAATGAAAAAAAAAACAATGGAAAATATAAGCACATTATTAGAGAAACAGTGTAAAAATAGACTTTAAAGAACTGTATTGCAAACTTCTACCACACAAGGTTTTTTATTTTTGCTTCTGCCAAAGGGAGATGTAAAATGTCTGCTCTCTTTCTTTAAATTTCTGGTTCCACTAGTATGTTGGTCATGTGGTGTGGTTTTCTCTGTATCAGACATCTTCAAAAATCAAGTGTGATGAGGGGTTATTAAAAACATTGTATAAAAGTGTAAATCAAGTCAGAAAATTTGAATATACCTAAACAAATATGCAATTAATTTGCATGGGTAATTCAAGCCTGTAAAAGGAATGTTCCTCTCCAAAATAGGGACAGTTGGAAGGTCTTTATAGAACATGAGTTACATTGGATGGATTATTGCTATGTGCTTTTCTGAGTATGAGCTCTCACATGATGATTTCTATTCTGTTTATACTATATTCTTTTTGCCTTTATACTTAAGTAGGTTGATTTGTTACAAAATAAAAGCACATTCTTGTGTGCTCAAGCTTTGTTTTAAAGTTGCACTTTGTTATTTTTTTAAAGCTGTACAAAATGTATTTTACCTCTCTCTTGATTTCGGTAAATGTTCATCTGAGCAGTTTTGCACTTATCCATACATGACATTACAGTTTACATTAAGGAACATGTGCACAGAGTACATAACATATCTATAGCTATTCTTCTTTCTCCCTCCCTATCTTGATCTATGTATCTCTCTCTCTCTTTCTCTCTCTACCTCTCTATCTATATGGGTCTCACTGTCATGGCTGAATGGTGAGATCATCACACTGAAAAAAGCCAGCACGGTGGATTGAAAATCAGCTGATCGAATATTGTTTTGGTGGAAGAACAGTGCTGAGTGAGAATTTTGCTCTTTCTCCAGTGTAGAGAGATCTCAGAATTGGTATATATATATATATATATATATATATATATATATATATATATATATATATATATATATATATATATATATGGGTCTACTACATTAGACCAACAGTCCACAACACTGAGACCCACAACACTGACACCACAAGAATGAAACCGCAAAAACACGAAGGCTCACATTCTCAACAAACCACAATACTGACAGTTAACAAAACAAAACGTTCACTGTTCCACACAACACAAGCACACCAACAACCTAAAAACCTACACTACACCTTGCACACAACAATCTATGCACTAACCTTAACCCAAACCCTAAGCCTAAGGTCCGTCACTATCGCACACTTACCTTACCCGCACCCTAACCCTAACTCACTTAATCCGCCCCTAACCCTCAAGTCCCTCACTATCGCACACTTACCTTACCTGCACCCTAACCCTAACTCACTAAATCTGCCCTTAACCCTCAAGTCCCTCACTATTGCACACTTACCTTACCCGCACCATAACCCGAAGTCCCTCACTATCACACACACACCTTACACGGACCCTAACCCTAAATCCCTCACTATCACACACTTACCTAGTCACTCTCACACATTTCCTAGTGTTTTTGCTGTTGGAATTCCGAGTTGTTAGTTATCTTCTCCGTCGATCTTCTGGCATCGATGATGTCAGTGTCGATCTTCCGAGCTTTCGTTCTAATGTAGGGAACATATATATATATATATATATATATATATATGGGATCGGTACTGATCCCCGAAGGAACTTTTCACCGAAGCACAAAACAGCCGAGCGTACTTCCGTGAAAGTGCTTTTTACCGAAAAAGCACTTTCGCGAAAGTATGCCTGCAGATAGAGGGAGTCGTGGGGGGAATGACTGTTGCAGAGACCATACTACGATGCTGATAAGGGAATATTCCCTTTTCCTCACTGTAGTGCAATCTCGGCATGATAATATTAAAGTAAGGGTGAGTGGGGGGGTGCAGGGGGGCTTGCCCCCCTGCATAAAAGTAGATTTATTGCTGTTTTTTTTTAAACGTACTTTAACGAAAGCACTTTTTCGGTGAAACCGCTTTTGTTATAGTGTGTTCGGTGATTGTGGATTCTGACTATTGAACTTTCATTCAATAGTCCTAGATCCACATATATATATATATATATATATATAGAGAGAGAGAGAGAGAGAGAAGAAGGGAGAGAGGGTATTTTTTTTTTTTGTTTGGATTGACAATTTTTCCTTGATCTTCTTGTTCTTGATTATAAAGGAGCATCCGAATGCCATATTTGTAAGTATGCGTGTATGTATATATCTATATATATATATATATATATATATATATATATATGTATATATATATATATATATATATATATATATATATATATATATTCATATCACTTCACTGAAAGACCATTTCACGGACACCCATTTCACTGAGACCAAATCACCTAAAGTTCATTTCCGTGAAAGTTCATTTCACCTAAAACTCATTTCACTGACATGTAGTACTCTAAGGCAATTCAAAGTTATATGTCCTTTTCCCCAATTTAGTGCAATCCTGGTATTAGTATATATAGTTAATTGGGAGTGTGGGGGGCACATCCCCACACATTGGGGGTGTGGGAGGCTGTAGCCCCCCACATAATTTGGTTTTCTGTTGTCTGGTTTTGTTTTACATTATTTGGCAAAACCCAACTAGGTGGGGGCTGTGCCCCCCACACCCCCAAAACTATATATTCTAACACTAGAATTGCACTACAGTAGGGAAAAGTACATATACCTTTGACATGCCATAGAGTACTACTTGTCAGTGAAATGAGTTTTAGGTGAAATGAACTTCAGATGATTTGGTTTCAGTGAAATGGGTGTCAGTGAAATGGTCCTTTAGTGAAGTGATATGATATATATATATATATATATATATATATATATATATATATATATTTATTTATTTCCAGTTTGTTTACCGGGGAGGTCCACAAACATATATATATATATATATATATATATATATATATATATATATATATATATAGATATGTGTGTGTGTATATATAGTTATTCACAGTCATCTGCTTAAATTTAAGTTGCAATGAAAAATGCATTTTCTGGCACACATTATTTTTCACCGTGGCTAATGTCCAAAAATGGCCATTGGCAGAGGATATGCTTCCAGCTAAACAAAGAGTAATGAAAAAAAAAAAGAACTGTCCTACAAATAACACTTCACCAGAAATTCAGTTATTGAATCTAGTAATGATTCCAAACAATTAAAATGGATCCCCTTTCAAATATCAAAAGTCCACAATCCTGGATGTTATTTTGGTGAGACAAAAATAAAGAAACTTAAAATCCCAAACCACAGACTTTTTCCTAGGGCAGGTAAACACTTGCCCATTATGGGGATATATGCCATTTTCCCCAAACAGTGAGATCCCATAGTTGGTATATATAGTTAGGGGTGTGTATAGTGCATTTTATGGGGTGTGGGGGTGTAGCCCCCATCTAGGTGGGTTTCAGATGGCATGGTGTGTACTGTGCAGTTTTGGCAAGTGTTTACTTGCCCTGAGAAAAAGTCCATGGTTCAGGGTTTTAAGTTTCATTATTTTCTTCTCATGAAAATAACGTTTGGGATTGTGGCCTTTCGATATTTGAAAGTAAATCCATTAAAATGAGTCATCTAATGACAAACACCTACTGATTTATTTTACCAAAGAGAAAATGCACATCTCATATATATTATCAGCCATGAGCAAAATATGCACCAATGATATTACTGAAACAAGCAAAGCACATTTTCTGCACAAAACTTCATTTCCAAATTTAAATTTGGAACTCTCTACCCCATTCCATGTCCACTGCCCCCTCCATCTCTAAATTCAAAAACTCCCTCAAATCACATCTCCTTAGTACCTGGTTATGTCCCTGTATCACATAACCTTACCCATACTGCTATTAACTCCCCAAATTGCTCTCTGATCACCTGCTTGATCTCTGATCACCTGCATGCTTGTTCATTTGAAAAGTTGAACTTTTAACTGTAGAATTTACTTAATATATTTTCTTCTCTTACCAATGTATAACTGACATTGTCATTTTACTTATTTTCTACACCATCAATTATCTGGAGTGTTTTTAGTTATTTCTTGTTATATTACTATGTTCACTATATATGTTGTAATCTGTTTACTGCATCTTTACTACATCTTATTTGTATATCATATTTGCTGTAACGTTTTTGTACAACTAGATGCCGGAGCTTTTCTCCCCGGGCCTCCACTGAAAATGGATCTGGTCCAGTCAGAATTTCCTGGTTAACAAATGTAACATAAAATAAAATAAATAAAATAATTTCAGCTGACTCCATAACATTAATTCCTGTGTTCACTACTGCAAGCATTTACTATGCCCTGTTTAGTATTCATTCCCTGTACTAAGTCTAACATCACTTTTCTCAGCATGAAGGCACATTTCCTATGTTTACTTGTATTTGGTGGAAGGTTATAAAGTATTATTTTCAATATGTTGTGATTTTTGTCTCATGGTTTCATCTAATGTTACCCTAGTAACTCTGTATTGCTATGGGGCTCTGAACTAATTTTAGTGAGATCTGTTTGTTCCTGTGTGTCTGAATGCAACATTTGCACACTGTAGTCATCAGTTAGTGTTTACATAGATAGGCTATATATTGACTGCATATATAAGTAATGGGGTTCCTACTAATGATCGAAGACACATTCTTTCAAATGTGTCTTGATCGAACTTGAAAGCACGAAAAGGCAAAATAGCGAAATGGCATATAAGTAAATTCTTTCCTTGGGAAAGAAATTGCTTGGCCGCTTAGATTACTTTGCTGTTTCCGTCATTGTAATGTGATCTCAGAGTTGGTATATTTGAGTAGAGGGTTGTGGGGGGGTGAAGCCTCCCACTTTATGTAATGTTTTAAAAAATTTTTTTGTTGTTGTGTGGAACAGCGATTTTTTTCCTTTGGAAAAAAATCTCTGTTCTAAGTATTTGAGATCATAAGCTTTCGCTTACATGGGTTCGATAAATCATTGTTCGCTTTTTTAAGTGTTTGATGATGTAACATAGACCCTAAGTAATGAAATATGACATGTCCCTCTTTAAAACTCATTTGGATGCAAAGCTACTAAAACTAAAGTACTCAAAAAAGCATACAAACATGCATGCATATTTGCACATGCTGGAACATTGCTGTGTAGCTTATGGCGCACTGAGACATTGCTATGCAACTTCTGCCACAACGGGACATTGTAGTGTGACTTCTGCTACACTAGGACATTGCTATGTAACTTCTGCTACACTGGAACATTGCAGTGTAACTTATGGCACACTGGAACATTGCAGTCTAACTTCTGTCACACAGTGGAACATTGCAATCTAACTTCTGCCACACTGGGACATTGCTGTGTGATTTCTGCCACACTGGAACATTGCAGCACAACTTATGGCACACTGGAACATTGCAATCTAACTTCTGCCATACTGGAACATTCCCGAGTAACTTCTGCCACATTGGAAAATTGCAGTTTAATTTATGGCATACTGGAACATTGCAATCTATACTGGAACATTCCTGAGTTACTTCTGCCACATTGGAACATTGCAGTGTAAATTATGGCACACTGGAACATTGCAATCTAACTTTTGCCACACAGAGACATTGCAGTGTAACTTCTGCCATGCTAGAACATTGCTGTGTAATTTCTGCCTCACTGGAACATTCCTGGGTAACCTCTGCCTCACTGGAACATTGCAGTTTAACTTCTGCCACACTGGGACATTGCAGTGCAATTCTGCCACACTGGGACATTGCAGTGCAAATTCTGCCACACTGGGACATTACTTTGTTACTTCTGCCACACTGAAACATTGCAATGTAACTTCTGCCACATTGGAACATTGCTGGGTAATGTTCGCCGCACTGGAACTGCAGTATACTTCTGGTTCAGCTGCAGCGGCATAACTATAGATCTTGAGGTCATACTAAAGAAAAAGTCAAGGATTTTTTTATTTTAATCAGGGACATATGAATACATTCAGACAGAGATGGAGCAGTTAGCCTGGACTGAAACTGTGCACTGTACATCTGTGCTAGAAAGATGCCACAAGCAGTAAATGGAAGAGCAGCAATGTCTGCTGACCTATGGGATGCTACAAAGACCTTAGTCTAGCATCTCCTCTGCATACAGTACCTTAAGATGTAACAGACTGGATTACAGAAAACATGCATTTCTACTGCTGGTGACCCTGACTGGGTTCTGTATATTAAAATGTCACAGGCACTTAAAAGTTAATGAAAATGTTTACCCCACATCTCCTTGCATTTGAATGGGGTGGGCTGTTTTACTTTATTAAATAGCCATTAAAGCACTTAATGTCTGAATCCTTGCAAACTATAAAGGAAGAGAAAATCAGTTTCAAATATTATGCTGTATATGTTCATTGTCTTTAAAATAGATGGTGTTTCCTACAGACAGTCTTTAATGTACTTAGACCACTAATTAAATTATATGACATTTTCACATAGTTCTTTGCAAATTTACTTCAATTATATCATTATACAATAAATGGTCTTCAGTTTTAGTTCTGTGTACATCCAAACTCCATTAAAACGAACATGTACAGAGAAGCTTCTGACTTTAAATGCATGTACTCTGGAGAGATAATGTAAGCATTTCCAGGAATCCTAAAATGGACCAATTAGATCTCCGGTAATACTGCTCATTAAAGATAAGCAGGCACATTGGCAGGAAGTAATCATCAAAGAAACCTAAAAACAATTTGCTTAGTAAGAGGTATGCTTAAAGCTTTCCTGTAATGCTTTGCATTGACAGTGAGAATACTGGAAGTAAATGGAAATTAAAAAAAAAAAAACTAGCGAGAGAGAGAGAGAGAGAGAGAGAGAGAGAGAAAGTGAGTTTGACCTTCAGGTAATAATAATGCAATACTGCTAATATACCATTTATTATACTAGAAAAGAAAATTATAATTTCTATACATTATTCAAGGTTTCACTGGAAATTATATACATTACATTTAGAGAAATAACATTCTAACTTAACTTTGCAAACATCTGTCAAACTACTATTTTTTAAAGACAAACTTTGCTAATGATAACACAATTGTAACTTTGTATTTCCCATTTAAGAATATGAGAAAACATTTTTTTTCTTACTTATGATATGACAATATTTTATTTTATAATTTTCCAAAGTGGTGAGGAGGAAAACTAAATGATGTGCAGTAATTAAGTTGTCACTAAAACTGATGAAAGCATTTACAGTAGCAGTGAGTATTGGCCCTCGGACTCAGATCCCTTCTTCCTCACGGCCTTCATAGCCTCACTGATAATCAGTATTTCTAATGACTAACTCAGATGTGCAAAGGAGGAAGGCAGTGGGCCATCTTCCATGAATGTTTAACAAAACAGACTGAAAAGATTTTCAGAAATGGGAAAATACGAAATAATCTTGAGTGGAAGAAACTTTTGCCACAAAAAAAATGCATAACTATAAGAAGTACTACTACACCAGAAGCAAGATAAGTTCTAAAAAAATGCCTTTTTAAACCATTTTTAACAAATGCCAATAAATATGCCAAAACCTAAAATTTTGCTTGCAGGTCTTAAATGTACTATCCATGGGCTCAGTCACTTGAAATATGAGGGTCCATGTTTTAGATTTGAAGACCATAAATGTAAATCTCAGAACAATGAGAATTTAAATGTGATTACAGAGAACTCACTGTTCTGAGAATTATACGTATGGTCCAAAATGTAGCTATGAAATTGCTGTATTTTAGAGTATTCCCACTTTACTGAAGTAAACTGATACCAGTGTTAGCAGAGTGAAATGGTCATAGGGTCATAGGAGGTTACTAGGCTATTGGCCCTAAGGCCTCTACAATCCTAGCCATGTTATACCCTTTTTCCCTTATGGACCAAGATATATAGTTTATGTTTGCATCCAAATCTAAGACCAGCACTGGCTGACCCAACCTAGAACAGACATAGGTGAAACCCCTAGTGTAAATTTATGGTTTCCCATCCAATTGTCCAGGTTATGCTTAGATAGGGTCATTGCGGAGCTCTGTTTTATATAAATTGGGAGTTTGCTGCTGAGGAGTGGCAACCTCTGGGTGGTGGTGGTGTGAGACGTGTATCCCCCACTTCAGTAGTGGGTTCAGAGGCTGCACTCTTGTAAAAAAAAAATATTTAAAGAAAATTCCACCCTTTGTAGTTGTGTCCTGAAGATCTCATATACTCAGCATGACTACAAAATGAAATTTAAAAATGGAATTGCACAATGGCACATACTAGTTTAGAAGCAAGGTCCTGAAGTGACTGCCCTACAATTCCTTACTAAAAAGCCACATGCACAGCAATGTGTTGCTGAAAGTGGGCAGAGGAACTATCTTACATTAAAATACATTAAAAATATATACTTGTCATACATAATTTGCTAACTGCAAAATTCAAATTGTAAATAAATAAATGATGTAAATCCTCTTATTGCAAGTACAGTGGTGCATTTGCTGGTGCACATGGTTCAGTTTATAGAACATGGTTCAGTTATTACTGCACAGATGGGGACTGTAAGGACACAATACCCCTACAAGTATACACATACACAAAAGCACACACACACACACACACACACACACACACACACACACACACACACACACACACACACACACACACACACACACACACACACACATTCTCTCTCTCTCTCTTTCTCAGACATTATGTCAAATATGTACTCCATCAAAAATGAATGGCATGAGAGATATGTCATGTGTTTTCATTGTCAAATGTCTCAGTTACTGGAAGAAAGAAGACTAATTGCATGAAGATAAGGAAATGTCTGCAGTTTATTAATTAAGGTTAGGTGCCTAAAACAGCGTTTGGGTATTTTGACTTTAGATAAAGAAAATGTCACACACACACATGCACACACACACACACACACACACACACACACACACACACACACACACACATATATATATATATATATATATATATATATATATATATATATTGCTTTATATTTCAAATTACTAAATTATTGCATTTCACTTGATTGAAATGAAAAACCCTAATGCACAAAAAGCTATAACTTCAAAATACTGTAGTTCAGATGATCAAAAATAGAATGGCAGATGCACCACATGCCCACAACCCAAAACAATTTTGTTTTTACGTTTTTTCAGGAAAGGCTGTACCACCCTGCACTCCCCACACCCCCAGCAAATTAGAAATTCCAACTCCAAGATCGCACTACATTGAAGACGCTGGCCAGTAGATCACTTTTAATACTTAAATAAATAAAAATGACATTAACTAAATACATAATAGTAGTAATGTACCCTTCTTTGGGTGGCCACGGTGGTGCAGTGGTTAGCACTGCCACCCCACAGCAAGAGGTTCTCTAGTTCAATTCTTGGCTGGGGTGCCTTCTGTGAAGAGTCTGTATGTCCTCCCTGTGGTCGTGTGAGTTTCCTTCGGGTGCTCCAGTTTCCTCCCACATCCCAAAGACATGCAGTAGGTGAATTGGACACTCTAAATTGGCCCTAGGTGTGAGTGTGTGTGTGTGTGCCTTCTGTGGAAGGTTGGGTGCTGGGCTGGCAACTTGACTCTGTAAAACACCATTGCCAATCATGAGCGGACAGATGATCCACTGTGGCGACTCCTAACCGGGAACAAGCTGAAATAAGAACTAATATACACTTCTATAAAATCACTTACTTATGTTTTAAAAAGGTTGTTGTATTCCAGTTTTAGGAAATTCCACCACCGTTAAACATACTGTCTGCAGTTTTCCTCAAATACAAACTAAAAATATTTAAAAGGATAGTACACTACTTACACAATTAGTCATCACTAATCATCAGAGTGTTTGACAATGTGAAATATGATCATTTAGACATTCAGGGATTTGCAAATTAGGGTTTTTCATCTCAATCAAGTGAAATGCGATCATTTGGTAATTTGAAGTATCAAAGTAGATCCATCGATATACACACACACACACACACACACACACACACACACACACACACACACACACACACACACACACACACATTATCTACATTTACACTCATGTGTTTTATATATTCATATTTTCTATCTATACACTCGTGTTTGTTTTATGTTTATATACTCAGCTATATGCCAGAGGGAGCACTGCATTCAAGAACAATACTGATGACATGTGAGTAGAGGGGAATTCTGACATCTTAACATCTTTGGACCAGGAGGAGAATCACTTAGTAATCAATTGTATGAAACTTTATTAACAACAGATGATACTTAGTGGTCAAAAGACAAATTAATATCCTTAAAAGTGCCTAGATCTGTAACAACATTGTCTGTTTTAAGGAGCTTGAAATCGATGTGGCAGGTGAGTGAGAGCTCCTATGTCCCAGACTTCATGATGATACTATTTTTTTTTTTGGCATTCAGATTAAGACCATAGTCTTAACACCACCAAATTGAGAATGAGATATCTCTTTGGGGGATACAACTGATTTTATGGGTTTGAAGTTAGACAGCTAAAGGCTTGTAATTTTACTTTTCACATCAGATAAGTGAATACACATTTGAAGTGCTTAGATCCCTGGATCCACCATTGATGACAGGTCTTTCAAGGAGCAGTGTGTCAACAATGTTAATAGTCATTGTTTTGTAAGTAAGTCATTTGGTAATCTAACATGTTGCAGATGGGTTTAATTTGAGTTTTAACCAGTTTGTCAGTAACACCAGAGCAAACCCTTTGATACTATGCACCACTCTGGTGCATACTATCAAAGGGTTTGCTAAATCAATGTAAGATTGGCACATGGAGTTACCCTCATCTAGTTTGTCTCTGACTATATCAAAAAATACAACTTGATCTTCCTCTGTACTGCTGTGCTTAAAGTTTCTGTTTAACAGTTTTTATTTGGATGTTGACTCTATAGAGTCTTTTCCCTTCTAGGTTAGGTTAGTAATGAGACAATATATGCTTGCTAGTGAGATATGGAAGGCAGTGAGAGAGTATGGATCTGTGACTGAATGTGAGGTTTAAGTGACCCATCTTGCGACATAGGGATTTATACCTAGTTTAGTGAGTTTATCTATAATTCCAGAGTGGAGGATGGTGTCGAAAGACTTGGCAAGATCTAGATAGGCGGTGTGAACCACCTTACCCTCATCTACAGCTTTGCTGACTGCTTCAAAGAAGTCTATCAGGTTTAGGAGACATGATCTGCCTTTTACAAACCTGAACTGGGTGGGATCCAGAGTTTGGAGATTACCAATGTTATTGTTTATAAGTTCCATGATGATACATTTCATAGCCTTGCAGACCAGGCTCATCAGGCTAATGGGGCGGTAGTTTCAGGGGTCTGTGGTGGCTCCCCCTTTGTGGAGTGGGATAATCATCACTGTGCACCATTCAGTGGGCACAAAGCCTGAGCTGAAGCTATGATTGAACATGGTGCTTAGGTGGGGTGCCATTTCATTCTGTAGTTCGTGTAGAATGCAGCCTGGGATGTTGTCAGGTCCCATGGATTCTGTGTTCTTGGCTTTGCAGAGTGTGGTTTTTACTTGTGCAGCCTCGATTAAAGGAACTTTGCATTCTTCCAGTATAGAGATGGGTCTTTTAGGGGGTGGGGGGGTGGGGGTAAAGTTAGCAGTGAACCTATCTGCTAGGATGTTGGGAATATCAGTTGGTTCTGTATATGTAGTGCCATTGTGCACCATGTTCTTTCCTCCTTAGTGCAGATACTCTCATAGGTTCTGCCTACCTCCCTGAAACTCAACTGAGACAACATTTAGACCTCCAGGTCAGAGAACATCATCTCAGACAATTTGAATTCAAGTTCTTACAGGGAGCATTACTTATTGCTCTAAATGTTTGGCAACCACGTCCCTCAACTTGCCTATCTGATTCAGCCTTTGCACCCATCCTCTCATACCATCCCCCAATCACTTTCCAACCCTCTCCCATAAATGTCCCCAGCTTAAACTACTTTATTGATTATAAAATAAATAATACTGGTGTAAATTATACACTTATTGACATATTCACCAACATCATACAGTGAATATTTGTTCCCATGTGTCTGTTCTGTTATCCATATCAAATCCTCAGTATATCATCAGTTAACCTCTACTACACATTTCCATGTAGGTAGTTCCACACACCTTGTCAAGCTGAATTTTGCTTTAACCTTTCACTTGCATGTTAAAATAACAGCCAAAATATCATAAATTTCTCCTCAGCTCTTACATTTCTACTACAAATATTGTAATAAAATGCTTATACTTATCTGTGTTATTGAAAAGAAGTATGAGGTAAATATTTTGTATGTACACACTTGCAGAATGTTTACACTTGCCAGAATTGAATAAACTCCATGCAAGCTTCACACAGTGTCTACACAGAATTTACGTTTGTGCAATGGTGTGCAGTAAAAAGTAGAGCGCCATGCATATTAATGATATGTGATGCAACTAAGTTAGGTTATGCACCTGGCAAAAGTGTTGCTGACCAGAAAATTGTATAAGCAAACTCAAATACAATTATGTTTAAAGTTGAACACCGCAGAATGCCACAAGCACCACCAGGGCTTCACAGATAACTGTGAATCTGTTAGTGCAACATATCTCCACAAAGGTCAACATAATGCAGGGACAGTTAACCAGAAATAGGGATGTATTTGCTCTAGATGTTGCATAGACATGTGGTAGAATCAAACTCAATCCCATTGTCTTGCTCTTTGACAAGATATATGGACAAAGGCACACATAATGGGGGGACAAAGGGCCAAAATACAGACATACTTTTAATAGTGCACTTCCAAACTTAGAAGGTTTATAGAAGAAATAGGTAGTAGATTAGCATGACCTTTCTGAAGAGCATGAAGTTTGAAACTCAAATGTCAGTCATCTGTTTCTGACTTTATTCTGCAATGACATGCCAATGATTTGCCAGAAAACAAAAATGTTATGAGGAAAAGATCACAAATATGTCACAATAACTGAACATTCAGAACAAATCAGGACAGTTGACAGGTGTACACTCAAATGTGTCAGCCACATCAGTACAAAGATCATCCCAGTGATATGGCAGAAAGCCACACATTTGATCAGGAAAATATGTGCACAGCCTGTGAATATCTGGACAGTTGAGAGGTATGAATGTGCAGTATATGGTCCAAACTCAGTACAGGACAGTGTACCTACAGTGCAGAGTATTGTGATATCCCATTCCTGACATTCTGTACTGAAGCTTTGTTAATGATCTGTAACAGGACACAGACTGCCATTTAAAATGATCACTTAGGGGAAGTGTATATATTGAATAGAGACACGCAGATGAATTGTAGGAATGAATGCAGGGAAAGAGGACAAGTGAAATTCCCTCATGTACAGCAGTAGAGGACATGTCAAAGGAAGATGGTTGTAGCAGTAACATCAAGGACATATCTAGATGGTACAGTACAGACTGTACAGTGAAAATGTGTTGTCTGTGACTGTCACACAAGGGGGGATGTCTGTGTGATATAAGCATTCTTACATGAATAATGCAGAGGACATGTATCAGGGATATGACATGCAATTGGGGTAGAGCGCATATTGTGAAGCTGTGTAAACTGATATGCCTGAATATGAGTGTACTCTAAGCAGAGGTCTACAGCAAGGTGGGCACAGGTAAAGGATCATGAAAAATATTACAAGAAGCGACCACAATAATGGAAAATATCAGAACAATACCACCACTAATCCCATGCCTATAAATAACATATGTGATGTGGAGTGATAAGAGATGAGTCTGCACACACACACACACACACACACACACACACACACACACACACACACACACACACACACACACACACACACGCACACACGCACACACATACACACATATATATATAGATGAAAAGCACAATCCATGCTGTCAAGAATGATATACATGCCATTAATGATGTCAAATACATATGTATGCAGTGTGTGCATAAGCAGAACAGATAGCACACATGCATCTCTTGTAATAGCTTGATTGGTATTCCTCACCATCAGACAGTCGTGTATATTCCACAGAAAGAATACCTAGGTATGGCCAATAAGCTGTGTGACAGTGCACTGTGACAAAGGTGGTACACTTCAGTTACACATCACTGGAAGATGTGTTGGAAGGTACACGAAGAAGGGTGCATTGTACACAGTTATTAGTGTGATGAAGGCTGGGAACCATGAAGGTATTGTGGCCTCTGCTGTGCATGTCCTTCACATATCCAGTACTTGTGTTACATTCAAGGGATTTGTCTTCACTGTGACAACTTGCTGGTGGATGTACCACATACCATCTACCCCAGGACAGGGGTCACATAGCTTTTGGTCTGATTATAGGTTGTAATGTCCACATTATAATTGGGTGGTGTGTTTGGTTCCTGATTCAACCAAATCCTTCCATATTTCTTGTCAATGAAGGTGTTGTCATGGTTGTGGCAGCAGTTTTTGGTATGTGTTGATACTGTCTATATTATACTAATATTGCAGTTGGAGTCAATGACTACCCACAATATGAATTTTTACAAGCAGCTGTTTGGACGCAGCATTTGTATGTCATCTGTGATGGCCATCACTTAACTATTGTGCAGGAAAGGGCCTAGCAGACACCCCTGATGTACCAACCTGATCACTGGATCTGACATATACCTCATGTCACACATTTAAACATTGTGAGATGCCATGTATGTCATACAGTAGTCTACCATTTGATGACATAACTGTTTATGGCCACATATGATTGAATACCTCAGTATGAATTTGTGTCAAATGCCTTGACCTAGCCAAGTTCCACAATATGATACTGTTGTCATTATGCATGCCCTCAATGACCTCTTTGAGGACATTTATCAGACATAATGGACTTGATGTAGCATTAACAACTCACACAGGTCTGTTGCACACACCTGGAATGTTACTAGTGTACATGTAGAATAGGTCCATGATGACATGTTGCTCTACCTCACAGTTGAGGAGACTGAGAATGTCTCTATTCATGCATGCATGCATCAGGTGCTGTCTCCACATTTAGGTGGATGTGCATTGATGTACCCCCTTGTATGGGAACATAGGCTGTGTGGAAGGTGTGTTGAACCATGTATTTAACCATATCAGGAAATCTGCTGAGTCATGCCATAGGTACTCTGTGATACTGTCACAGCCCACTGATTCTATGTGATAGGCCTGGATGAAGGTAAGACAGTGCATACTGACAATCATGATCTGGCCTAGGGTTTTGACACAATCCTCCACTCAGGTATCATTGAAAAAAAAAACTCCAAGCTAAGGATTAACCCTTAAGTCAGTTAATGGGTAACCAATTGTTGGCTCAGTGACAAAACATATCATGTGAAAGTTGGTGAATCAACTTGTACCAGTAGAGGTGTCACCATTGGCAAACCTCCAGACATCTATGCTTGGCCTTTCATGGTTTTAACTCTATTTCTTGACAGTTCAGGCTAAAGTATATGACCTTTGGGTTACCAAGTTTGCTGATTCTTGTATATTTTGTACAATCATTGAGTCCACCAATGGTGATAACATATTACAGAAGGTATTAACAAGCACAGCTGAAAGGTGACAAATACACCTGATCCACAGATAAATGCAGAAATGTGTGTTTGTAATTTCCATCTGGAAAGTGGAATTCCATGTTAATCACAGCATTGACAACAGTCCTGTTATGCAGAATCTCAGTGATGGAAGCACTGGGAACACATAAAGATACCACTCTGAACTTTGACCACCAAGTATCCACACTGTTGTTGAAAGCCAATGTTGTGCACATCATTAAGTCATGCTATCATATTAATATCTTAGGATTGTATGACAGCACTACAGTCAAACCTCATAACAACACTAACAGAGTGTAATGCTCATTTTTACATGTACCTCTCCAGACACATGTAACAGCTGGAGGGACCACAGGGTTTTCTCAGCAAGATAACATAGGGCCTACACACCATGCCATGACATATGTGGACAGATTAAAAGCCATGTCATTGTAATCTTTATTGTATAGGATTAGGTGACTTCTGCCTGGCCTCCAGGACAGCCTCTGACCTTGCTCTGGTGGGAGTACAGTATATCCAAATATATGATATAGCTGATGACATCAGCAGCGTCTGCTGAGGAGAATATAACAGTGTCCCACATGCTGGTGCACAATGCTCTTTGTAATGTCAAGCAACAACTCACACCTACACTTAACTAGAGGGAGAACAGATCCCATGCCTATCTAAGTACACAGACTGCAGAACTCAGTACTTAAGCACCATAGCACAAGTATAACTTTTATACGGCTGCAGGCCAACTTATAGTGGATGACATTAGCAGTTCATGTTGGAGAAAAAAAGTTGGGAGGCCTGCATGAAATGGATCTATAGGCATGTCCATGTATTAAAACGCTGTCTATTCATAGGATTGGAGCAGTAATGATAAGATACACACTTCTGCTTTCTGGTGAGACACACACACTGTTGACTGCAGTAAGAACAGAACCCCTACCTATCTAAGTACATAGACTACAGAACCCAGCACTTTGCACAAGAGCCATGGCATAAGTCTGACTTTTACATGGCTGCAAGCCAACTTATAGTGAATGATATCAGCAGTGCATGTTGTAGCAAAGAAGTTGGGAGGTCTGCATAGAATGGATCTGTAGGCATGTGCATGTATCAAAATACTGTCAGTTCATGGGACTGGAGTGGCAACTGCAGGATATACACTTCTGCTTAGAAACACAAAAACAGTTGACTGCAGTGAGAACAGAACTCCTACATTTCTAAGTACACAGGCTACAGAACTCAGTACTTTATGCAAGCACAATGGCACAAGGCTGTATTTTATATGGCTGCAGGCCAACGTATAGTAGATGACATCAGCAGTGCACGTTGGGGAGAAGAAGGTGGGAGGCCTGCATAACATGTATCTGTAGGCATGTGCAAGTATGAAAATACTGTCACTCCATAGGAATGAAGTTGTAACTGTAGGATACACACTTCTGCTGTTATGGTTAGACACAGACACAGAAACACACACACACACACACACACACACACACACATATATATATAGATGAAAAGCACAATCCATGCTGTCAAGAATGATATACATGCCATTAATGATGTCAAATACATATGTATGCAGTGTGTGCATAAGCAGAACAGATAGCAAAGATGCATCTCTTGTAATAACTTGATTGGTATTTCTCACCATCAGACAGTTGTGTATATTCCACAGAAAGAATACCTAGGTATGGCCAATAAGCTGTGTGACAGTGCACTGTGACAAAGGTGGTACACTTCAGTTACACATCACTGGAAGATGTGTTGGAAGGTACACGAAGAAGGGTGCATTGTACTCAGTTATTAGTGTGATGAAGGCTGGGAACCATGAAGGTACTGTGGCCTCTGCTGTGCATGTCCTTCACATATCCAGTACTTGTGTTACATTCAAGGGATTTGTCTTCACTGTGACAACTTGCTGGTGGATATACCACATACCATCTACCCCAGGACAGGGGTCACATAGCTTTTGGTCTGATTATAGGTTGTAATGTCCACATTATAATTGGGTGGTGTGTTTGGTTCCTGATTCAACCAAATCCTTCCATATTTCTTGTCAATGAAGGTGTTGTCATGGTTGTGGCAGCAGTTTTTGGTATGTGTTGATACTGTCTATATTATACTAATATCGCAGTTGGAGTTAATGACTACCCACGATATGTATTTCTACAAGCAGCTGTTTGGACGCAGCATTTGTATGTCATCTGTGATGGCCATCACTTAACTATTGTGCAGGAAAGGGCCTAGCAGACACCCCTGATGTACCAACCTGATCACTGGATCTGACATATACCTCATGTCACACATTTAAACATTGTGAGATGCCATGTATGTCATACAGTAGTCTACCATTTGATGACATAGCTGTTTATGGCCACATATGACAGTGCTGATTGAATACCTCAGTATGAATTTGTGTCAAATGCCTTGACCTAGCCAAGTTCCACAATATGATACTGTTGTCATTATGCATGCCCTCAATGACCTCTTTGAGGACATTTATCAGACATAATGGACTTGATGTAGCATTAACAACTCACACAGGTCTGTTGCACACACCTGGAATGTTACTAGTGTACATGTAGAATAGGTCCATGATGACATGTTGATCTACCTCACAGTTGAGGAGACTGAGAATGTCTCTATTCATGCATGCATGCATGAGGTGCTGTCTCCACATTTAGGTGGATGTGTGTTGATGTACCCCCTTGTATGGGAACATAGGCTGTGTGGAAGGTGTGTTGAACCATGTATTTAACCATATCAGGAAAGTGTATCTTCTGAGTCATGCCATAGGTACTCTGTGATACTGTCACAGCCCACTGATTCTATGTGATAGGCCTGGATGAAGGCAAGACAGTGCATACTGACAATCATGATCTGGCCTAGACTTTTGACACAATCCTCCACTCAGGTATCATTGAAAAAAAAACTCCAAGCTGAGGTTTAACCCTTAAGTCAGTTAATGGGTAACCAATTGTTAGCTCAGTGACAAAACATATCAAGTGAAAGTTGGTGAATCAACTTGTACCAGTAGAGGTGTCACCATTGGCAAACCTCCAGACATCTATGCTTGGCCTTTCATGGTTTTAACTCTATTTCTTGACAGTTCAGGCTAAAGTATATGACCTTTGGGTTACCAAGTTTGCTGATTCTTGTATATTTTGTACAATCATTGAGTCCACCAATAGTGATAACATATTACAGAAGGTATTAACAAGCACAGCTGAAAGGTGACAAAGACACCTGATCCACAGATAAATGCAGAAATGTGTGTTTGTAATTTCCATCTGGAAAGTGGAATTCCATGTTAATCACAGCATTGACAACAGTCCTGTTATGCAGAATCTCAGTGATGGAAGCACTGGGAACACATAAAGATACCACTCTGAACTTTGACCACCAAGTGTCCACACTGTTGTTGAAAGCCAATGTTGTGCACATCATTAAGTCATGCTATCATATTAATATCTTAGGATTGTATGACAGCACTACAGTCAAACCTCATAACAACACTAACAGAGTGTAATGCTCATTTTTACATGTACCTCTCCAGACATATGTAACAGCTGGAGGGACCAAAGGGTTTTCTCAGCAAGATAACATAGGGCCTACACACCATGCCATGACATATGTGGACAGATTAAAAGCCATGTTATTGTAATCTTTATTGTATAGGATGAGGTGACTTCTGCCTGGCCTCCAGGACAGCCTCTGACCTTGCTCTGTTGGGAGTACAGTATATCCAAAAATATGATATAGCTGATGACATCAGCAGTGTCTGCTGAGGAGAATATAACAGTGTCCCACATGCTGGTGCACAATGCTCTTTGTAATGTCAAACAACAACTCACACCTACACTTAACTAGAGGGAGAACAGATCCCATGCCTATCTAAGTACACAGACTGCAGAACTCAGTACTTAAGCACCATAGCACAAGTATAACTTTTATACGGCTGCAGGCCAACTTATAGTGGATGACATTAGCAGTTCATGTTGGAGAAAAAAAAGTTGGGAGGCCTGCATAAAATGGATCTATAGGCATGTGTAAGTATTAAAATGCTGTCTATTCATGGGATTGGAGCAGTAATGATAAGATACACACTTCTGCTTTCTGGTGAGACACACACACTGTTGACTGCAGTAAGAACAGAACCCCTACCTATCTAAGTACATAGACTACAGAACCCAGCACTTTGCACAAGAGCCATAGCATAAGTCTGACTTTTACATGGCTGCAAGCCAACTTATAGTGGATGATATCAGCAGTGCATGTTGTAGCAAAGAAGTTGGGAGGTCTGCATAGAATGGATCTGTAGGCATGTGCATGTATCAAAATACTGTCAGTTCATGGGACTGGAGTGGCAACTGCAGGATATACACTTCTGCTTAGAAACACAAAAACAGTTGACTGCAGTGAGAACAGAACTCCTACATTTCTAAGTACACAGGCTACAGAACTCAGTACTTTATGCAAGCACAATGGCACAAGGCTGTCTTTTATCTGGCTGCAGGCCAACTTATAGTAGATGACATCAGCAGTGCACGTTGGGGAGAAGAAGTTGGGAGGCCTGCATGACATGTATCTGTAGGCATGTGCAAGTATCAAAATACTGTCAATCCATAGGAATGAAGTTGTAACTGTAGGATACACACTTCTGCTGTTATGGTTAGACACAGACACAGAAACACACACACAAACACACACACACACACACACACACAAAATCTCAGTTATCTGCAGTGAAAACAGAACCCCTACTTATCTAAGTACAAAGACTATAGAACACAGTACATTATGCAAGTGCCACGGCACAAATCTGTTTTTATAAGACTATAGGTGAACTTATAGTAAATGGCATCAGCAGGCCATATTGGAGACAAAATGTTGGGAGACTTTCATAGTCTCATAGCTTCATATGTACATAGGAGGCTACTAGCCTAATGGCATAATGGTGTTTAGAAGCTTATCTGTGTAAAAACACAAGTAGCCTTATTGAGCATAGTTGGATGGTTATTGTTAGCAGAGCAATTTTGTGAGCAGCACCAACTGGCCCTGACTATGAGAGATGTAGGTGCCACCCCAGAGGTGACTTTACAGTCACCCAGTCAGTAGTCAAGATTGTGCTAGAACAGGGTCATTGTGTAGCACTGATTCACACACAGTGGGAGCCACTTACACAAGAGTGTGAGTCATTGGAGGGTATATCTGTCTTCCCAGCATATTCTCTTTATGCCACAGGTTAGGTTGAGAACCCTGGGCCAAGTTATTCTTCTCCCATTTTATTTGCAGATGTGCAGCATTTCCAGTAGGGCAGGGTCTGAGACTGCTCTGTAGGGCAGGCATAGGGAAGCTCTCAGCAGCCTGCATGATACTGAGTACACTGGCAAGTCTTTCAGTCTTTACATGTATGTCATGTTTGGAGGCCCTGGAGTCTCCCAGGTACAACCTTGTGTTTTCTCCAATTGCTGCAGGTGTCTGGTGAGGTACAGACAAAAAGGAGCATTGTACTCAAATAGTGATCTGATAAGGGTAGAGTACAGCAGTGGTATGACCACCCTGGTTTTGGATGTGATGTATATATGTATGATGTACGCAATGCAGAATGTGTGTGTCATCTCTCTTTTTTAATTTCTCCAAGTCTTTTGGGTTTCTAATATTATGATGGGAATGGATGGACCCCATTCCTAAGTCAAAGTATAATTAAAGTTCATGAAATTAGTATTCTTTCAATCTTTGATGTTAGCCAGAAGTGCTCTTTGCAGCACCGCAATGTGCCCAGTAATGATTCCTTCGGCAATTTGTATGGAGATACGTGTATCGGTAACATATTGAAGTCTGATTGCAAATTCCTTTTTGTAAGACCATTGTCCCTACTATTACTGGAACTGCCTGGGTATCTTTTTTCCAAATCCTGCAAATCCTGGTAGTTTACGACTTTGTGTCTATCTGTACGTAAGACACTGTAGTTACTGAGTGCATTGATTTCAGTAATCAGTGCTACTTTTGTCTTCTTTTCATAGACTACTATATTGGGTTTTCTTGCATCAAGTTTTTGAACTGTTGGTAATGGATGACCCGATGTGATATAAACTTCATTATTTTCTGTGATGCTTTGTGGATCATTTTTCCAGGGTTTTTCAACTATTTTTCAACTATTTCAATATTATAATGTTTGCACAATCCTCAATGCAACAATCTTACTACATTATTATGCCTTTCAGTATACAGTCCTGCCATTAGTATATCACAACCAGCAACAAGATGTGCAACTGTTTCCAATTCTGTTTTATAAAACCTGCATTTGTCTGTTTCTCCCACATGTTCAATGAACTTTGTAAACCAATGTGTATGTAGTCCACTATCTTGAGCTGACAATATTAACCTTTTGTCTTTTGGCTTAAATTCACCTCTCCTTTTATTTTTTATCACATTTAGTTGCTACTTGATTTTTATCTACTGGTTTGATTTCTATTCCCACTTGATGCCAATATGCTTCCTCTAAACTAAACAGGGAAGTCTTCTTAGACTTGTTCTCCTCATGTTTCAAAACTTTCACTACATTTGGGCCTTGTGAGATCAGCAGATATATATGCAGTCCCTCTATCGCAGATCTATACATGTAATCAATTTCAAGGAGGTCCATACTTCCTTCAGAATGGGGAATTACATATACTCTTGGCATGCACTGATTTTTATAAATCATTTGATGAGCATGAAGCATCGTTTTTGTTTTCCTGTCCAAACTATACAAAACCTTTTGGAGCCAGTGAATCATACCAACACTGTAAGTTAGGACAGGAAGATCAAATTGGTTTATAGCTTGGACTTTGTTCTTGGATGTTAATGCATTTTTTAGTATTAATCTAAGCCTTCTAAAATATTCATTCCAGAGTTTTATTCGCATCTGTTCATGTTTTATTGTTAATCCTTCAGCAATTTTTCAAATATTTGTACACTCCCTCTTGCTCAAGTTCTTTTATATCACATTCTTATCCCAAACTGATGTTTTCATGGTGCTGCAACTTTCCTGCTTTAACGGTTGCTTTTGCACATTTATCAAGATCAAATGACATTTTGTATGGTCTGAAAAAGTTTTGATCACTTGCAGTTGTGCTTTCAATTCCTTATCTAATGAACTATACATTTTTAAATTATCTACAAGAAGAAGATGAGAAGTCTTTACAATTTGTTGTTTTCTGGGAGCCAAATTATAGCCATGACCTAATCTGTTAAGTAGGCAGCTTAATGTGTTAAGGACAAGACAAAAGAGCAGCGGTGAAAGAGTCACCCTGGAATATTCTCCTTTGAATTTTTATCCCTGGAATAATACTTTGACCTGTATCATGGCTTAATTGCAGAGTGGTTTGCCACTGTTTCATGGTCACTGTAATGTAATCAATCAGTGTGGGGTGTATTTTATACATTTTTAAGCACTCAATGTCAAATGCTTTTTTATAGTCTATCCATGCCATACTTAGATTCTTCCCCTTTTTACAGTTGTCCATTGTGACTTTATTTAACATCAAATGATCCTTTGTTCCATATGACTTTCTTTTATTACCGATTGTTTTATTGCCATGATTGAGTTTTCTTCTAAATGACTATAAACTCTATTGGCATCAGTTCCAGTATTTAGTTTATATCTTCATGTAAAGATGTTAATACTTTTAACCAGAAGTTAAGTACTGCATCTGGGCCTGGGGTTTTCCATTTAGGAGCTTTTCTTAACTTTGTTTCAGTCTCACAGGCTATTACTTCATCCCATTGCATATCCTGTACATTTGAACTTCTTATTCTTTCTTTTACTTCTTCTATCCATTTAGCATCATTGTTATGTTCCACAACCCAGCCACTGGGGATGCACAAGCCAGTGCATTTCTTTCTGCCAGTCCCAAGCCTGGATAAATGGGGAGGGTTGCATCAGGAAGGGCATCTGGAGTAAAACTTTGCCAAATAATTTCATGCGGACACCAGTAAATATTTCCATACTGGATCGGTTGAGGCCTGGGTTAACAACAACAGCCACCAGTACTGTTAGCCAACAGGGTGCTGCCAGAAGTCGGGCTACTGTTGGTCAAAGGAGGAGAAGAGGTGGAAGGCATGGCTGAAGGCAGGAAGAGAGGAGAAAGGTTAGGACTGTGGTAGTGATGGTCAGAAATTTGAATGTTGGCAGTATGACTGGTATAAGGAGAGAGCTAGCTGATATGATGAACAGAAGGAAGGTTGGTATATTGTGTGTGCAAGAGACCAGATGGAAGGGCAGTAAGGTTAGGTGTATCTGAGGTGGGTTCAAATTGTTTTATCATGGTGTGGATGGGAGGAGAAATGGTGTAGAAGTTATTCTGAAGGAACAGTATGCTAAGAGTATTTTGGAGGTGAAAAGAGTGTCGGATAGAGTGATGTTTATGAAGCTGGAAATTGATGGTGTAATGATGAATGTTGTTAGTGCATATGCTCCACAAGTTGGGTGTGCGATGGATGAGAAAGAAAAAATTTGGAGTGAATTGGATGAAGTGGTGATGACTGTACCCAAGGGTGAGAGAGTGGTGATTGGAGCAGATTTCAATGGGCACGTTGGTGAAGGGAACAGAGGGGATGAGGAAGTGATGGGTAGGTATGGTGTTAAACAAAGGAATGCAGAAGGTTAGATGGTAGTGGATTTTGCGAAAAGGATGGACATGACTGTGGTGGATAAGTATTTTAACAAGCAGGAGGAGCATAAGGTGACATACAAGAGTGGAGGAAGATGCACACAGGTGGATTATATCTTATGTAGGAGGGCCAGTTTGAAGGAGATTGGAGACTGTAAAGTGGTGACCAGGGAAAGTGTAGTTAGGCAGCATAGGATGGTGGTTTGTAGGATGATGTTGGTGATCAAGAAGAGGAGGAGGAGTGTGAGGGCAGCACCAAGGATCAAATGGTGGAAATTGAAAAAGGGTAATTGTGAGGTGGAATTCAGGGATGAGTTAAGACAGGCACTGGGTGGCAGTGAAGAGTTACCAAATAGCTGGGTAACTACAGCAGAGCTAGTAAGGGAGATGGCTAGAAAGGTGCTTGATATGACATCTGGACAGAGGAAGGACAACAAGGAGACACGGTGGTGGAATAAGGAAGTACAGGAGAGTATACAGAGAAAGAGGTTGGCAAAGAAGAAGTGCAATTGTCAGAGATATGAAGAAAGTAGACAGAAGTATATGGAGATGAGGTGCATGGCAAAGAGAGAGGTGGCGAAGGCTAAGGATAAGGAATATGAAGAGTTGTATGAAAGGTTGGGCACTAAGGAGGGAGAAAAGGACCTGTATCAATTGGCTAGACAGAGGGACCAAGCTAGGAAAGATGTGCAGCACGTAAAGGTGATAAAAGATAATGAGGGAAACATACTCACAAGTGAGGAGAGTGTGTTGAGGAGATGGAAAGAGTACTTTGAGGGGTTGATGAATGAAGAGAATGAGAGGGAGAGAAGGTTGGATGATGTGGGGATAGTGAATCATGAAGTACAATGGATTAGCAAGGAGGAAGTAAGGATAGCTATGAAGAGGATGAAGAATGGAAAGGCTGTTGGCCCAGATGACATACCTGTGGAAGCATGGAGGTGTTTAGGTGAAATGGCAGTGGAGTTTTTAACCAGATTGTCTAATGAAATCTTGGAAAGTGAGAGGATGCCTGAGGAATGGAGAAAAAGTGTTTTGGTACAGATTTTTAAGAATAAGGGTGATGTACAGAGCTGTAGTAACTACAGAGGGATTAAATTGATCAGTCACAGCATGAAGTTATGGGAAAGAGTAGTGGAAGCTAGGTTAAGAAGGGACGTGATGATTAGTGATCAGCAATATGGTTTCATGCCAGGAAAGAGCACTACAGATGCGATGTTTGCTCTGAGAATGTTGATGGAGAAGTACAGAGAAGGTCAGAAGGAGTTGCATTGTGTTTTTGTAGACTTAGAGAAAGCATATGACAGGGTGCCTAGAGAGGAGTTGTGGTATTGTGTGAGGAAGTCAGGAGTGTCAGAGAAGTATGTAAGAGTGGTACAGGATATGTACGAGGGTAGTGTGACAGCTGTGAGGTCTGCGGTAGGAGTGACAGATGCATTTAAGGTGGAGGATGGGTTGCATCAAGGATCAGCTCTGAGCCCTTTCTTATTTGCAATGGTGATGGAAAGGTTGACAGACGAGATCAGACAGGAGTCCCCGTGGACTATGATGTTTGCAGATGACATTGTGATCTGTAGTGAGAGTAGGGAACAGGTGGAGGAAACCCTGGAGAGATGGAGGTATGCTCTAGAGAGAAGAGGAATTAAGGTCAGTAGGACTAAAACAGAATATATGTATGTGAATGAGAGGGAGGATGGAGGAATGGTGAAGATGCAAGGAGTAGAGGTGGCGAAGGTGGATGAGTTTAAATACTTGGGATAAATAGTTCAGAGTAACGGTGAGTGTGGAAGAGAGGTGAAGAAGGGAGTACAGGCTGGATGGAGTGGGTGGAGAAGAGTGTCAGGAGTGATTTGCGACAGATGAGTACCAGTAAGAGTGAAAGGGAAGGTCTACAAGAGGGTAGTGAGACCAGCTATGTTATATGGGTTGGAGACAGTGGCATTGACAAAAAGGCAGGAGTTTGAGCTGGATGTGGCAGAGTTAAAGATGTTAAGATTTGCACTGGGTGTGACGAGGGTGGACAGGATTCGGAATAAGCATATTAGAGGGTCAGCCCAGGCTGGAAGGTTTGGAGACAAAGCCAGAGAGGCAAGATTACGTTGGTTTGGACATGTGCTGAGGAGGGATGCTGAGTATATTGGGAAAAATATGCTAAGGATGAAGCTACCAGGTAACAGGAAAAGAGGAAGGCCTAAGATAAGGTTTATGGATGTAGTGAGAGAGGACATGCAGGTGGGTGGTGTGACAGAGCAAGATGCAGAGGACAGAAAGAAATGGAAACATATGATCCACTGTGGCTACCCCTAATGGAAACAGCCGAACGATGATGATGTTATGTTCCATAGGGTCTTCATAAATATTTCTCTAAAATGTATCTATTTCTTCTTTTTTTGGTGTGTTTTGATTTCTTTTTCCTTGTTTCCCAATTCTCTGTATAACTAAATTGCTTATTTCAAACTTTTCCTTTATATTTATCTGCATATCTTCTATTTTTTCTTCCTTTGCTGATATTTTTAATTTATTATTTGCATTAGTGCACAACAGATCCTAATCTGTTCTGATACTATGCATTGCTTTCATCACATCTATCTTTCTGTGCATTTTTGTTGATCTGTTCCCTCTTCTATACAAGGGCCCAGCACAAATCCTTGTGGTATTTCAATGGTAAGTGGACACTGATGGAGGTGCAGTCCCCAACTTTAAGAGTGTGTGTTATGTCAGTGACCCAGTTGCCTGTCCCTGTATTACTGCATGGCTTAATTCCCACATGGCAGAACTTCACTATGACACATGAATGGGTGATAGTGTCAAAGTTCTTGGATAAATCAAGATAGCGGGTACATTCTGTTACCCTCATTTAGGTATGTGGGGTCAGTATCCAAGAAATCCACAAGGTTCAATAAGCAAGATCTACCCTTGACAAAAACAAAATCAGAAGGGTCAAGTGTGTTGAAGGTCACCTATGTCACTGTGGATATGGTCCATGCTGATTCTTTCCCTAGCCTTGCAGATGGGTGATTTTAGGCACATGGGTCAGTAGGTGCAGTTCTGTGTGTTAACAGATTGATGTGCATTGCATAGCACACAACATTTCATATTACATTTTGTACTGTGGTTGATATATGTGAGAAAAAAGTACTGAGACACCAGGGTTGCAGTGCTTTGGGGGGGTGGCAACACGTAGATGCATTTTGTTAGATGGAGCCTTTAGTTTGTAATGTTTACACATATAACTTCATGTCATACAGAGGGAATTTACAGTAAATAGCAGTAATACAGCATGATGTTTACATTTCCATAACACAGTGACGAGCAGGTTTCCGTGATGGTTAGCAAAGTGTATGCACAAGCAAGATAAACGTTTGCGAGTAGGTAAGCAATGTACAAATGTGAGCTGCATTGCTAAAGTCTGACAACACTGAGGCTGTGAAATACACCTGCTGCTTAACTGACTCTGTGGCAGCATGTGTTAAAGCACTGATACGTTTCTTGTTGGGGTCAGATGGTACTGGGTTTGAATACAGTTATATCTAATACTTTTCAATAAATTGCTGCTGTATCTAATACTTTTAAATACATGTAAATGCATTGCCACAGTTCCCTGTTGTTGTGAATTGGTATGCAATGGGTAGATTTGCATAAAAATGGCTTAATGAGGTGAAATGGATAGAGATAACAGTGGTGAAAAGAGGAGCAAGCAAGGGGAAGAACAAAGTAAAATCTGGGCAGGAATTTTCAGGAGGGAGATAGGAAATAACTGTAGTTATCCATTTCTTTAACAGGGTAAAGTGAACATACGTAGAAAATATTAGCTGAATTTGGACTGCCACCTCCATATTGAGGGGTGACTACAATACAAACATGTATAACAAATTGGACCAAATCAAGTGGGCCAAGAAACCAAGTGGGAGAAATGGAGAGCTATGTATGGGACTTTTTTTTTTTGAGAAAGAGAGGAATGTTGGGGAAGGGATTTAGGAATGTCTGGGTCAGGTAAGTTGGGTAGGTGAAGAAAGAATTGCTGACAAACAAATTAAACAAGAGAAGAGACAGGGATGGTGATGGACACAAAAGATTGGAGACACAATGACTGGGGTGAGGGTGGGGACATCCCTAACCCATGGTCGTCAAGCTGGGTGACAGTGAGAATCGAGTCTTTACCCACTGGACTGTCATCAATGTCAACTCACTCCACCACTGAGTGGAGTGCTTGATGTCTCCTTCTCCTCCTCATGGTACTATGTAAAATGAGGGAGAGCAGCATATCCAGCTGGCATAGGTAAGCAGCAACAGTGTGGTGCACAACCCTACACACCATCCCTGGCAACTCGGTGCGGGTGATAAAATTTCCACCTCTGCCACCACTGGACCAGCCTCTGGGGCAGGGCTACCTAAGGGGGCAGGCAGTGCTGGGGCAGCAGTATTGCTACACTGGCTTCCAGATATGCTGACCAATGGTGCTGGAGCTGGTGGAGTGGGGCAGACAGATCCTGTGGTGCAGGCCTACCCCGCTGTGCTGTAAAGCATTTAGTAATATGGCACACAAGGATGACAAGAACACATTCTGACGACATGCAATAAAATTAAAAAATAAAAAATAAAAAATAAAATAAAATACAAATAAAACAAAAAAGAGAGAGATAAGTGTTGGAGTGAGAGAAAAAAGAGATAAGATTAGCATCTTCATATGTGACATACAGTGCATTAATACAATTATTTGACTCTGTTATCTTACCTTTTACTTTTAAGATTACCACCTGCTAACAGGTAACTTTTACTTTTAAGAGTACCAGCTCTTAACAGATGCATTCTATACTATGGATTGCAGCAAGTACTCCTTGACATGTGCATATATTGCACATATGCATGTTTCAATTATGCAGATTACAGTTCACAGCAAGGCATTTGTGCCACTGGTATAGAGCTTTTAATTTAAGTTTAATATAATTGAATAATTACAGTATTGTATAGTTGGGAAGTGTAGTATTTGAACCCAAAACCTCTGACTAAAGCCTAATATTGTACTCTCAATTTGTTCTACAGACTAATGTATGCATACTTGCTTTTACAGTTAAGATATGCATGCTCAATTTGATATAATTCTATAAAATAACAAAAAAGCTGTCTCTAACATTTAATGCTGCAATAACACTACTGTTCTGGTGCATACATATCACACACTTCCCTCATCCTCACCAATCTAGCCCCATGAGTTTGGACATTAACCTCCAGTCCCTGGCAGCTATGGAAAAAAAACAAAATAGAACAAAATACCATTATGAATACCACTCTTGCCTATATTCAGCCTTTATGTCTTACAAGTACTGTCTGTAGTTTATATTTAGACAGATGTGGGATGTCAGCAGTTCTAACTTCTTCAATCCAAGCATCAAGGCTATCCCTCTTCCTCTGCTGTAGGTCATTGAAATGATGCCTACCTTGATCACCAGTGCATGGAATACTGGTGGCACTAGATACAGCCCAGGCTAAGATATCTCAAGCTTCTGACTTATATTAGGAGCCAGAATAGTCCCACTGCAGAAGCCTGGCACTGCAGTGGTTAACTAGGAGTCCAATAAAAAATCTTGGACTCCTGGACACCCTAAACCTGTGCCCTAAACCTGACACCTTCTCCAGAACAACCTGTCATGTCTACTACAGATCAAAAGCAATGCAGAGTAATGGTCTCCCACCAGTTCTGATTATTGCTTTTACTGGGCGTGCGCACATTATTTGAAACTGTTGAGCTCTGCTTACCATTGCACAAAGGGCCACGCCAGTCTAGATAGCAGATATAGATTTACAGGAATATAGTATACAGTATACCCACAGTCATACATCTGATACTAAATGTGCTAATACATAGATATATACAGAAATAACTGACACAATACTAGTGTGTCAGCCCTCATACATATAATTCATATCAGTTCCTTTATGTCAAGTGTTATAAGTGGGAGTGACTATAATGGGACATGGAACAACAGTAAAAGTGTATGGAATATGTTATATTCAAACCCAGGACTTCGTGTATGGCAGTCCTACACTTAACACCTGTTGCAACAAAAAGGTTGACAAAGCAGCTTTATATTGCAATTCTTTGCTATAAACTGCAGTGTCACAACAGTAAAATATAGGTTGTACATGCTGTACTAGAACCAAGGACCATCTGTACTCTAACATTACACTTACATTTGTTGCCACAGGACTAGTTACATGACATTCTACTTTTACTAATTATTCTTAAGGTCTCGCTGTTAACTGCAAATCAACATCACTTAGTGAGCTTGCACGATGCCCAGTAGTATTAATTGAATGTATATGGTTTCTCTTTTTTCACTGTCTAGGTCCTGTCTGCTTCCTGAGTGGGTCAGTTGTTCAGTTTGTGCACTGCCACCCTACATGCAAACCAGATAAGCATAGTCAAACCTGACATTCATTTTTCTCCATCTCCTATGTTTGTGCTAAGACACACATTGCACAAACAATAGCCAATAAAAAAAAAATAGAGGTAGTTGAAATGAGGAAAAGCAATCTATGACATACATACTAGATATTTCTCCATAGGCCCGGATATGAACTCTCACTCCAATAAACCTTCAGAAAGCAGAATGCGTGCCTTATTCCTTTTTGTCACACAAACAGCTTTGCAGCAAAGAACTTAAATCAATATGCACACAACCAACTGCAACAGCATCTACACTGATATCAAACCATACAAGTGTTATTTGTACATGTATTGGTTCTGGATGTAGTGCATGTAGTGATCACAAAACAACCTGTTATTATCATTGCTTGCAAATATACAGTTCTGCCTTGCATTTCTGTATTTGTTGGCCATTCTACATTTATCTGAAAAATAATCTGAGACATGCAGTGTGTAAGCCATTCTATATCATTGGCCTTAAAATGTGTTAGAGTATTAACTGGAAATAATATCATATGCAGTTGCCAACAAATGAAGGTCAGGTTGGATGTTACTGAACACAGTCTGTGAATTGTGTGCTACTTACTTACATTTCCAGCCTTATATATAAGACTTTGTAGATCTAACCTGACACACGCAGTGGAAGTAAGGCAGCCTGCAGTGATGTTTTGTTTTCCTTCTCCCAACTGCTAATCATTTATAGTTGAAATCCATTAAAAACAAACACTGAGGGAGTGTCTGCATTATGTTTACATCTCCTACATGGATTCAATGCTTTCAGATTCAGCAAATCTAATGAGTTCACACCTCATTTGCATCTTTACCATGCTAACAGCCCTGAATCTACACCATATAAAAAGCAATCATGCAACTAGGCAAACTGATGGTGAGGAGACTTGTTTATGTTGAGAAGACTGCACATAATGCTAGTTTTTCAGGATATAGCTGTACAGAGGAGTATTGAACTTCAGAAGGTATGCTTCCATTTGGTCAGCTACATACGGCATATGCTGGATTGTATTTAAGAGAAATATGAAGCAACATTTTTGCACTGTTATCTGTATGCATTAGTTAGAAGTGCACTGATGGCATGGGCATGTTTGCCAAGCCATTTCAGACATAATTGCCAATACATGAAAATTGATTGCTGTGTGATAAATATGTCCAAATATTTCAAAATAGTAAAAAGTGTTGAGGATGGATGGATGGATTTCAGGGACAGTTCCTGTGACAGCACTTTTGCCATTTCATTTTGTTAGCAAAATGTGTCATTTTCCTGTTCTTTTCAGGGGAGCAAAGTGAGTTACCATTATGGGCACAAACAAGGATAGACTGTTCTTTTTTTGGGGCGGGGTGAGTTACTGTTATGGCACAAAAAGGATATGTTGCTCTTGTTATTCTCCTTGTTTTGTATCCTCTCTGTTCTTCATAGTTCACATCTGTAGACTGTTGCATGTTTCTTCAGGGGGTGATACTGAGTGGCTACCTTTTCTGTTTTATCTGGAATTAATTATTCAGTACTAATGTGATAATTATGTGTACTATCATTCTGTTGTCTTTTTAGGATACCTAGGAGTATGCCACCAGGTGTGTCAATCCTCGGATACCCCCCTTCACTGTTGCCAAGCACCAGGTTCTAGCGGATGCCTTTAGGCAGCATGGTGCTTTTCTTCTGGAAAGGGTGCGGGGAGAAATGGCATATAAGATGCAAATTTGACAACAGATAGTTGCTGATCTGAATGCGATGGGTGGCCATGGCAGGACATATGAGCAGGTGCACCACAGGGCCACTGACATGATCTCATCTGCAAGGAGGAGAGCAGCTCCAGTTGGCTGTGACCAAATGGGTACCGGAGAGGCCTGCTACGGTACCACCACTAGCACCCAATGAAGAGTTCCTTGCCAATATCAGGGATCCAGACAGCTCACAGGAGAGTGCAGTACAGCATGTCCAGGATGTGGGAGCAACAGTGTCAGAGATAGCAATCATGTTCCAGAAGGATCTTCCCGGTAGGCTTTGGTATCTCAACAGTTGGATACTATTGTAAAGTAAAACAATTGAAATCAATACATTACTTCTGTGTTGCATGCATTTTTGGGGGGGATTAAAGATTGCTACAGTTATTAGCTTAGATATGAGTTAACAGCCATGTTTTTGATGAAAGTATACTTAATGCACATATAAAGGGGTAAAAGTTTTACCACCTGTGTTACTGTTAATTGTGATGATGTTCTCTTACCTCTTGCTTAACTTCTTCCAGGACCATCGAGACTACAGAGGAGCATCTCTTCTGCAATTTAAATAAATATTTTAGTGTGCTGTTAATGTTAGGCCCATTGTGTGTATTGCTCTACTGTCTGCAATAGTGGCAGCGCTGTTACTTTGGTAACAAATACTGAAGTATTGTAGTGTAGGTATTAATGTATTCATGCGTTTGTTACTTTTTATCACAGGTGATCATGACAGTGGCAGTGTGGGCCCTATGCCACCTGATTTCAGTGTATCAGCAGATTCTGATAATGACGGTGGCCAAACTGAGACACAGTTGGGGTTGCAAAGGTTGAATCTGACACTGAGGTTGACATACAGTCATCCCAAGCAATTCGATCAGACACAGCCAGTAGGCCTATGCCTTCCCATTCCTGTGATGCCACAGATATTGGACAGGTGGTGGGCAAGGTTATTGATCAGGAATTATAGCTACTGTGGCCTCAGTGACTGTTGAATGTGGCCATAGCCAAAGAGAGGGCAAAATGCCATGCAGGAGGGTTGCTAGGGGTGCGCAGAGGGGGCTTGCTGTCCCTCCTCCACCTAGTGTATGTGTCTCTTCCCGTGCCACTCAACATATGTTTAGGGCCATCATGGAAGCACAAGCATGATCCCATAGAGTGCCTCCACCATGTTGCCAAGTCAATGGATTGGATGAATGCCATGCTGGAATGACTGGTGTCTGTGATGGAACATCTGCTGGGAGGGGACAGCTTCCACATGTAAGCAGGTCAGCTACATCATCTGCTGTTAGAAAATGTGGCTGTGCCTGATCATGCTCTGTTAGTGGCAGTACTTTCACTGTTCTATCAGTGAGTGTGTTGTCCACACCCAGACATGGCAGGCCATGGAGTTGTGGTCCTGGGCATCCCTGTGAAGGAAGCTCATCCAGAAGACATCATTCACATTCAGATAGCAGCACTGCATATGACTGTGGGCATAGATGTGCCAGTGCAACTCCTGGAAGAGCTAGTTCTTGTGGATGGGGATGACAACAATTAGCTGTCATCTTTACCAAGCACAGCTCACACCTGTCTGACATGCCAAAAAATGGAGCTAGCACAGTGCTTGACTGTGTTCATGCAGACACTGACACACCAATTTCACAAGGAGGACCCCTACAGACACACACAAACAGTTACTCATTTTCCCTCACTGGCCATTTGTTGGTGTATCCATCTGTCTCCATCCTTCTCTTTCTTACTCACACACACTCTCCGATCTTTTGTGTCAGCCTTGGCTTCCTGCCCCCTCACACAACAATCTGTGAAAGTGATAACAACTATGCCATAGTCCTGTTTTCTATCTTTTGGATTCAAGGATACATACGCATTGTGGATGATGCTCACGGTGCATAGCTAACTTAGTGCTTAGTATATTTGCATCTGTGGCATTGAACTATTAATTTACTTTTGACATATATTGGCCTTGGAAGGTTAGACAGCTAATAGCATCAGAATTTCTCAAATTTATTGTGAATGGCCTTGTGAGAGTTGTGAATTCAGAAACTGCATTGTGTATCATTACTTTCTAACTTCTCTCTTTAATGATTTTCTAGTACAAACATATGATGCTAAATTGATGGCATGCAGTTGTCATTGGTACTTTTGAGAGGTATGACTTTGTGAATCTTTGATGCCTGAGCCCTATTACTTAGTAATGGACACATATAAGTCAAATAAATCTCTTCTGTCACATGTTAAGGTATTTTCTAAACAAAACCTCCCACCTTTTACTTGCTTACTGGACCAAGTAATGAAATACAAGGATATGCCACACATTCATATTATTAAACAATGCACTCCAGGTTCAGGGATTACCTTGAAAATGCAGCAGTTGCCACAATTTTAGTTCAGGGCCGACTCTGTCAGATGCAAGCAGTATAAAGCCAATACATGGGGAGGTAAAGTTTGGGTGAGCTGCCTGGCATCAATGTTACTATATGTATGTGAGTAGGAGGCCCCTAGGTGGTGAATGAGAGTGCTATGCATTGTCTCTTAGACAATGTAAGGGCATACTGAGCATGCCTACACCTGCTTACACCCACAGCAGCTGGTGGTTCCCCGTCTAACTAATTCAACTGCCTGCAACTGTGGTGACCATGGTGGGATATGTGCCCCTTCCTGCTCCTGCTGAAGCTGTTTTTTCAGAGTTGTGTTGTGTAGTATGGCACATACTGTGAATATTTCTGTGTATGTCCATGGATTGTACTGCAAGGCTCCCCCAGATGCATCTAAGCACTGGAACTGGAATTTCAGCAGCCCGATCATATGCTCTATGATATTTCTGGTTTGAGCGTGTACCTCATTATGGCATTCTTCCGTGGATGAGTGTGCATTTTTGATGGGTGTCATCAGTCACAAATCAGGTGCATAACCTGCATCCCCAGTAAATGATCCTGTAGGATATCATCCCTAGCAAATATCTGGTACAGTTGGGAGGTGTGCCAGATATATAAGTCATGGTAACTGCCAGGGCTACCAGCACACGCATTCAAGATTACTCCCTTGGCATTACACACAACTTGGCAGTTGATAGAGTCATAGCCCTTTCTGTTTATGTAGAGCCTACCCCATTCCCCAGATGGTACCTTTATTTCTGTATGTGTGCAATCTATGGCATCCAGTATTTCAGTGTAGTGTACTATATGGTAGAACTCCTGCATATTTATTGCCCTCTTCTCAGAATTACTGGGAAATATATATGTGGCCACTGCCATGTTGGAACATAGCATTCAGGAATTGGTGGAGGATCCTGGATGCTGATGCATGTGACTCCCCCAGCATATCCCCTGTTGGTCTATGAAAGGCACTTATAGCTAAGATTCTAAGGGCTGCACATAGTTTAGTATCCACTTGGATGTATTCTTCTTGGTTGGCTCTGGTTCTGAACTGAGGACAGCAGAGGTCTCTGAGTTCCTGTAGTGTGTCCTTGTCCACCCTGTAGTGCTCTACAATTTCCACATCATGTAGGTTGTGAAAAGTTACATGGGACCTGAAAACTCTTCTCCTTCTCGGCCTAGGCCTATTGGCAGCAGCTGGAGCATTGGCATCAGCCTGTAGCACATATAAATTAATTAAAGCAGCAGCAGCAGCCTCTAACGTTCTGTCCATGTAGACTTCTTTCCATGGCTGTATTCCAATAGTTTTGGACTTTGCAGGAAAAAACAGCATGGAGTCTAGACGGATGATTTATAGCTTGTTGAATAGCTCCACCATGTTGGACTGGCTGATTAGCATGCAATTCAGCTGCTTATGCTGTAATTAGAATACCACTGCGTTTACCTTGTTTGTAGGGGGGTGTGCACCTCTACATGGTGCTTACTGAATCTAAAATTGTCTGTGGCCATGAAGTGCACACAATGAAAAAAGATCATGTAAGCTTTATTGAATCCCTATGATTGTCTAAACAAATCTTGTATTGTCCACCTTTACTATACTGCATTCACCTGGGTTTGTGCCAGAAACTGAATTTGTCAGTTAAGATCAACTTCCCCATAAAGCAAACTTAAATAAATAAATAAATAACAATTATGATATAGATATAGATATAGATATAGATATAGATATAGATATAGATATAGATATAAATACAGATGTAGATATAGATATTGGGGGGAATTCAACAAAGCCAATGTAGGCAGTAATATATAAAAAAACTGTGCCCTGTGAGTCCACACAATAATGCAAATTAATAAAAAATAATATTTTTTTAACACAAAAATTACATTTGCATAGTGCACAGTAGTGTGCAGACATGACGTTATGCAAAAGAAAAAAAAAATAGTAAAATGTTGAAAAACAAAAAAAATAAGACATCTGTAAAAATAATGCATTAGAGTGTCCTGCATGCAGTATGTACAATGGTTGGTTTCAGTGGTTGCTAAAGAGGCAGGCCCTGGAATAGTGAAGTATCCAGGGTATATGCAAGGATCTGTATGCAAATGAGCTGGGGTTACTGAATAGCAAAAACTGGGCACTATGTCCGCAGATAAAACCTGTGTAGCCTCAGAACCATGTTGGTGTTAGTAGAACAGGTAAATGACATCAGAAGGGGGTGTGTCACTATATGTTTAAGGGGATTGGAGCTCAGCGGTGCCCGTTTGTGTGGCACTCAGCTCAGCTAAGCAGGGGTGTGTGTCTAAGTGCTGCTAAGCTTTGTTTAGCTGTGGGAAGTGTGTTTTATCTGGTTTAAGCTATACTAAATGTGCCCGTGTATGGGGGTGTGACCAGACTGCTGAGCAGTGTTTACACCAGTGCCACGGGTTTGCGTGCCTCACTGCAGTGCTTAGTAGGGAAGGCATTTAAAAAAAAGGAAATAGACAGGGAAATCCAGTCATGTATTGATTACTAATAAGCCCTATTCCACTTACACTAGGCCATTCAAATCTCTCAATGATATACCTGGCAGGTGGAATGCATCATAGTTAGCCAATCACACAGACTGCATCTCCAGCACACCACCATAAAGTATGTATACACCCTACAATCTGATTTTTCCAATATACTCTGCACCATTAAAGTACAAACCTGGGAATTTTAACTGACAGAATGCTAGGAGCTGTGGCTGCACTGCTACATCTGTATGTGGTAGAAGCTGAGGTCAGTTCTGATGCTGATGCTGATAATAGGCCTAGACTGAGAAGGAGAAGTGTGTTAAGGCCCAGGGTAACCTTCCAGGAGCTACATGAGCTACATGAGCTGGAGACTGTAGAGCGCTACAGGGTGGATAGGGATATACTACAAGAACTCACTGAGCTTTGCAGCCCTCAACTCAGACCCACAGCCATCTGAGAGGAACCCATCCCAGTGAAAATAAAGGTATGTGTAGCCCTTAGAATACTAGCTACAGGTACTTTTTAAAGACCAACTGGGGACATGATGGGGAACTCACAGGTATCCACATCCAGGATAGTCCACCACTTACTGGCTGCCATGCAAAACCATGCCAGGGACCACATTTATTTACCCCACACCCCTGAGGAGAGGGCAAGATGTTTGGACCTCTTCTACTATGTAGCACACTACCCTGAGGTACTGGGTGCCAAATAACATCAAAGCACTGCCCATCCCAGTGAAAACAAAGGTATGTGTAGCCCTTAGAATACTAGCTACAGGTACTTTTTAAAGACCTACTGCAGACATGATGGGGGACTCACAGGTATCCACATCCAGGATAGTCCACCACTTACTGGCTGCCATGCAAACACATGCCAGGGAGCACGTTTATTTACCCCACACCCCTGAGGAGAGGGCCAGCAGTTCGCACCTCTTCTACCATATAGCACACTACCATGATTTACTGGGTGCCAAATAACATCAAAGCACTGCCCGATGATGAGGGTAGATACTAAGTCAACCACAAGGGGTGCACTCCATCAACTGCCAGGTCATGTGCAATGCCCAGGGCATTACCATGAGTGTGTGTCCCAGCAGCCCTGGCAGTTATCACAACTCCCAAATCTGGCACTCATCACAGCTGTACCAGACGTTTGCCATGGGGGACAACCCATACGGCCATTTACTGGGGGAATGCTGGCTACGCACTGGAACTGTGCATGATGACACCCATTAGAGATGCATACACACCCCTACTAAAGAACACCATAATGAGGCATGTGCAAAAACTACGAACATCATAGAGCATGTGTTTCAGCTGCTCAAGTCACAGTTCTACTGTCTCAAAATATCTGGAGGAGACCTGCAGTACTCACCAGCCACATGTGTACAGATGTTCACAGTATTTGCCATGCTACACATTATGATACTGCAGAAATAGCTGTGGCAGGAACATCACATGGAAGGGACACACAGCCTCTGACCAGTGCTACCCACTTCACTATGTGAGTGAATTGCCAAACAATGGGGTCATAGGGCAGATGCATGACTGTTAATGCTAGAGTCCCCTACCCCCAACACAGCTGTGTTCCCATACAGCTGCAGTACCAGTATGTTTGCAAGGTTATAGCAGCAGACTACACACTCCCAGGGCCCTCCCAAGCAATGTGGCAACATGGTCTGTTTCCTCAATATGCAGGAGTCAAAGTGTATGTCTCTGATGTCGATAGTGTCAGGAATTAAACTTTACTTTTTGATGGCTGTTATGGCTTAGTGGGCTAAGTACTTTAGCAAGGTTGATGGCGTTCATGGTTCGAAGCCAGCTGCATCTACAATTTTGCATGTGAGGTACTCCTATGGTGGGAGTCCCACAGACTGTCGATATATCACCATTTGTTACTGCAAGAAAGCTGAGCAAAGCCAGAGACAATGGAGGGACAAGGACCCACAGCTATGGACATTACACATGCTCTGAGTAACCTAGAAGGTTGCTAGTATAACAGCATGTTGGAACAAGTCAGCATATCAGCAGGATGTAAAGGCCTTCATGTAACTGTGTCAGTACCTACAACAAGTCAGTGCGCACCATATAGTAGAATATTACCAAAAAAGCACAACTATCTGAGGAACAGGGCAGACATATGAGGTAGATTGCTGGACATCCTGCTAAACATGTACAGTTAGAGGTGTGAAGTCTGTAACCCCATGCATGCTGTTACATCATGTACCTCTGTCACAGCATATCTACAATTACTTAGAGCAGGAAATATGGACACAGCCACGAACAGGAGTAGGACAAATGCCCACATATAAAGGGAAAGATTAACTACTGGCCAGACAAAGTGCAGAAAATAACAGGTCATGCAGTAGCATAGGTTCCCTGCAGTGTATGAAGTCAGTAACTCAGATGTCTCTCAATAGTTCCTCATTTCAATCTTTGATTTGCCACTGATGTACCACAAAATCACAATGCTATGTAATATGTACCAGACATATGATGCAAAACCCTGTGCAGTGTATTGCAATCTCTACATACCCTAGGTATGACTCAGATACTATGTGCAGCTTACAACCGGGGAATACCTTGAACATAGTATCAGGGAGGTGCTGGACTGTTGAATCAGGTACAGCAGTCATTTAGCCATAGCACAAAATATCTTGAATTGGAGTAGAAGTAAGTCTGGCCTGGAGTCACCTTGAAATTATTGATGGTCACACTGGGCATGCTGCTACACTTAGCTAGTGTTGTTCTATATCTGATGCCTCTGCCTAAAGAACTGTGATGTGCATATATCTCTGTACATACAGACAGCTATGTATATGTGTATGTCTCTCCCTATCCCACTCAGACATGATTACCCTAATCTATCACTATGTGGCACATATAAATATGTGTATATGTATATATATATATATATATATATATATATATATATATATATATATATATATTTAATATATATATATGTATGTATATATATATATATATATATATATATATATATATATATATAGAGGTAACAGATGAAGGTGCACTTATACACCAAATGCCACTGGTGGTGTGTGCAACTAGTACATTGGGGTTTAATCTGATATCAACCACCACAAGTGTATGTAGATGTTACCCATACAGCAGTGCATATATGCCCATCAGGCCTATGTGTGTGCAATAGCTAATCATTGTATGGCCCTGTGATTAGTGTCCTCCACAACAGTGGCTTCCCTGGCAACAGCTGCTGATGTCTTCTACCTTAACAGCACTGGAAGAAATTCCCAAAACACATAAATGCTGTGGTGCATGCAATAAGTGCTTAGTGCTATAATGTATGCTACTACATAGGTAGGGGTTCTAATCTCAGAAAGGGCAACTCTGTAAATGTGTGTGTAAATATATTCCCCTTGCAGCAGTGCACTTCTCTCACCTGTGTGCAATGCTTATACATTTTGAGGCCCTGTTAACCCTGCTCATTGGCCTCCTATACAGGGCTTGCTGATGTCTTCCACCTTAAAAGCAGTGGCAAACACTTCCAAAATGCATAACCTCCATGGCGCATGCAATATGCACTTAATGCTATAGTATATACTACTAGATAGGTAGGGGTTCTAGTCTCAAAAAGGGCAACTCTGTCAATGTGTGTGTGTGTGTAACTATATCCCCTTGCAGCAGTGTGCCTAACTGGTTGTAATGGTTATACATTTTGAGGTCTTGTCAACCCCTCATTGGCCTCCTTTACAGGGCCTGCTGATGTCATCTACATTAACAGCTGTGGCAAACACTTCTAAAGCACATAAGCTCCATGGTGCATGTGATAATTACATAATGCTATATTATATACTACTGGAAAGCTAGGGGTTCTAATCTTGGACAGGGCAACTCTGTGAGCACGTGTGTGCTTATAACTATATTCCCTTGCAGCAGTGTGTCTGTCTTGCCTATGTGTGTGCAATGGTTATACATCTTAAGGCCCTGTGAGTACCTGCTATCTCTAAAAAGCCCACATCTACCTAGGCATAAATGCTATATGCCACTAGCTACATTTGTAGGTACAAAACACTAAGGTGACACGTATCAATGGTGGTATGCCTTGTTTCTGGGTATGCATACAGGATTATGCTGCCCCCCCCCATTGCTTCTGATACACTGCTCTACATAGACACACCTAGGTAACCATGCATATATAAAGCCTTTTCTTGCTGATGTCATATTTCTGCTTTGCTACCATACCATCCTGAGCCACTGTATTGCCACCAAGTCTCCACAGCATAGCCACTCAGACTCCTGCAACAAAAACATACAAAGTTCGAAGAGACACCTGTCAGTCTGCGACACCTCCACCAAACTAATGTCATGAAACAAAGGAACAAACACATTAATGTGTACTCATGATACAAGCCAGCATACGGCACCTGTCATGGCATAACAGAACCACAGTAAACAATGTCATGTAATGTACTATAGTCACCCTGTGCATTAGACATGTATTTGCATGTCCCTGCATCTATAGTATGGATGGCAGGGATGTAGCACAGGTATCATCACATGCACAGGGTATGGTGTGGGGGTGCAAGAGCCCTAGACTGTGCCAAACAGTTGACATTGTGTGTGGGAGTCAGGAAGTGGTGGTGGCCCGTTGGGCCATTCATAGGTGCCATGTGCATCTGTTGGTGACCTGCTTGTGACACTGATAACCAAACGCAGCTTCTTTGTAACCAACTTTATTAAAATAAACTTAAAAAGAAAATTAAAAAAAGGTTAATGCTTTCATACATTGCAATAGGCACTTCATCAGACAAACTAAGAACAATCACATACATTCTATATAGCAGCACTAATTAATTACTTAATGAAGCAATGTATGATCTTTAAGCAATGATTTCAAGGGCACACACCCATTCAGCCCTGGCTACTTATGTGCCTGTAGCAGCACTATCCATCTACTTTCAACTTTCTCTACCTTATTATTTAAATCCCCACTCCGTTTATCAGCATAAAGATTCCACCAATGCATTGTATAAAAATATGTCAGTCCTCAGAGTTTTGCTACCTGGTACACTTTCTACTGGGTGAACTGTTGACTTTGGGATACATTGCGCTGCCTTTGTGCATGGTAATTTATTTGCTGTGGCAGATCCCTCAGCCCATTAGTTGTAGTCTCATGTTTCTTGGAAAAAGGTATTACCTAATACACAGATTTTTTTTTTTTTTTTGACATTTAAAGGAATCTGTGGTGTGTCTTTTAAGATATTTTAAATGAAAATGAAATTGAGTGCAATAGTTTGCAAGGCATTACATTCATCACTTTTTGGGGGAGGGATACATGGTTCTTATCCTGAAATGTGAGAGTGCCCACTTTTGCACTCGAAATGTTGCAGCATTCTGTTACCGAATGTCAGTGTGCATGCAAATCGACAACTCCGGAAATCTAATTTGGTGAGTTTAATTTTGTGTTGAAGAATAAATGTTTCATAGTGGCAATCAACATCTGTTGAATAGATTATCTTCTGCATTACTTTCACTGGAGTGTTCAGGCTCAGATTTCTGTCTCATGAAGAGGCAAACATGGAAAGTGAACACAGAACTTTTTGAGCTGGAATTCCAGGCTTTAGTAACACAAGGGCAGAACTTCCAATGTTGTCTGTTGGCACAGTAGGTGCTGATTGGTATTCATGTATTTGTTGACCAGTTAATCCCATCACGTTGTGGCTTACTTTGATATTAAAATAGATTTGTGGTACAATTAAACTTGAGTAAAACCCAAGGTAAAATCAGGTTGAGGAAGTCTGAGGAAGTGCTACAGCATGAAATGGCAACAATTGCAGAACACACAGTGAGCATGAAATAAGTGTAGTATGCAGTGCATGTAGACAGTGTATATTATACATGATTAATTTTTAGATTATACATGGCGGTGTTTACATAATTCACTTAACAGTGGATGGAGGCAAAATGTACAAGCTGATTTGGTATCTTTTTTAAACTTACTAAGGTGGTACAAGAGGAAAATAGCATAGGAATTAAAAACTTAGAAGTGAAATATGAATCACCTGCAATACAGGCAAATCATGCTCTGAGGAGATTGGCACACGTACAATGCAATATTTTGCACATTTGAGTAAAGTGATAACAGAAAATATGGCATTATTTGTTCACATTCCAAAACTGGTTTAAGGACTGCCGTGGTTTGCATGGAGAAGTACAGCAGAGCATAACTTCATCAAGCCTACACACACATGCTATGTTACTTCTGTAACCGTTCATGTTGACCTTTTGCTCTGGTTCCTAATTATGCATAGGTAGTTCTGTAGTAGTTTCTGTTGTTGCTAGACTGGATTTGTGGTGTATGCCTTCTTGCATGTTTATGTTCATGTAATGGTATGATTACTGTAGCAAGGTCTTGGCTGAAAAATGACCCTTGTGGTTGAGTCCACTTAGCATATAATAAACTGCATGTTAGAATCAGGTCCAGAAATAATTGCAACACAAGCATACTAAAGTCTTCTCGAAGGCATCTTGAGCAGTACTGTACATGGTGTACTGTGCAAAAAGGACAGACTTTTCAACAGGTGGGAGCAATCTTACTAGAGAATCATAAGGATGGCAAGTGAAGACTGGGTAGCCATATGTTCATTTTGGTACCTTTTGGATTAATGTTACAAATCTTTTTATGCCAACAGTATTTGCTGCACTTCCTTTTAATCTGTCCCATATTTTTTTGAATTCTGTGTTTGACAGTACAACCCCTGCATGAAGGCTGTTTTACTGGCCAACCACACTTTCAGAGAAACATATTGCTCGCATATTTTCTGTGCCATCTCCGTTTATCTTCAGATTGTATCCCCTTTTCTCATGCTACTCTTTAAGTGACTTTAGAGTCATTTTTATCTAAATGTTGTGCTGTATTCATGCATGTCTGCCTTCTTTCAGCATATTTCAATATCTGTAATCACTGTAGAAGTAAATAAGAAAGCAGTATGCGCACTGACAGGCTTGACCAATGTTTATGGTAACTGGAGAGAAATAGCCAAGTAGTGGAAAACTGGAATGTCTGGGGAGGGGGGTGCTGTAGGAAGGGGGGGTCACCAGAAGTGGAGCTGCTCTTGGGGGGGCAGAATGTCCAGATTTTTGCTTCATATTTTTGATCTGTTCCTCATAAAATTATATAGTTTCTGGCAAATTACTGGGATGATATGAGGACTGAAATCATAAAATAAAGATGTACATTTGTGTTTCAGACTTCATATCCTTCAGAAAAATACATGCTAAGACAAGAGGAATAAGTTGGAGTAATATGTCATGGGAAACTCTGTGAAATGTTTACTGAATGTAGAATGTATGATAGTTGTATAACAAGCAATTCAATGATAAATATAGAGATGAATGAAGTGAAAAAAATGAAAAATAAATGAGGGATGCTCTCACTGAAAGATTAGCTGTTGTCTTAGGAAATGAAAACATTTGGTAGCATTCACCTTGAGCAAAGCAATTTTGGCATGGATCAACCAAAACTGTTGAGCAGTACTTCTGCTCAGTTTAGGTGACAGAAAGGGCTCAGTAATATATAACTGGTATGCTACTTTTATTGAATTACTGAGGTCTTCTCCTAAAAGATGGTAATGACTCAGTCTTACATTACACCTGCACAAGGAATGTAAAGAATGTCTATTCAACAGGTTATGTGCAGCAGTTATCACCTTTATCTGAGCATGCGGAAATTGCAGTAATGAAATGTAAGCCATTATCACGTCACTAATTTACAATATGTGCAGTCACAGTATAATACTGAGTCATTATCAGTTGTCAGGTAAAACTCTCAACAGCTGCCCCTGTTATTCTAGTCTCTCCAGCATATTCTGTTGATTGTGGTAATGAGGTTGAGGTCTCTGGAGCATGTGGTACAGAGGGATTGGGATTTCTTTAGATGTAGCATTTCTAACAGAGCTGGGTCAGACATAGCTTTGTAAGGCAAGCAGAGATCACCTCTAAGTAGGCGATATGAGACATAGAATAGCTGGAGTCTTTTACGTCTGTCAACATAGGATATGTGTTTAATTCCTATGATTCTCTTCTTGAGGTATTTCTGTGGCCTCTCCAGCTGTTGCTGGTGTCTAGTGAGGTACATGCCAAATGGGGCATTGTACTCGATAATCGGTCTAATGAGGGAAGAGTAGAGAGAGAGAGATGATGACCTCTTTCTCTATGATATTACAAATGGGTTATCTGAAAATTAGCTCAGGCTGCACTGTTGTTCCTATGGTGGAACTGCGCTGAGCCGCTCTGGAGTCACTGAGTTAATAACTGCACTGTTATGTCTGGTGATCCACATACACACACACACACACACACACACACACACACACACACACACACACACACACACACACACACACACACATTAGTGCACTACTGAAATCTTCCAAAGCAAACCTTGAGTCCAAATTGGTGACATCTACTGAAGACAATAATAAGTCCTTCTTCATATATGTCCACAACCTCAAGGGAAGCACCTAGAATTGTTCAGAAGTGGTGGTCAAGGACACCACATATACAAATGCCATAAGCTAATGACAAATGTCAGTAAGGGGGAAGACAGATGTGAGTGTCATACTTTATATGCATCAGAATATGCATGCTGCTGCAGTAGTTGCTGGTTTACCAGCTGTGTATGTTTGTAGAGGAAAGACTGTGACACATGTCCATGTCACTTGACCTTTGCCCCCACCCCTTTATGTATGGGTGTTGTGTGGATCCCTTGTTGTAGGTGGTTGTGAGGTATAGTAAGTCTGTAGCAGGTAGCTGAACATACTGTTGCATATGTTGCAGGCTGCATCTGCTGCACTCTGCCCAGGACTCATACTGGGGAGTGTGAACACATTGGAGGACAGCAAGCTGTGTGTCAGTGAGGTAGCAGTGTCAGCTCTGTTGTTACAGCATAGCCAGGGTGAGGGTACCCATAACTGTCCAGGTGAGGCATGTATTTCAGGTGCATACGTAATGTAATAGTGCCTCTCAGAGAGTGGTAGGTGACATTTAGGAAGCCTATACATATTTGTGCAGTGTGTCCTAACCTAAAGACCTTTGACATGCTAATATGGGTAGCAGTGAATGCAGTAGCAGCAACTGATTCTGCTTAAAATGGAAGGATGCAGTCATGTATTTGTTGTATTCCCAAGCATGTACTTGAAGTGCAACAGACTGGAATCAAATCCAGGACTGTGGGTGGCAAAATGCACAGCATGCTAGGAATGTAATAGATTGCACTACTGAATCAATACAATAGAAGGTGTATTTGCAAGATATATGTACATGCATACAGTATGTTACACAGGATTTGCATAAACATGTGTGTTCGGATGGGTATGACATGTGACACTGAACTGTCTGTCATGATTTTGTAACCTCAATCTGTACTGACTTGCCAATACTTCAACACACATTATAGGTTTTGTAACAACCATGCCAAAAGCAGGTGGCACAACTCTGGGCATTTTGCAAAAGTCTGTGCAGTTGTCAGCTATACCTGATATCCTAGCCCTCACATACATCCATCATTATTTATTTGGCTGTGTACTGGTTTGGTGTCTGAATCACAGTCCCAAGTACACTGTCAGTTTTATCATTATATGTACATGCAGTGTGTCATTGTCAGTCAGGATATGTTTATGGAAACACCTGTTTTAGTCCATAGCTGAGTGGCCTAGTGGGCTAATGCACTATGCAGTAGTTGACAGGGTACCAGGTTCAAGATCTGGCATGGATGATTATTTTGTAGATGTGCCTAACAGTGCCAGAAACATAGAAGGTGATTAAGGCAGTTTTAAGCAGTTTTAAGTGGGTTTGCACGGCTCACCACACCACTTAGCCCTGCTTAAACCTGCACTAATTCCAAAAAAAGAAAATAAAAACAATGGTGATAGGAAAGTGGTGAAATAGAGTCAAGCAGGAAAAAAAACACTGTGAAAGGCAGGCAGGGATGTGCAGGATGGGTATAGGAAAGAACTGTAGCTGTCCATTTCTTGTACATCAACAGCTGTGCAGGTTGTAGTGAATTTGGAATTTGGAGCCTCACACCCCAGAGAGAGGGGCAAGGGTGACATAACTGTGCTGATTAAAGCATGTAATGATTGACTGTGTCCACTGGACATGGATGTGAAATGGAGAGCTATGTATGGGGTGATATTTTTTTTGTGACAGAGTCCCCTTTTTTAAGGAGATACTGGAATGTTGGGGAAGGAATATAGGTACATGTGGGGAGGTAAGCTGGGTAGGAAAGGTTGCATTTGCAAATAGATAAGACAGACAAGACAGCATACAGGGACAGTGCGTAACACATGAGGGCAGTATACATCTTGGATGGGGAGGGTGTTGTGGAATCAGAGAGATGTGTGCCCACAGACAGCAGCAGTGAGACTGAGCTTTCCACCCATGGGCAGTCAACACTGCTCCTTTACTGTCCCTTAGGTGGCTGTGCTGGGTGCTGGGTGCTAGGGCCACCTTGCCCCTCCAGATTGGTCAGTCTGCCCTCAATCAGATGTAGGCAATCTTTATAGCCATGGTGCATGATCCTGCACACCATCCCTGGTAGCTGTTGCTGGGTGACAACTCCCTTTCCATGCCCACTCCCAGGGAAGATGGGCCCCATCCCCTGAGGCGGTTCCATCCATAGGTGGTGTAGGGAGAGCAGAGGGAACAGCACCAGGTTGGGTTCCATGTGTGCTGAGACTGGGTGCCATGACTGTCTGAGGTAGGGTAGGTGGATCAGCTGGAAATGGCCTACCCAGTTGAGCTATGGTACTGAGGTATTTCCAGCTGTATAGGTTAGTAATGAACAGAAGATTTAGTTAGTAATAACAGCATACCAGAATGTTGCAAATAATCCAGTAACATCACATAGCATAGCATATGGAACAAAACCATAAGTGAGATAACAGTCAGTATAGTAAGAGCATGGCAGTAACAGTTACTGCATAAGGCTAACAACATATGTAATTCAACAAGGTATGTTAGTATGCAACCATTGTAATACATAACAATAATAAAACACAACACCCAATATAACAGTTTGAGAACAAAATATGTTAATATTAAGTCAGACCCAATGTATAACAATAATAACTTATGATACAGGTAAGGGGTGGGGGAGAGAGAAAGACAGTCTGTTGCTACCTGTATAGGCTATATTGTTTGCAACAGTACTCTAATATACTCTACAGGTCAGCCCTTACTTTCTCTATACAAGTGCCCCATAGCTTCTGTAGCATGTACATGCCTCTCGAGCTATCTGCATGGGACAGTATGGGCCAAGTTGCAAAAATTACAGGTACACACCCACAGGGGACTATTACATGTCAGGGGGACATATATGACTACCAAGGTGTTCTGTGGGCTGATATAGTATGACTGTGTTATTGACATAAAATATGTCAATGATGGATCTGTGACTGAGGGATTAGGCAACAGTGATCACAGTCCTTGACAGCATGACACTTGAGAGACATGTATCGTGCACAGTATAGATAGTTTACAGCTATAATGCCATCCTTGATAGGCATGGGCTTAGAATATCAGCAGACATTCACAGACACACCAGGCATACAGCCGTACCAAGAGTACACATTTTATTTCTTTATTAACTTTTATTAGTATTGTACTTGTTGCCTTTATTTTCTGACATCTTATCACATTCCTGAGCAATGCTGTTAACAGGTGAGAGTTACATATAATGAGTTAAAGGAGTTGGCTTCAAAAGAGAATTTTGATGTAAGGATGGACCGAATGGTCAAGAAAGTGGAAAAAGAAGGGGACTTTTTAGCCAAAAAGTAACATAAGAAGTTCCTAAGAGACTTAAAAGATTATGAAGAGGGTTGCAATTTCAGCTTTACAGTAGCAAATGCATCAGGGCCAGAGAATATAGAGTGTGTTCAGCAATATAATCTTGATAGTCAAGTTTCTGTGGAAAGAGCTCCAAAAAGAATGCAAAAGGATTCGGCGGCAGCAAAGGAAGTAGCAGCAAATATATTAGGGCAAGAGGTTCGAAAAAAAAAACTGTTGGCCAACAATAATTAATGAAGAGAGCTCCTCAAGAAGTGCAAAGGGATTTTCAGCATGTCAAATTATATCAGGATGGGGGCACTGGAAAAAAAGAATTGGTTACAAATTGTCATGCAAGGGCTGAAGAAATTCAAATGGAATCATCGGGGAAGAGGCAGTTTTTGTTACAGAGGAAGAGCAGGCAAAAGCCGTTATCGTACAAACAATGGGAGATGGAACAATCATTATGTAAACAACAGAGACTGAAGATATTAAGCCAAGTTAAAGGTATTGTAAACAATTTTTTTATAATTGCGAATTTGTCATACATGAGATTGACTTTTGATCAAATTAGTGTTCTAAACAAGGGACTTAATTTCTACAATCAATTCTTTGAGAGAATATGTGTGAAAATTAAATCTAAAGTGTTTTTTTAATGATTTTCCATCTGAGAACAAAACAAAAGTTATTGCTAAATGTAATAATTTCAATCCACCACTAAGGCAGGAGTTGCAGGCCTTTCTGTTTACTTGTGAAAAATAAGTATGTGATTTATTATATAATGCTAATGCTAATGATTTTTTATAATATGACAGAAGGTGAAAGGAAAGCCTTAAATGAATTAAAATGTAATAGGAATGTTTATGTTACTAAAGCAGACAAAGGTAATACGGTAGTGGTCATGGATTTTAGATTTTATTGCCAGAGTTTGATTAATATGTTAAATGACCAAATATTTTATGCAACAGTAGTCTAGAGGAGGTAAATAAAGCTTTTAAGCTTATAGATTCACTAACTGAAAAGTGTTTTTTGGGTGGGTGGATGGATGGATGGATGGATGGATGGATGGATGGATGGATGGATGGATAGATCAAGATTTGGTTGATTTTTTTCGTATTATAAATCCTAGGTTAGGAGCATTTTTTGGTCTACCTAAGATTCATAAGAATTAGTAACCAAAAACTGATGTCAGTGAGCAAATGCAACTGTAACCAAAACCAAAATTCATTGAAAGCATCCAAATGGAGAACGAGCCAAAGATAAATGTTTATTCACTCTACAAAAGTAACAAATAAATGCATGATTAACACTGTAAATTAAAAGTTGGGTTTTTGTAAAATCTTCATCAGATACACGCACATGACTTCACGTCATTTACTTTTATACACATTTATGTACAGCCATTTAAATCAATTCTTTTTAGATATGTGAAAGATTGTATAATTAATTGTATATACTTTAAAGTACTGAGTATATTAGGGATTTTTTTATTGTATATCTATTCAATATTTATTCATTGATTTTAACAAGCTTTGATTCTTTTTTAAAAAAGTTAAAGTCACTTCCATTGGTTCCTATTTAATTATTTAATTGTTTTATCAACAATGATTGGTTCTCCTATTACAAGTTAATTATTTAAACAAGTGTTGGGTAGTCAAGTGTGTGTATCTGATGAAGATTTTATGAAAACGCAACTTTTAATTTACAGTGTTAATCACGCATTTATTTGTTACTTTTGTGGAGTGAGTAAACATTTATCTTTGGCTTGTTCTCCATTTGGATGCTTTCAGTGAATTTTGGTTTTGGTTACATTCATAAGAATTAAGAGATGCCTTGTTTTAGACCGATAGTGGCAAGTAGTGGCAGTAAGACAGAATCCATAGTCATCTATGTTGACAAATGTTTACAAAAGTTAGTAATGAAAAGTGTTTCTTATGTAAAAAATTATTTTGACTTTTGCAAGTTTATTAGGGGCATTAGTGTGGAAGATGATGTATGGCTAGTAATGGCTGATGTTGTTTCTTTATATACTGTAATTCCAAATGAGGTTGGTTTGGAAACAGTAGAAAGAGTGCTTCATATGTCTGGGTGTTATGAACATGATGAAATAAGTTTGATTATTAGTGTTTTAGATGTTATTTTGTCATACATTTTTTTCATTTGAGAAAGTGGTGTATAAACAAATCAATGCAGTGGCAATGGGGGCAGCGATGGCCCCCAGTTATGCCAATGTTTTTATGTTGGGCTGGGAGAAGGAATTTATTTTTGAATCTGAATTTTTTAGTAATATTGTTGATTATAAAAAAGTTTATTGATGATTTGTTTTTTATTTGGGAGGGAACTGAAGCATCTATTTGTGTGTTTATGAATTATTTAAATTCAGTGTCTGAATTTTTGAAATTCACTTTTAATTTTGATGGTCTATTAATTATTTGGATTTGAATGTGTATAAAAAGAATAATAAGATAAGCACTAAAATATATAAGAAGCTGGTACAAAGCAATAGTTTCTTGCATTACAGTAGAATGCACAATACTAAGCTTAAGAACAATATTGTTAGTAGTCAGTTTGATTGGTTCAGTAGGTTCACAGAGGATTTTGAGTTTTTCAATGTTGAATGTAAAGTTTTGAAGAAAATGTTTAGCAATAGATGGTATCCTGCTGATATGTTAGGTGAAGTTTTTGATAGAGTGATGCTGCAAAGAGAAAATGGTGAGCATAAAAGTGTGAATGTTGGAGAGCATAGGAGAGATCATCCATTAGCTTGTATGTTAAATAATTCTGTGGATGCCTTGGGTATTAAAATGATAGTGAATAAGAACTGGAAGTTTTTGTCCAATTTTCTGGACATTCATAAAGTAATAGGGGAAACACCTGTTTTTGTATCAAAAAGAGGTAAACATTTGAAAGAGCATTTTTATAAGAAAACTGATAGTTTGGATGGTTGTGTTTGTAAAGGAATGTTCAGATATGGCAATTGTAATTATTGTGCACAAATTATGGAGGGTTTTAAGATCAGGATGCCTGCTAGGAATTATGAATTTGATTTAAGTGGACATTTTGATTGTAGGTCAAAATATGTAGTGTATTTAGCTCTGTGCAATTTGTGTCCAGCTTTCTATATATTATAAGGACCACAAGGTGTTTTTATTTTAGGATATATGAGCATTTAAGAGTAATACATAGAAGGGATAGTACTAATGCTTTGGCAAAGCATGTTTTTCCTGCTATTCACAACACAATTTCAACAGTAAGTTTTATTTTACTGTGATAGATCAGGTTGAAAATTATGAATATAGGTGGGATGCTGAAGAGGCTCTTGACTGGAAGGAATATTGTTGGCAGGTCAGGTTGAATGCATGTGTTTTTCCTGGCATTAATGATACAGAGAATTTCAAAATTGTACTGAAAAAGCAAGGGTTAAGGCACTGAGAGAACTGATCATGTGATTTTAATTATTTTATTTAAATGTGGTTTTAGTGATTGTGTAACTTGGTCTGATGAAGTTCATTTCGAACGAAAGTGCTTACCAGTTATGTTTATATATTAAAGTTTTATTTCGAGTGTTTATTTTGGTGCATTTTTTTTCTTTTTATTTACAATTTATTTTACAGTTTATTTTGAGTCTTTGGATATTTGCTGTTAACGGTCTGTTACATCTCAGCACAAATATTATTAACTCATACTAAGGGCTACTTACTTGTCATTCCTGTGGGGAGAATGTTTGTTAAAATTGCATAAATTATTCAATAATATTTAGTAGTGGTTGTCACTGGATTCAAACCCTGGTCTGTGTGTTATAAAATGTACATCACACCTAGCATTTATCAAATTGTGCAACTGAACCAGTGCTATGTATTGATTGACTGTTATTTGACTAGAGCTCACCTGGTAATGAAATATGACCTGGTAATAGAAGTAGAGTGTTAGACAAGGCTGCAGTGACTCTTGAACATACATGCATGAGATTCATGCATGGCAGAGATAGTAGGTAAATGCAGGTGTAGACAATAAACCCCTAGTGGGTAGAAATATCTGTGATGTGTACAGACCATATTGGGATGTTGGGTTGGCTACCTGACCCATATACAGTTACAGATGGCATATTTGGAGTCGACAGCTATTGCACTTTCATACTTGCCTGAAGCAGCATACCACATAGCAGGAAAACATATAGCTGAAATGCAATGGTTACGGCAAGGCAATCCTGAGATACACAATATAGATTGGGAATTCCTATTAATGCTTCAGATCTTAATGCAGAACAAATATCATAATGCATTATATCTTGTATTACAGCTCCACAGCTACAGTTTAGCAGAATACTCTTTATTAGCTAACCTTCAGTCACTTAGTGGTATTCTTTTTGATTTAAATTCACAGCAGATGTAATAATGGGTCTCATTACCAGCATATTGCACAACACAGCTATATTAGGGATGACTTCCTGCAGTGATTGGTATATATTTCCAGTCTTTATTGAAGACCAGTTCTATACTGCGGGTGTTACAATACAGCTGTAATTCCACAATTAATGCAGTAGAAACTTTTATTGCCTTAACATTATTAATGCAGTAGAAACTTTATTACCTTGGCATTATTAGGTGTCATGCTTTCATCTTTATTGAACTGTACTTGGCATTACTCACTTATGTCAGTCCGGGCCTATTACCACAATCATTGCTGTGCAATCACAACTGAATATACCTAATAGCAGTTATTAATTCTAACTCTTTCTTGCTTATATGCCTATAGATTACAAGAAACATCTGTACTCACCACACTCATGGTGCAACCTGGCCAGGTGCATTGCATAGGCCTCTAGGTTGCGAGTTCTCTGCTCGTCAGCTGTAAGGAAAGAAGCACAGAATTATGTGTACCTGTCAACAACACATTCAGAGTATGTTTTTGTAACACAATTGATAACAATACTTACAAACTCATGGGGCATTCCCCTCTCTAGCATCTTGGACCCAGGTGGCCAAGAGATCCCCCTCCCAACACTTCAGGTCATCATAGGGATGATGCACCTGCTCACCTGTGTGGGGATACCAGTTGCACTAGAAAGGTCACATGCCAGATGGTCCCAGGCCTCTGACTTGTTTTCCCATCCTGGTACTGGGCCTGCAGCTGTCAGACATCATGGTATTTAACAAGGGGTGCAACCATGACCTTGGACTCCAGAATGCCCCAGTACTGTGCCTAGGAGAGCACACCCTCTCCAACTCCTGTCATAGCTCCTGCCAAGTTTGAACTCCCACAGGTTAGAGCTGTATTCCTGCCTGTTGCACTCAAATAAGGCTGTTTTCCTGCCCTTTACCACAATTGGGCCATTGTTAAAAATGCAGTGCTTTGCTTAGAAGTGTGCAAACCTGTTGATCTCAGCTGATCAGTGCTTAATGAGCAATGCTTAGCAATGCTTAGTGGTGCACAAACCAGCTTAGCTGGGCTGAGCAATGCTTAAATGGACATTGCTTAGCATTGCTTTATACCAGCTAGCAATGCACAAACCAGCTAAGCACTGCTAAAATATTCCAGGTTTAGCAGTGCTTGGCAAAGCTTAGCTTTGCTCAGTGGAGCTTATCTGAGCACAAGAAAGTGAGATTTAGAAATATTTTTTTTATTCTGTACTAGAAACATAAATGACTAATAACATGTCTGTCCATATGTACAGTATGCAATCAAGAGTTTATAAAACCTTCTCATACTGTGTATTTGAAACATACATGCTTAATAACCTGTCTATGTATTCATACAAAAGTCAATCATGGCTTAATAGTACTTCCCATAAGTGTGTATTGACAAAAGATATTTAATAACCTGTCTGTGTAATCACACAAAATTTAATTGGGATTTAAAATAAGTCTTATAATGTGTATTTGCAAAATAACCTGCCTGTGTATTCAAACCCTGCACTTACTGCACATGAGGCTGCTACTTTAACCATTTAGCTACATACCCATGTGAAGTACTGTTATACTTTTACATATATCTCTCCACTATGTTTAAGCACTGCTGAGCTTTGTGGCATGCCACACAAACATGCTCAGCTATGCTTAAACTTGACCTTTGTTTCCATAATTAAATGTATCTGGTTTCTATTTTTAGATGGCTATCACATTTCCCTTGATAAGTGCTATGCTGTACAAACACACACAAAAAAAAGAAAAAAAATTAAAAATAATTGCACTTTTTATTACATAGACATAACATTGCTATCTGTCACTTTGATAGTGCAGGGAGTGTGTTACTCATCTGCAGACACTGTAACAAAGTCCTGTGTTACTCATCTGCGGACGCAGTGACACACTCCCTATACCTTGTCAATAACTATGTTACACAGCTCTCCATCAGCAGTGCACATTCATTAGTATGCAAGGTGCGCTGCCCTGGGGGTCCGCATGCAAAGTGACAGTAGCTTCCATGTAGCCCTTACACTATTCTTACACAGATTTTATTAAATCCCCAGGATTGTTTTATTTGTTTATTTATTTAGTTATTTATTGACATTTGATTATCTGTAAAGTCCATTGGGGTAGGAGCCATTTTCAGTAGAGGCCCGGGGAAAATGTCCCCAAAGTATTGCAAAACATTCAAAGAAAAACAACTTTACAAACTTTGAAAATAATACATAAAACAACTACCAAATTAGACCTAAAATGAAAACATTGGTTAACAACAGATACAAGTTGTATGACTATGATTTAATATTTAGAGAAATTTTAGCCAGTTTGGTTTGTCTCATAAACAGTTCAGTGTATGTATCTCTTTATTCAACCTTCTTAACAATGTACATAGTTTAAACCAATATCTAGGTGTGATATGGTATCTGAATTAAAATAATTCTGACATTTTAGCTGCTTTTTTAATTTTACAATGTTCTGTATTCATGAAGCAAACACATTTTGTGTGCTTTTAGAGGGTTCTTTACAAAATGGTACCAGTGTGATTCAAAGCCATCTGCAACATCAAGCACATTATTCCCTCTCTTACCATGCCACTAGTAACATTTGTTTGAGTTTTCAGATTTCACACCAAAATGTTATTTTTCACATTTTAAAATCTCAGAACTATCTCAAAACTTATTCTCACTAGTTTTATATTTTTTTCACATGCCACTGAACCATCAGTTTATGCTCAATACATTGTTCATGAGTTTTTGTTTCAGATGGCTATACTACACCAACTACTCTTTCAAAGTTACAGGGGAAATCTTTCTAACAGATGAAATCTAAATATTCAACATTGTGAGTTCCTTGTCATTCTGTGAGTGTATGTGTGGAAAAATTCAAAAATAAAAAAGTTCATTGGTCCTCCTTGTTTCAAGTTAGGGAGCTATCAAGATATTTAATACTATCAGCTTTACAGAGGAGGAGAAAGACAAGCTTTCTGTCTTAAAAATAAAACCAAAGTACATTGTTTATTAAAAGCAAATCTGTCAGACAGAAGCCATTTATTCTTTTACTATACACCACTGGGGTTCAGGGCTCAATAGGTCTTAAACACATTGCATAAAAATAAGAATTTGGTAACATGGGCTATTTCCTGGAATAGACACAGAAGTTTGCATGGAATCAGAAATGATCAGCAAAGAGGCACACTGTTAAGAAAAGCAGATGTGGAATTAGAAATGGCATCAGTGTGTGCAGAGAGAGTCAGGTTTCCAATCTCTAGGTTATATGCGCAACTGACAAGTTGTAAATGTGCAAAATAGGTGCTGTAATTTACAAAAAGCTAATAGCAAAGACAAACCTAGTGATTTAAAATGAACTCCATCACTGGCTGTAAGACCTGGAACCAAATGTGACTGTTTCTGTGATGTAGAAAATGCATTTCAGAAACATGTTAGCTGCAATGAGGGAAGACTATATTATCAGCTAATCTGTATTTTCTGAATTGCTGTGAGTCACGAATGGCAACCCCTGTGCATCACATTGGCACAGGCACCCTCCCACATATATGCAGATATTCAAGCACAGCCACCCACTCGCACACACACACACACACACACCCACCCCTACAGCCACACATGCAAACACACACTGACACTTCCACTTACCTCTAACCTGCAGTTGATAGAATGTCCCTGATGCAGCTTCTTATTTTGTTCCTGCCCTCATAAATCACATATCCTTGCAGTTAGTTAATAATGCCAGATGTTAAACCTTCATACTTCTTATTGTTCATAAAGTGCATCGTGGTACTATTAACTTAAGTGGGTCCAGATAATAGCTTAAAATTCTCCCTGGTGCCATCTACTGTCCCTCCCCTCTTTGTAGCAACATCCCCACATGGACACATCTCCATCCCTTTCAACAGGCCCTGACTTTAAATAACACTCCTGCTGTCACCTCTTACACGTACCATGTCCCTTGCATTGCATGAGCATTGACATGTGTGAATACTGCTAGGCAATAGTGCTTCATACTTATTATGCAAAAAAGAGCTGGACATGCTATGTCCTCAGAGAGAGTACATAAAAGAACTAAGAATGCTATTTGACAAGCTGCTTTCTGTATCAAGAGTACAGTGTCCAAAATTCTCTTCACCTTTTTTCATAGACGTACGGTAATATGTTAAAGTACTGCTAGCAGTTGGTGGAGCAGAGGATTAACATTCAGATGAAGACAGAGTGAAACTACTAAAAGTACAAGGTTTGAATCTTTTTAAGTTACTTTATGGGATGCTATACAGTGTATCCCATGAGTCTACTGTTCTCCCTCTCCATATATTTCATGCTGTAAACTGTTGTTTTATTTCCTTTTTAAGTGCCTACAAGGCATGCTATATAGAGTATCCCTGGTGAATAGTACCCCCATATCATTTGTGCTACAAATCATTGTTCTGTTTCCTACTTAAGTAACTTTAGGGAACACTATACAGAGTATACCTGGAGTGTAGTATTTACCCCACATCACAGATATTATGCTATAAAACGTAGCGCTAGTTCATTTAGGGCATGTTATAAAGAGTAACCCTGGTGTCTAGTATTCTGCATCCCCCGATACTGCACAATTAAAGTTAGACTAGGGATTTCCTCTCCAGTATTCCAGGATTTGTTTGGTAGTATAGAGAAATGTAGAGGAGTGACAGTCCCCCCCACCCTCGCACACAGAAACCCCCACACACACACACCCAATCATACCCATGGACACATTCAGTGTTCACTCACTCACTCACTCACTCACACACAGAGACACTCTTACCCTACCTGTCCTTTAGGTAATCTCTCCCCTACTGTGACCACCCAGGCAGGCAACCTCAGACACACACACACACACACACACACACACACACGCACACACACACAACCCACAACTCCCTGGTGATTAAACTCCACGGCACTTAACTTTAACATAATCTCCCTTATTGAAAGCAATGGATGATCATGAGCTTTTTCTGAATTGCTTGGTTTTGTAAATGGCTTACCATAGGCATTTTCTGGAGGAGAACACATGTCTAATTAGCAGAGGTCCCTTCAACTGGAATTCCTTATTAGAATTTGCAATAGATTGCTGAGACAGCCCACCGTGATGAAGCACTATGGTAAGGCAGTCTCTGAATCGGATTATCAAGACATATACAACAGGCTTACACCCCATAGTAACCTTTCTTTATTGTTCCTAAAACTTCCAAGACAGGAAAAATAAAATGAAATTGCAGTTGTCCAAATGTTATTCAAGATGGTGCTTGGTAACACATGAGCAAGCAGAAGCCATACCTATTTTAATAGTTGTGAATCAGGAATGAAAATCATATTGCAAAACATTTAACGAAATCTAAAGTTCTACTATAAGACATCAAACAGAAACCACCAAGCATCAGAATTGCTGGAAATTAATTACCAGAAAGAAAGAAGGGCAAAAATTGTAATGTATAAGTTGCTTTTGCAAACATCCTTGCTTGAGGTGACATGAGAGGTAAGCTCTTCATATCCCCAAAACTTATATTGATCAACTACATCAACACACCAACTCAAAGAAGGGAGACTTCTCACAGAAAAGGGAGTCAGTACCATTGTACAGCTAGAAATCACACTAGCAGTGATTTATTGTGGAAAACAGTGATAAGCCCTGTGTTCCTCGAAACCAACTTGTGCTTCAGGCAATTGACACTTGACGAATTTCACCTCAGCCACTTGTAGATGTACCGAAGTCTGCAAATTCTGAGGGCAAAGGAATCATTCTCTCAGAGGTCGTATGAAACATAATCACAACATAATCAGGTGCTGCAGCAAATATCTTAATGTTTTACACGTAAAAGAACAGTTAAAAGTGAAATGTGTATTGGTACTAGAAAACTGCAGCCATGTAATGTAGTACATTCTTCATTCAGTGCCAGTGCATACAAAAACATTAAAGTAGGCATCCATTTGAAAGTGCTGCTGATTGCCTTTGTGCTTGGAGCAATTGTTGGTCAGAAACGTTAAGGATTAAACCCAATGAAGATGCATTTAAGATATATGCTTCTGCTGCAGAGTGAGGCATATTGATGCATACTATTTCTAAGATTTGAATTAAAACAGTAAAATAAATGATTTTGCTACATGTTGTTCTCTTACATAGGCCATCAACTAAAACCTTGGTTCAAGTCTAGCTTGATCAGAAATGCAGTTTTAGGAAATACAAAATGATGTTTCAAATATTGTCACTTGAAGCTCAAAATAGCTAAGTAATTTGCACATAGCTGTTAGAGTTACCCTTGGCAAAATGGAATAAATTCTTGAAGTTCAGATGTAAAATTATGTTATCTAAAGTGAACTATAAAAAAAAAGTGAATACATATTTGAGCAATATCAAGAATTATGCAGAAAACAGCAGTCAATAAACAGATTCAAGTGTATTGCACCCACTAATAATGATGGAACAGATACTGAAGTGAACAGAAGATGCAATAAGACATGTATATGGTTAGTGCTTCACTGCAAAATCAGAAGCATAAGTCACAAAATATTCTTTAGGGTTAGAGATAGTATAGTTATTTTGTACAAATGGGGTCACAGCAGCCAGCTGCCCAAGCACAGTATGGTTGAGCAAGCTGAAAAAACAACATTTTTGCCTTCTTAATTTAGCATTATTTTGTTATTTATTTTGCTTGTAGACTTGTACCTCAGATTCTTCTCCAGACTGTCATAGGATCATAGGATTATAGAAAGTTACTGAGGTCATGGCCCTAGGGCCCTTACCAGCCTAGTCAAGTTCGACCCTTGTTTCCACGATTAGTACCTAATGCCCATGTCCAAGAAGGATACAGGCAGAACCTCAGATGTGAATTTACAGTTACCTATCCAATTGTCCAGATTGTGTTTGAAGAAGACCAATGAAGTGCTCGGTTTGACATGAAGTGGGAGTCAGTTCCAAAGGTGTGGTAACCTCTGGGAGACAAATCTGTCCCTCCAGCGGATTCTATTTATGTCACATGCCAGGTTAAGGTCTTTAGAGTGAGCAACCTTTGGTACCATTTGACTTGCAGATATGCAGCATTTCCAATAGATCAGGGTCAAAGATTGCCTTATATGCAAGGCAGAGATCACTCTGAGTAGTCTGCATGGAACAGAATAAAGTGACAGTGATTTCAGATGATCCACACAGGACAGATGCTGAAGGCCTTGAATTTTCCTTGTGAGGAACCTTTGTGGTTTCTCCAATTGCTGCAGGTGCCTGAAAAGGTACATGCCAAAAGGTGTATTGTACTCAGTCATTGGCTGGATGAGGGAAGAGTACAGGGACACAAATAAGAATCACATTTTTTCTTATATTATCCTTCTATAACTGCCTGGCAATGCTGACTACCCCCCTGAAGGAATTGCTAGAGTTTTGAGGTACAAGGCCTCCTCTATTCCTCCAAGAAAAAGCAGAGAGAAATTTCTGCTGCCCCTCACCTTGCAGCTCTGATGGGGGCTGAATCAATTCCTGAGCCCTATGACTCCTGTTTTTGGATCATAGACTGGAGAGTATGGTTAACTTGAGCTGATGGTAGTATAAGTATCCTTGACCATGATATCACAACTTGAGTATAGCCTGTAAATGCAGAGCTATAAATGCTGCAACAAATCTTTTTACTAGCCTTCTGGAAAAAAAGGACAGACTGTACTTCACATAATCAGACTAATATGTTATTCACTTGATGATGATTAACTAGAAAACTGAAAGCAAAACTATAACTAATATGTGTGGTTTGGCAGGGCTACCATTATACTTCATTAGACTAACAAGAAAACATAAGCTGTGGCTCCAGTAGGAATAGCAGATAAAAATGACAGCCAGATGGCAGGGGCCCTGGTTGGTGTGGTCAGTTCTTGTGATCTGGGAATAATCAACAACCAGCTTATTGTAGGGACCTGCTGACCCACTTCAAGCACAACCTTGATGAGTGGATGGGAAACTAACAAATTTGTCCCAGGGGTTCCACCTGTGTCCCTCATTGACAGGGGCAACAGGTGCTGACTGAGGTTTCTTTTTGAGGATAAACTCTTGGCTAGGCTTGTAAGAGCCCCAGGGCCATTAGCCTAGTGACTTCCTATGATCCTATGAGCCTATGATCCCATAAGTGCAGCTTATACCAGCTAACATTTGCTGAAAGTAGAAGAAAGGTTCTTTGGTACCATATTATACTATAGGGATGGGAGGCTAATATCTTAAAAAATGTGGTTGTCCATAGGTATATATGTTTGAAACATGAAATATACCACAACATCAGTTGTACAGGGTTATTTATAACACATTTTTGGAAAGAATTCTAACCATAGTATTATTAACCCTGGAACCTGCTATTAAACTCTTTTCTTTCCCAAATAAAATGGCTAGGCTACACATACTGGGATAATAAGGTCTGGAGAGGCAAGGAGATCAATTAACAAAATAAATAAATACACTGAAGAAGTGGTGACTAGTGAAGTGTGCAGTGCTGGTCTCCAAATCCAAACAGAATTCCAAACAAAGATGAAACACACAAGTTTTTGTTTACAAAATCAGATTAAGGGCTTTCATTCTTACAAGTCCAGGACTTTGTCAGAATAAGTTAAAACAACCATAAAAGACAGTTAAATACCATTTTCAAACCAGACATCCCTTGCTTATTGGTTAATGCCAAATAGTTTAATTAAACCTCACTTACAAACTCCTTATTTAAAAAAAATTACTACTGAAAGACTGTTTGCCTACATGACAGGGTTTAAACTGTTCAACTTCTGAGCATCCCACATAATTGAAAAAAGACTAAAGAGGGAAATAAAATGTACAGACAAAATCACATCAAGTGAAAAGAAACTATAGGGTGTTAAGCATTCTTTTGTTAACTCAGAAAAAAAAAAACATTTTGTACCCATTTCATAACCAAGCTGTACATAATTTCAGTACAGGCTTAATACTAATATGGTCATTCAAACCTGGGGGGGGGGTACAGGCATCGAGTTGAAATTACCATAGGAGTTCTTTGTATGCATATTTTAGAGGCTGAGTACTTAACCCTTGACAATGCCTTAAAAACTAAGATGCACTTCAAAAGAGGAAATTTTAGGAGCAAGGGACCTGTTTACTTAGCTGCATGTACAAAATGTAATAAATTCTGTGTAGGCAAGACTAAAAGAACGCTAAGAAAATGAATTTATGACTATTATACAATGACCCCCCATTAAATATTCAAAAACGTGCACGTTGTAAATCAGTTATTGTAATGGAAAAAAGGTCCGGTTGCCTGGACTTTTTCCATTACTATAACTCTTTTTTAAGCAACGGAGAACGCAAGATCTCCATTGCTTCATACTGTCTCGCTATGCTAAACAAGTTTAACATAGCGAGACAGCTTTAAAAAAAGCAACAGAGATTCTCTGTTGCTTTTTTTAAAGCTGTCTCACTATGTTAAACTCATTTAACATAGCGAAACAGTTTTTAAAAAGCAATGGAGATCTTGCTTTCTCCGTTACGTTGCTTTTTTCAAAACTGTCTCGCTATGTTAAATGGGTTTAACATAGCGAGACAGCTTTAAAAAAGCAACAGATATTCTCTGTTGCTTTTTTTAAAGCTGACTTGCTATGTTAAACTCATTTAACATAGCGAAACAGTTTTTAAAAAGCAACGGAGATCTTGCTTTCTCCATTGCTTTTGTCCACAGCTCTGATGTACTGCGTAGGAATTCGCATGCGCAATACATCAGAACTGCCGCAGAATACCAGACAGCTGCAGAAGGGCAGCAATGAGGCATTATACAATGCTGTTATTTAAGAAAAGTAATTCTTTTTTTTCTTAAATAATGTCATTGTATAATAGCAATAACCCACTTCTGGGTGTGGGTAATGCTGGATTTACCCACGGTTGGCTTTGTTTGGCCACTCGGGCTTTGCCCTCATGACCAAACCACACCAACCATGGGTAAATCCAGCATTACCCACACCCAGGCGTGGGTTATTGCTATATTATACAACAAACCCCCCATTAAATATTCAAAAACGTGCACGCTGATTGGTCAGCGTGCATGTAGTAAATCAGAGTTATAGTAATGGAAAAAGGTCCGGTCACCCTGACTTTTTCCATTACTATAACTCTTTTTTTTTACAGCAACGGAGAACGCAAGATCACCATTGCTTCACACTGTCTCACTAAGTTAAACTAATTTAGCATAGCGAGACAGCTTTAAAAAAGCAACGGAGATTCTCCGTTGCTTTTTTTAAAGCTGTCTCACTATGTTAAACTCATCTAACATAGCGAAACAGTTTTTTAAAAAGCAACGGAGATCTTGCTTTCTCTGTTGCTTTTTTCAAAACTGTCTTGCTATGTTAAATGGGTTTAACATAGCCAGACAGCTTTAAAAATGCAACGGATATTCTCCTTTGCTTTTTTTAAAGCTGTCTCTCTATGTTAAACTCATTTAACATAGTGAAACAGTTTTTAAACAGCAACAGAGATCTTACTTTCTCTGTTGCTTTTTTCAAAACTATCTCACTATGTTAAATGGGTTTAACATAGCAAGACAGCTTTAAAAAAGCAACGGATATTCTCCGTTGCTTTTTTTAAAGCTGTCTCGCTATGTTAAACTCATTTAACATAGTGAAACAGTTTTTAAAAAGCAACGGAGATCTTGCTTTCTCCATTGCTTTTGCCCACAGCTCTGATGTACTGCATAGGCATGCGCATGCGCAGTACATCAGAACTGCTACAGAATACCAGACAGCTGCAGAAGGGCAGCAAGGAGGAATTATACAATGCCATTATTTAAGAAAAGTAATTTTTTTTTCTTAAATAATGTCATTGTATAATAGCAATAACCCACTTCTGGGTGTGGGTAGTGCTGGATTTACCAACAGTTGGCTTTGTTTGGCCACTCAGGCTTCACCCTCGTGACCAAACCACACCAACCGTGGGTAAATCTAGCATTACTCACACCCAGGCGTGGGTTATTGCTATATTATTACAGCATCAAGAGCAAAAATGCAAACATTGCCCTTTTTAAACATACCTTACTGGATATGACACACACTGAATTTAAATAAAAAAATTTAAAACTAGTCAACATTAATCCCACGGGATGGGATTGGGAAAACCAGTCTGAATATAAAGAATTCCTATGGCAACTTCAACTCAATGTCTTTTCCCCCAGGTTTGAATGACCATATTTGTATTAAGCCTGTACTGAAATTATGTATAGCTAGGTTATAAAAATGGGTGCAAAATGTTTTCTGAGTTAACAACAGAATGTTTAACATCTTGTGGTTTCTTTTGATTTGATGTGATTTTATCTGTATATGTTATTTCCCTCTTGAATATTTTTTTCAGTTATGTGGGATGCCCACAAAAAGATTAATAACTTGAACCATTTAAACCCTGTCATGTATGCAAATAGTCTTTTTGTACTAGTTCTTTAAGAGGAGGAGTTAGTAAGTGAGGTTTAATTAAACTATTGATATTAGCCAATAATCAAGTGATGTCTCGTTTGAAAATAGCATTTAACTGTCTTTTAGGCATGTTTTAACTTATTCTGATAAAGTCCTTTATTTGTAAGGACAAAAGTGCTTTGTCGTATTTTGTAAATAAAACTTGATTGTTTTATCTCTGTTTGGATTCCTACTTGGATTTGGAAACCAGCACTGCACACTACGCTAGTCACCACTTCTTCAGTTTATTCGTACTTGTTTGGTGACTGTTGGACCCACTTTCTTTTATTTATTTATCATAGGTTCATTGGTTCATAGGTTCATAGGTTGGTACTAGGCTATCAGCCCTAGGGCCTATACAAGCCTAGCCATAACAATTCCCTGGCTATTTCTTCCCACATTATTTACTTTCCTGGACCCCTGTCTAGCAGGGCGACTGACGTGATCCCTGGGGTGAATTTCCTTTCTCCCATCCAATCATCAAGGTTCCTCTTGAAGAGGTCCAAAGAGGCACTCTGCTTGACATGTATGGGCAATCTATTCTAGAGTCTGGGGAGTCTCTGGGTCAGGAACCTATCCCTCCAGCATGTTTTGTTTATTGTGATGACAAGGTTTAGATCCCTGGAGCGTGTAGCTCTGAGGGATTGGGATTTCTTTAAGTGTAGCATGTCCAACAGCTCTGGGTTTGACATGGCCTTGTATGTTAAGCAGAGATCGCCTCTGAGTAGACGATATGCGACAGAGTATAGCTGGAGTTTTTTAAGGTGGTCAGCGTAGGGCATCTGCTTTAGGCCTGTGATTCTTTTAGTGAGGTACTTCTGAGGCCTTTCCAGTTGTTGCAGATGTCTTGAGAGGTACATACCAAATGGGGCATTGTATTCTATAATGGGTCTAATGAGGGATGAGTACAGTGGGACAATGACCTCCTTTTTTCTGGATGAAAAGCCCTTCATGATGAGGTGTGCCACATAGAAGAATTTCCTGACTGTTGTGACGATGTGGTTATCGAAGGTGAGACCACTGTCCACCTGTGTCCCTAAGTCTCTTATCACACTTTCTGTGTTTAGTGTACGGCCACCTATATGGTAATTCATGGATACATTTTTTTTTCCCAAAGGGGATAACAATACATTTCTTGGCATTGAGCTTGAGCCCATGGCTCTGGCACCAAGCATCTGTTTCTGTAAGGCCCTTTTGTAGAGTATCCACATCATTTGGGGATTCAATAATGGCTCCCAGTTTGCAGTCATCTGCAAACTTTGTTAGCCAGAGTCCCTTAGTGTTGACCTGTACTTCAGAGAAGTAGATGCCAAACAAGAGTTTCCCCAGGACTGAACCCTGAGGTACTCCACTTGTCACTTGTCTGGAGCTGGATTTGGAGTCAGCTACTTTTACAGTGTGGGTTCTATCAGTAAGCCATTTAGCAACCCATTGGGTGACATAGGGATTAATGCCCAACTTAGTAAGTGTATCTATGATTCCAGAGTGGGGGATGGTGTCAAAGGCCTTGGCAAGGTCTAGATAGGCTGTGTGGACCACCTTACCCTTGTCCATGGCTCTGGAGACTGATTCAAAGAAGTCAATCAGGTTCAGGAGACAAGATATGCCCTTCACAAACCCAAACTGGGTGGGGTCCAGTGTTTGAAGGTTGCCAATGTCTTTGTTTATAAGTTCCATGATAATACGCTCCATGGCCTTGCAGATAAGGCTTGTCAGACTGATGGGATGGTAGTTTCCGGGATCCAAGGTGGATCCCCCCTTGTGGATTGGGATAACTGTAGCTCTGCACCACTCAGTGGGCACGAAACCTGAGGTGAGGCTATGATTAAACATGACACTTAGGTGAGGTGCCAGTTCATATTGTAGTTCATGTAGTACACAGCCCGGGATGTCATCTGGTGCCATGGATGCTGTATTCTTGGCTTTAGAGAGTGCGTTTTGTTCCTGTGTGGCCATTATTACTGGAATTTGGCAATCTTCCGGTATTGAGATGGGCCATTTAGGGGGTGAGAAGGGGGTGAAGTTGGCACTGAATCGATCTGCCAGGATATTGGCAATATCCTTCGGATCAGTATATTTAATGCCATTCTGTTTTAGCTTAGAGCAGATCTGAGCATTGCCATTTAGATTCTTGACATAGTTATAGAATGCTTTGTGGTTGTCTTTGGAATCTTTGGCAATTTTATTTTCGTAACTAGCTTTGGAGGATTTTATGAGGCATCTCAGTTTCTTACTGAGGCTAGTAAGGAGATTTTGCATCCTGGGATTTTCCTCTTTTCTGCAAAAGTTTCTTCCTTTTGTTGTAAAGTTTGTTTATGGCAGGGGACCACCAGATTGGCTTCATTTTTTTGGATGAGAGCATTTTGGTTCTATTTGGGATGGCACGATTCATGCATGAGTGGATGTGCTCGTACAGAGCCTTAGTGTAGGATTCAGCAGTTGAACTTTCAGTTCCCATCTGAATGGGTGTCATGAAGTTTGTCACTTCTGACTTGAGTAGCATGAAGTTGGCTTTGGAGAAGTTTTTTATGGTGGTTTCTTTACTGGGGGGTGGGGGTGGGATGTGGATGTTAAGGGTGATTAGCTTATGGTCAGACCTAACTAACGAGGGTGTGACCATAGGTATGGAGCATTGATTTCCCATGTTGGTAATGACCAGGTCTAGGATATTGGAACCCCTGGTGGGACTATGGATTAGTTGATCCAGGGCATTGGAATTTATGAATTCCAAGAACCGTTGCGCAAAGGTGTTGGGACATGAGTAGTTTTCCCAGTTAATGGCAGGGTAGTTAAAATCACCCAGTATTAGGGTGTTTGGTTCTATCTTAATATTTTCCAGTATGTTTAGAAAGGTGTAGTGAGAATCTTGGGGTATGGTGGGGGATCTGTAGCAAGCTACAATTTGGATTGCAGTCTTACCCAGTGTTAGTTGCACTTGGAGAATTTCAGACACATTGTGTTGGCCAACTAGCCTGGTGGTGTGAATATCCTTGGTGAATATTGACACTCCTCCACCTTTAGTGTTTCGGTCCTGGTTTGGTGGCCGAAAAGTGTGGTAAGAGTTGTAGCCTGGTATTGCAGGGGTGCTCTCTGGAGCCTTGAACCAGGTCTCAGTTACTGCACAGATATCGATGTTCTCCATTTTTAGGAGTGCCTCGAGAGAGTGCATTTTGAGGTTTAGACTTCTAGCATTGAGTAGCATTACCTTCAGATTTTGCATGCTTGTACCTGTTACGGTGGTGGTTTTGTCCTTTGAAGTTTGCCTAAAAAGGCACTATAGGGGTGGCAAGAGCCTTAGCCAGTAACCTGAATCCCAGGGGCGACAGGTGCAGACCATCTCTGGCAAAGCATTGTGGTCTGTCAATCATGTCATCCCAGGCAGACAGATACTGGATCCCCTTTGAATGACACCATAAGCTTAGCCAATTGTTGAAGCCAATCATTTTATCCTTATATTGTGGTATCATTCTGGGCGAAGGCAGGATGCTACTCAGGGCTAGGGTCATACCTGCCTGGGCCACATGATCCGAGAGCTCTTCCATGTCTCTTTTCATGTAGTCCAGGGAGGTACGTCTCAAGTCATTCACTCCAACATGGACAATGACAGAGTCATATTTGTACTTGTTGTGGAGTGACTTGAGTGCATGCGTTATGTGGCGGATCCTGGCACCCGACAGGCAGCTGACTGTAATTTTCTCCTTATTCAACCTGGTGAGAGGGACATCAGTGTGCCGGACTATAGAGTCACCTATGACTAAAGTGTTAGGTACATTGTCTTGCCTTAGGGGCTGTTGCTGGGTGGCACATTGGTGTTGTGAACTATGTGACACATTGGTTGTGATTGGTGTTTGTTTGTGTTTCAGCTTCAGAGGTCTTTGTTTCTTGGGCAGGTTAAATTAAAAAATAAAGATCAGAAGAGTTTGTGCCTTCCAAAAAGATATCAACCCTGACCAGAGTTATAAACTAAGAGGAAAACATTTATGATCAAGTATGTTTTACCAGACACAGAAGAACTTATGTAGTCAGAAAAACTCAGTAGGATTAAAGGCAGTGTGTCCAAACACATTTATGAAATTCAGTCCTCTAAAATGAACAGAATCAAGTGTCCCAGGTAGGCTAAATTGATTTGATGTGGTCACAGCATTAACTTGGGTTCAAGAGACAGAGACAGCAGGACTTAGGAGTTCCTGAAGGCACATCCCATGATGAGCATAATTATGGTTCTTTTAGGCTAAAAGAACCAGATGTCACTGGAAGAATTAAACTGCTCATACATCACAGCATAATAAACAGTAGACATAATAAGAGTGAGAGACCACATTTTTTGCTTGTCCAGTCAGGATAAAACAGACAAACAGTTGTTGGTTCTGTTCAAGCAGCTTTATTGCACACAAATACATCTGGAATGAGGCTTTGTAACTTAAACTTAAATAAACTTATAAACAGACTGACTACCACACTCATACATGTTAACACTCTGGCTGTTCTCTCAAAATGGCACTGCTGCCTGCACATGCTCAGTATTTACATGCATGTGCTACATCTGGAAATGCATCTTAAAGGTACATACACACACTCTGTTCTTCATCCTCCCTCTTTGAGAAATGAATCATGTATGAAATGACAGTATTCAATGACATACAATTTTCAGAAATTACCTTTTGACATGCAGTTATACAGAACTAATTCTTTGACATGCAATCATACAAAATTAGACACATATAAAACAATCAAGTCCAGGTTGGTGTGTATTTTACACCAAGTCTAGAAATACGACCTGATCATGTAACATAAAAGTTAGAATTGGATCTAGCAATGGGGACTGTCTTCAAGGAATGTTCAACTTTGGGGATTCTGGGATATCATCAGGAAAAGGAATGGATACTGAAATGTGTTCTTCGGTATGAAAATTGTCAGGGTTGCTCTGAGATCTAGAGTCTGCATCACAGGTAGGATGCTGTGATATCACTTCTGATACAGGAAGACAAATACCTGCAGTGTCTCCTGTATTGCACACCCTCAGATTCCACTAAGTAGGATCTCGGGTTGGCACATATACCTCTCACTTGACCAATTTGATCAAAGCCTTTCGCTGTTTGCATCCTCACTGTCTCTCCTTCTTTTAATGGACAAAGAAATCTGCTCATTTTATCATAGCTGGACTTCTGAGAAGAACATTTCTTAAAAAGTTGGACTTTGATTGCCTTGTTGTTTTTGCATTAGGCACCAACAAAGTAGAACTGATAGGCAAGGTTGCTCTGGTTTGCCTAGATAGAAGTCTCTGAACAGTAGACTGTCACAGGTTATATTTCTGAGATTAAGTAAATTCAAGAAGATATCAGTATTGTCACACTTTTACCTTTCTAGTAATTGCTTTGCACTCTGTCCTGCACCTTCAGCAAGGCCATTTGACTGTGGGTATTCAGGATTACTAGCAGCATGAATAAAGTCTCACTCTTTTGCAAACCACTGAAACAATTGACTGGTAAACTGAGTACCATTGTCAGAAATACCTTTATGTGGACTACCATGGACTGAGAAATGATGTTTCATCTTAGTAATAACAGCACTGAAAGTTAGGTTAGGTAGCAAATTGATCTCAAACCAGTTCAAATAAGAGTCTACCAACACTAAGTAATGTTGATTGTTCCACTCAAATATGTCAGTGGCTACTGTTGTCCAAGGTAGTTCAGGAATCTGGCTTAGCTGAAGTGGCTCTTTTTGCAAATGTGGCTTAGTACTGTTGCATACTGAACAGGAAGAAAGGACTTTATCAGTGTCTTTTGATAGAGAAGGCCAAAATACTAGTCCTCTTACCCTTCTTTTGTTAGAATTGGAACCTGCGTTGCCACGATGCAAAATCTGAATATATTCATGGTGTAAGGAAATAGGAACAATAAATTTTGGACCTATGACAATGATACCATCTTCCATCAGCATCTCATCTCTGTATGGAAAGTAAGGTTGTACTTCTGGCAGTACACTAGATTGCTTTGACGGCCACCCTACATTAATGAAGTGGTTGAGCTTTTACAAAATTGGATCAATCTTTGTATGATCTCTTAGCTCATCAAGTCTTGTGGTAGAAAAATTATACACTTCCATGACACCAAAGTCAAAATTCTCTACATCAAGCTGTTCTGTAGTATCTTTGGGTGATCTGGATAAAGTATCAGCCAGATAAAGAAGTTTACCTTTTGTACAGTCCATTTTGAAATTATACTTTTGTAATTTGAGCATCATTCTTTCTAGTCTGGCTGGAGCTAAATGCATAGCTTTCTTTAAAATAGTGACTAGAGTCTGATGATCAGTCTCAATTTGGATACCTCAGCCATAAATATAATAATGGAACTTCGAACATACGAATACAATTGCCAAATGTTCTTTCTCAATTTGAGCATACTGCATCTCAGTTTGAGTAAGAGTTCTAGATGCATAGGCAACAGGTCTGCCTTCTTGAAGAATAACTGCACCAAGACTGAACTTTGAAGCATCACATGAAAGAACTACTGGTCTGTGAACATCATAGTATCTCAATGTAGGTGGGTTAGCAATTTTCTGTTTGAGGTTATCAAATGCTCTCTGGTGTTCTAAACACGATCAGGCAACATTTTTGCTTATCAGCTCTCTTGAAGGCTCTGATAACTCATTAAAATCAGAGATAAATTTACCCAGATAGTTAACCATGCCAAGAAAATGCTCCAAGACTTGGACATTGTCAGGAGCTGGCATCTCAAGAATGGCTGCTTGTTTAGAAGGATCTGGTCATAAGCCTGTACTGGTAAATAAATAACCTACATAAGTAACTTCTGGTAGTCTGCATTTGCACTTCAGAGGATTGAGCTTTAAATTCACTTCATGCACTCTGTCAAGAATTTTCCTGAGGTTTCTATCATGCTCTGCTTCACCATTGCCTCCAACAAGTAAATCATCAACTATTATAGCACACAGTAGCCTATAACAATTTGCTCCATTGCATGCTGAAAGGCTTCACTGGTAAAATGTATTCCAAAAGGCATCCTGAGGAATCAGTATTTACCAAATGGTGTGCTGAATGTAGTCAGTATTGAAAATTTGCGATCAAGCATTACTTGCCAAAATGAACTCTTTACATTTAAAACAGTGACATTTGGCATGAGGGCAGCAGTCTCCTCCTCAACTGTATGCATGGGATGATGAGACCTCTTTAATGCTTGTTCAAGTCTCTTGTGTCAATGCATATTCTGACTTTATCTGAATTGTTCTTATGAGCAGCCACCATGGAAGATACTCACTCAGATGGTTCTGTGACTTGACAGATCACACCTTGCTGCAAAATTTTGTCTAACTGGACCTTGACTTTGTCCTGCATAATTACTGATTACTGGAACTCTCCTTGCTGGTCTGACCACTGGACTTACCTCTGGATCTACTTTCATGCAGTACACAACTGGAAGTTGTCCTATCTTGTCGTCAAACACATCAGCATACTCTGAGAAAATAGCTGGAACCAAGACATGTACTTACATGATCTACTTTTTTGGTAAAAGAAAGCAGTTTCATCCTTAAACTGTCTCTGAGACCTAAGCCAAAATTGTCAGTGTTATCCCTTACAACCAGCAAAAAATAAATAATAAAAAGTAATAGGGAAAATACCAGGCAAGGGATTCTCAAGCACTTCAAAAGCCACAGCAGTCCACTCAGTGTATATAGAAAAGACGAACAGTCTTTTATTCACATCCAAAACTCCATAAGATTTAGTTCTTTCATCTACTGCAGCATAGACTTCATCAGAATAAATAAAAAGACATTCACCACTGCTATTTATGCCATTTTCAAGCCAATGAGTTCATTAATTAACAGCAGCTACTTCATTAGCTTAAAGCAACAGTAGCAATCTGCCATGTGAGTTCCAGTTTAAATAAAAAAAACTGCTTATATAAAATACTAAAACTTATAAATAAACAATATGAATAACCATTGTCATTCATAAAAAATGTTAAAAATATTAAAAATATTAAAAACCTAATAGGAATGACCATGTTTTTATGCTGTAAACTTGTGTTCTTGTAATAAATATACTATAAGATGTTCTAATGATAAACTGAAGCATAACCCATATACAATACATGCATAATTGTGACATATTTATAGCAATTATACACTCATACTTATTGTTATATCTACTATTGTCTCAATTCCAGCAAAGGTGTAATACTAATGTTATCATTAATACCAGGGGCACAAGTTGCATTTAACAACTGACATCTCACCTCTCTCTCTTTCAAAATAGCTTTTATATTTCCCCCCGGGCTGTGATATAACTATTTCCACAATTCCAAACCTAAAGGCAGCACAAGTAGGATTAGCTACTATATGTGTATACAGAGTATTATTTTTGTCCTTTCTCCTTATATTATAAAGATGTTCATATATCCTGTTTTTAAACACTCTATAGGTTTTCCCTATATAGAATGGAGCACAGGTGTTACACTTAACTAAGTATATCACCTGCTTAGTATTACAGTCCCCTTTCTTAAATATATATCTTTGTTTTGTTAACATTCTCTAGAATAATATAGTTATCTTCTATGATAGTAAAGCACTGGTTGCACCTACCACATTTCCTAGTACCCTCATTGGTTCTTCCTTGTACTTGCATACCTCTATGTATCCAAATTTATTTTTCATGTTTGGGGCAGTTTTGTACACAAAGTTAGGCTTCTATCCCAAGATTCTACAAACCTTGGCGTCACCATTTAGGTGAGCCCAATTTTGTGTAACTATATTTTTTATTTGATATACTTAGCTAAGTGTAACACCTGTGCTGTGTTCTATATAGAGAAAACCTGTACAGATTCTTATTACAAGAACACAAGTTTACAGCATAAAAACATGTTCATTGCTATTCGGTTTTTAATATTTTTAATATTTTTAAATTTTTTATGAACAACAATGGTTATTCATGTTGTTTATTTATATGTTTTAGTGTTTTATACATGCAGATTTTTTAATTTAAACTGGAACTCACATGACAGATTGCTACTGTTGCTTTAATCTAATGAAGTAGCTGCTGTTAATTAATGAACTCATTGGCTTAAAAATGGTGTAAATAGCAGTGGTGAATGTCTTTTTATTTATTCTGATGAAGTCTATGGTGCAGTAGATGAAAGTGCTAAATCTTATGGAGTTTTGGACGTGAATAAAAGATTGCTCGTTTTTTCAATATACATTGAGTGGACTGCTGTGGCTTTTGAAGTGCTTGGGAATCCTATGCCTAGTGTTTTCCATATTACTTTTTATTATTTATTTTTTGTCTCTGAGACCTAATAATGACTGCACAGATCTTCGGACTTCATAAAATTGCAAGCTGTAACTGTTCTCAGCCAAATAGCATGAAAGCACTACTGAACCTTTGGTTTGAATCTCTATACCTCCATAAGCAACAAGCTTCACACAATTGACCAAATTAAGTTGCCCACCAAATCTCACTTTAGCAAATGTTTCTGCTGACATTGCATTACACTTTGAACCAGTGTCTACTTTGAGCTCTGTGGGTTTGCCATTGATCAGGACAGTGCAAGATACTTCATTCTTTGCCAACAAATCTACTGCATTAAACTTTCCAACAACCACTGATACACCATCTACATAGAAAGCAGGGTTCCATATGAACAACCTGCTTTTTTGAGTGACCTTTCTTAATAACTGAATGAGGCTTGCCTGATTTACAAAACATTTGAAAGTGATTCCATTTTTTACACTTGTGGCATTGCTGACCAAATGCTAAGCACTCATCTCTTTTAGACTCATGGTTGGCTCCACAATTATGGCAGTTAACAATAAGACTTGACTTGGGTTTTGCTGACTCACCCTTATACTGCACTGAGCATGTCCATTTTATTGAACTAGTTTTGGAACTTGCTAGAAAGTTATGGGTTTTCCCTACCAAATCTGCAGGGGTTGCTGCTGCCATGTGCTTAGGCCTGCTTCTGTTTGCCATGTGTTGCATGCCATCTACATTTGCTCTAGAGGCTGTTGAAACCATGCTCTTATCACCTGCAAGCATACTTGTGTGCCTTTCTGTGAGCTCATGGATTTGACAAATCTCTATAGCTTTGCTCAACATTAAATCACTGTAATGAAGCAAACTCTTTCTCACTGCAGCACTGTTAGCACCACACTCAAGCCTGTCCTTTATTAAATCATCTTTTAAGTCACCAAATCTGCCTGTTTTAGCTTTGTTTCTGAAGTCAGTGATATAAGCTGCAAAAGTTTCCCCTGGATTTTGGTCTCTTGCATAAAATAAGTTCATCTCTAATGTAACATTTGTCTGGGGATGCACATTTCTCTAAATTTATGTTTCAAGCACTCAGAATCCTCCCTTGATTCAACCAGTGCCACAATATAGCAGTTTCCCCCTCTCCTGCATATACGTCTGCATGAATGCTCTCTTTTAAGGGCATCTGACCCAGCTAAATTAAGCAAAATAAATGCCCTCATATGTGCATCTTTGTCAAAAAAAAGCTGCGTGCATGAAAATATCATAGTTCTGCTCAACTAATCTCTAGTTCTCTGCTATATTATGATCAAACACAAGTGGACTTGGTCTGCAAAATGCATCTGCCGTATCAACACACAGTAGTGAAGGTGCTTGAAATGATGTATGAACACACATACATTAAAATATGCCAGAATTTTATGCCAGAACTTGTAATTATGCCCAATAGCAAAACAGACTCTTTGAAATAACTGCAATCTGCTAAATAAGTCTCAGTAGCACAAGAACACTTTAAAATCACTGTACTTTGTAAAACCACTCCTTATCAGTGTAAGAAATACTTAAAATGACTGTACTTTGCAAATAAACTGTACACAGCAGAAAAAACTCAGAGTAAGAAACACTTTGAAATGAATACACTTCGCAAATAAACTGTTTACACCACAGAAACACTTCAAAATGGCTATACTTTATGAAATAACTCTGTACAGTGCAAGAAACACTTTAGAATGGCGGCACTGCGAATAAATGCTCACATCACAAGAAACTTTTCATAATGGCTATCCTTTGACTGCACTTTGCAATATAACTGTACTTTGCACACGGCAAACTCTTTCAAATAATTGCACAGTAATAAAGCCTCACTCTGCAAACACTTTGCACACTCTGAGATATTTTGAACAAGTCTAGTTATGCTAGGAATGACAAGTAGTTTGTGCCCAAATGTGGTCTTTTACTAAAACAAATGCAGTTGCCTTGCTTTTTAAGCTTAATTTGCCCTTTTATTGTACTTGTTATACCCTTTTATTCTCTTATCGTGCTCATTATACTTTTCTTGTGCCTGTTTTACTTTAAACATGCTCATTATGTAAACTAAAGATAATTCTGAGCCCCATATAAATATTTCTGCCAGTTTTATCAAATATCATGGTTTTGAACATTTCATCTAATTAATAATACGTTTCATGTCTTTCGTTTGAGTAATAATATGTTTTGTGCTACTCGTTTGATTAATAATGTGTTTTGTGCCTTACAAATGAGCAGTTGTATTTTCTTTGCCAAATAAATCATGTGTGCAAGTTTTGGTTGCATTGTGTTCATTTCTGTCCCTTTTTACTTGTCTGAGTTCCGTTTCACTCAGTCAGCTCAATTTGCCTTCACCTTCAACTCTGCACCTCATGGCTTGAAGAAGTTGATCTCTCAGTCCTGGTTCTGACACCATGTCACTTGTCCAGTCAGAATAAAACAGATTAATTATTGTGGGTTCTGTGCAAGCAGCTTTATTGCACACAAACACAGCAGAAATGAGGCTTTGTAACTTAAATATAAATAAACTTATAAACAGGCTGACTACCACACTCATACATGTTAACACTCTGGCTGTTCTCTCAAAATGGCACTGATGCTTGCACATGTTCAGTATTTATATGCAAGCGCCTACATCTGGAAATGCTTCTTAAAGGTACACACAAACAGTCTGTTCTATGACATTGTTTGACTCAGTGGTTCCAACAGGAGTAACAGAATCATAATGCATCTTTAAGTATAACAGTCACAGGACCTAGGGACCCAGACTAGGATTTTCAATGAAGAAAATATGGATAAATTGGGATAAATGGAGAACACAAGCTTCTGTAAACATCATTTTGCTAGGGTGTCTCAGCAGATTTAACATAGTCAGTGGGCCACAACATTATAAAGAGACTCACTAGAACCATGTCAGGAGTAGGAGCTGGAAGAGCAGAAACAGGAACTCATCATCTTGACTGACACTGTGTAACTGAGTTCTGCATATGTACTTGCGAGGAGAAGATCCAGTGCTGTCTATTTTCATCTATTTCAGACATGTGTTTTCAGATCTAACCAGATCCCACCTCAGCACCAACTTTGAGGCTTCATTAGATCCAGAGCTCTGACTTCTCTCCTATCCATAATTCTCTAGCCCCTATCTTAGAAGATCAGATCTTGTTTGCTACTCAGACATAACAGACATATGAAAGAGCTCTTGACTGTCAGTTCACTGTATCCTTTAAAATATTAGCTACTCCTTTCCTACCTCAAAAGAGTTTTCTGTCTCTGTCTGTATTTAATTGAAGTTTGGGCTTAAGATTAGTTGTTTGTCATTTAGCTTAGATAATTTAGTTAGTTTGTTTTGTTAAGGCCTCAAGACCTTTTTTTCTATTTATCTAAGTATTACTGTTAGTTGTTAAAAACATCAGTTAGGTTATATATCTATAGCAATAGTCTAATAGTTTGATAGTGTAGTCAGGGGGTAACATACAGTCTTTTCTAGGTTTTCATCAACATGTCAGAATTCACCAGATTCAAGACGTGCTTAGAATATAGGCATAAACTTTCACCTCCAAGACTCATACTTTAAATGTGTTGATTGCTTGGGCACTGCACATCTGGATGCAGAATGTCAGTGCTGTGCTGCTTTCAGAGCTAGATTCCTGTAGATCAAAAGGGAAAATCTTGTTTTAAAGGGCTCCTTCCAGCACAGACAGGGGCTATGCAATCAACTTCTTATGCACCCTCCTCCAAAAAAAGAATGATCTAAATTGAAAGGACAAGAAAATATAACAAATCAGATAAGGATAAGAGGAAGAAAGAGAGTAGCAAGTTTCCCCCTAAATCAGTTAAAAAATGCTCACTATAACCACCAATATAGCTCAGCTTGTTCCTAAAACAGCTTGAAGATTAGATCCAATAACTCCATGGACCTGATCAGCATTTCCATGAGCCAGATACTCAACAGGACCTGTATGTCCTAGACTACATTCCCCTATCCTCCAGGAAAGGAAATACTCCCGATCATCTTTCGTGATGTCATCCACTCAGTCATCTCAAAGCATCACAGAGCTATATGTCAATAAAATGATGAGGAAGTTTTTGAGGACACAAATCCAGTTTGGGGTTATTCTTGTACTTTCTACTTGAAATGTACCATGTTCTGGCCATCATACCCTTCTCTGCTGGAATCTGTACTGACTCACCCTTAGGGTCTGGTGTTATTGAATCCAAGTGGAACTGGAGGACCTTTGTCAGCACCACACCTACTCACAATTTCAATGCTGACTGCTTCCCTCTCTCATTCAACACTGATGCCTTCTGATCAAGATGAGACTCAGCACCAAAGTTTTTGTGCTGAGTTTCAAGGGGGTAAACTGACACTACACTTCTCAAAGCCATCTCTCCCACTTGGGGCTTCAGCTCTAGACAGCATGGATCCAAGATTGGCTTTGGGTCTGGGTTCATTAGTGGTGAGAGATCCCTTCCATCTTTGGATCAGAAGGCATCCTTGGTGCTGGGGGTAGCTACACCCTTTAAAGACTTTGAAAGGGTCTTGGCAAGTTCCAAAGATAATGTGCCTTCATCCAGCTGGGTTCCACCCAAACTCCAACTGAGGTATGCTCCCTCTCCTCATTAACTTATTGAGCAGGGACAGCCAGTCCAAAGGGTTTCCAAGGATGTCTGCTTTGTCAGTTCCCTGTGTGATTTGGAACCTTCTGTTTCTCCCCCAAGAAGGTGTCCCCAGAAAACAGACATGTAAATGGAAGCACTTAGACTCTTCCCCAGAGACTTTCACTGAAGACAGTGACTTGGAGGAAGGGAAGCGTTCCCTCACTCCCTATCTGAAGACATCATCTTTGGTGATATTCTTGAATTAATGAAGTGCAGAGGAGGTTGGTCATCCCAAGATCCTTCACTGAATTAGTCAGTATTCATGGAAGTCTTTGGTTCTAGACCAAGATCGTCCTTAATTGTACCTCTCCAGTTGACCTACTTATTGACTTTATGGCTCAGTGAGCATGGAAGGACCCTGATGTGGTGGAGCTCATACCAAATAAAGCAGTTTGTATTTTGGCTGCACTTTAGGGCACTAAACACTGGAGTAAAGTTCCACCAGTAGATGAAATGGTGGTGGCAGCATCCACTAGAAAAGAATCATCATAAGAAACTTGTCCTGTTTATCTTGTCAACAGAAAGTCTAGGGTGATGGACAGATTTGGGATGCAGGCTTATACATTACTGATTTTCTCCCCTTGATTGATGAACTTGTTGGCTCATTTAATGAGATTCCAGAGAGACTTGACCAAAGAGATCACCAACACCCTTTCAGGGGTATTACCTGCAGATGTTCAGAAAACAGTGGATTCCCAGCTTTCCACCTTACAATATTCCTCAAATGTGGGCATGCATTTGCTCTCTAATGCAGCTAACAACATGATCAGGGCAGGTACTGGCATCACTATGTGCAGTCATGCCTGGATGAACCTTTGTGAATTTGTGGAAGGCTTTAAGTCATCATTTGTAAATGCCCCTTATGATGGTTACACCTTGTTTGGACCTAAAGTTACAGATATACTCACCAGGAGTTAATAGGTAAGACTCACTCTACAGTTGAAGTACGCTTATCTACACTGCAAAGGACTTTCTCTAGGAATGAAAGATCGGGGAAGAAAGTGTGTCTCCACAAATCACAGAGTACTTTCCATGACTCCCAGTGTGATAGACCTTCCTGTGGCAGAAGGACAGGCAATACTAATGGATGAAGCCCTAGAGGTAGAGGCAGACTGCATTACCAGGGTTTCATGGTCCTTTTTCCTAGAAAGCCTTTCAGCCCTCCTGAATGGTTGCCTAACTCCGGCACTCTGGAAGCAGCCAGGGAGCACTTATCTTTACATCCTCTAGCCTGATGCAGAATATCTTCATATTCCTGGGTGATAAAGATAATATCTAATGGCCATTCAATTCTGTTTTTCCTCCCAGCTCAAAAAAGAAGAAAGTCCCCAGTGTTCACCCACTAGAAATAGAAATTACAAAGCTGCAAACAACACTTCTCTTTGTGGATAACTTTTCTGACTGTAACTGAGGGTCACCCTTTCCAGGCAGAATTGCCTATTGTAACAGTGATCATGGATGCCTCCCTTCTAGTGGTGCATTTCAAAGGGAGAATGGTGCAAGGTACATGGTCATCACTAGAGGCCAATCTTCACATCAATGTCTTGGAGTTGAAAGTGGTCCTCCTAGCACTGCAGGCATTTCAGAAAATCCTCCCCAAGGGTGTAATTTCCATACATATGGACAACATGGCAATGGCATGGTGCAACAACAAGCAAGGGGGAGCATACTCGTATCCTCTATGTTGAGACAACATGAGGGTCTGGCAATGGGTGATGCTTTCACAATGCTTTCTGATAGCAACTCATATGCTGGGTTATTTAATGTATTAGTGGACAAAATGAGCAGAATAGTCCTGATACCTCATGAGTCGTCCATCAATCCTACAGTGACATATTTTATTTTCAGTCACTGGAGCCGTCTTTGCTGAGATCTTTTTGTAACCCATCTAAACAAAAAATGCAGCAGGTGTTTTGCACTGATCCCTCCATAGGGAATGCAGGATGCTCTGGTCCACACTTGGTTCCTGGGCCTCATATATGCCTTCATTCCTCTGTCCTTAATGAAAAATTTCATACAGAAAGCAACACAGTACAAGAGCAGCATGATTCTCATTGCCCCCTTTTGTTCCCGGCGGACATGGTTCCACTACCAATGGCCTCTTCTTGCATATCTCCCTTAGATGTTGAATCATTATCCAAACCTACTAACCCACCCATCTGGGCTACCCCCTCCAGACCAGAAGTCCATGAAGTTAACCACATGGTTCTTCCAAATTTAACCATAGCCAGAGATGCCAGGCTTTCGACTACAGTAGTAAATATTATTTCTGCTTCTCAAACAATGTCCATTAGAAAAATTTATAAGAGTAAATGCAAGAGATTCTCTAGCTGGTCCTACTCCAAAGGCCTGGGTCCATTTTCAGCACCTTTTCATCTATACTAGAATGTTTATCTGCTCTCTTTGATAAAGGCTCCAGCTTTGCCACCATAAAGGTATAGGTTCAGATGTTCATACTGGATGTAAAGGCATTCCAATAGCCTCACTAAAAATTTCCAAAGCCTTCCTCAAAGGTACCTTTCTACTAAGACCTCACATTAGAGACCCAGCCCCTCTTGGGACATCACCATTATGCTACAAGCTCTGATGCAGGCTCCATTTGAACCCACTACCACTGCTGCTCTAAAATGTCTTACTTGGAAAGCAATTTTCTTATTGGCAGTGACATCAGCCAGGCAAATCTTGGAGTTATAGGCCCTTTCATGTAAGCCTATGTATCTAGTATTTCACAGAGATAGAGTTTCCCTTAGAACTATTGCATCATTTATTCCTAAGGTGGCATCTTAAGTTAATTTAAATTAGTCAATAAATTTGCCTGTGTTTTTTTCCCTCAAGTATGAACAGAGGAGAATACTTGCAGCATATATTAGATGTACACAGGCAGCTCAGATTCTATATCCATAGGACAAAAGAATTCAGAAAAGACAATGGATTGTTCATTTCATTTTCCAAACCAAAGTTAGGGAAAGCAGTTACTAAAGTTACTTTATCCAGCTGGCTGGTAGACTGCATCTCTTTTGCCTATAATAAGAAGAATTTACCCTTGCTGGGTAAACCAAAAGCCCATACAACTAGAGCTAAGCAAAGAACTATCCATTAATGACATTTGTGACGTGGCCAGGGCTACGGTACATACCTTTGTGCCTCACTATAAGCTGGACACTTAATCCAGGTCTCGTTCCTCCTTTGGTTCCATCATACTCAGGAATATCCTTCCTTGATGCCACACAAATTGTCAGTTTGTGATTCTGTCCCACATAATAAAAATGGACAAAAATAGACAACATTGGATACAAAAGTTACATCCATGTTGTCTCATTTTCATCCGGCTCAAACTCCCTTCCTACTACCTCTTTCCAAATTCTCACCTATGGCTTCAAGATGATTGAGTGGACTTTTATTTTCTGTCTGTGCACAGTTATGTGAGACTGTGTCCACCATTCCTCTACAGCTTGGGACCATCTAAATTAGGGGTTCATTCTTATGATAATTGCTTTTATGCAGCATGTTTCTCATGTATCACAGAAAATGAAAGGCAAGCTCGATCTTAGAATCTAAGGCAGAGTCTATGGAATTATGGGGTAAGGGAGGAGTCAGATCTCTGGATCCGATGAAGCTTTGAAGTCAGCACCAAGGTCAGATCCAGCTCGATCCTATAACCCATAGATTTGAACCAGATGAAAATCAGACAACATGGTTGTAACATTATGGTAAGTATATAACTTTTGTTTAATTTTCAGTACTGGAGATTCAGTTAAATTTCAAATGGAGAGCAGCGGTGCTGGCTACTGGGGTTATAATATCACTCATTGGCCGTCTGAATTAACGGAAGAGCATAATCTACAACTTTATTGTAACAAACTATTAACAGAAATATCAAAGCAGCTCTAGCTGAAGTTACCTTATGTAAAAGGCTCTGGTGACCTTGTGGTATATTTTTACCTAAAATTATTTAGTCTGTTTTTTTATGAATGGAAATCAATCACGAATAAACACATGCATAACATTTAACTCACACTTAATCAGTAATATGCATAATAAAGTATTGGCAGGCAGCAAATTCACCAAAATAATGTTATTTATGAAATAAGCATCAATAATTACTTAGCTACGAGTGTATTGGTGGCTCTAAATATTCTAGAGGTGTGTGGGTGTGTCTGGATATGTGGGGGGGGGTGTGAGTGTTACAGACAAATGCCTGACAATCTGCTTTTGCTCTTCTCTTGCATAATTAACTCTGTGAATGTCCAAAGCTGTTCTTGGGTTTGATATAAGAGTCCTATGTAATTCAATAGCATTGGGTGGTTGGAATTACTTAGAAAACATATTAGATTTTGGTATGGAGTTAAAAGCTTAATATTGTCACTTAACTCATTTAACTAACTTTGCCTTTTCACACCTCAAGAAAAAAGAAATCTCATTAACATCTCATTAAAAGGATTCAGCTGAAGTGTGGATCTTCAGTCATTCTGTTAATTACTCATTATTTTTTTAGTTCTGTCATAATATATTACTAATGGAAATATAACTCAACACTAGTTTTTTTATTTGCAGTCACAGTGTTAAAACTACTGAAATCTTCAACAAATGTCCTGAAATTAGTCAACCTGGAGCAGACTATATTCATCTCAGACATCTAAAATGTGTTGTACTGTACTTTATAAACAACTGTCTTGTATCATATATGTCTTTTTTACTATAATGAGTATAATTTGTATTCAGAATGTGACACACACCATTACAATACATAGAAAGAAAGCACAATAAACCTGACAGTTAGAGACCTATGGCTCAACATGTTTTATTGGCCAAAATTTATAGTGCACATCAACTTTTACCCAGCCTTAATAAACACGGATTAAAAAAAATAGTCCAAATATAGCACTATCACTGATATCCACAATATATATTTTTAAACAGAAACTAATACAACAGTAAACTAAATGTAGTAATCTCTGTTAATACAAAAAAGAACACCTTAAATGAATACATCTTTCCCTGCTCATATACCTGCTTTTGCAAAATGGGATTATGGGCACTTATCAGTCTGGTTTAACATTTAGTTACAAAACAAAATCTCTCAACTGATTTACACAAGAAACCTCCATTCAGTTGTGTGTTATAATGTAGTATCCCCTTATATTCTATCTTAGGCTTTGTCTTGTTTTATTTTAATAAATAAGAAAAGAGCGCTCACATTAAATCATAGTGCCAATCAGATAATATAGCCATTTTTGAAACATGTTTTAAACAATTCAAGAAAATTTGCAAAACGCTTTTATCATTGTAAAAGTACTATCAATAAACATGAAAAACATATATCCATAATCATTATCCTTGGCATACGTCTTAAGATGACACCACTCACTCCTTCAAATGAAAGACAAACAAGAACCCCTCATAAACAAGTTAAACTGTGCAGATACCACATGTCAGACTCACTATTCCCCTTGTAGCATCACCCAAAGCAATTCTATTACTGCCAATCCAAGTTAATGCTTGATATCTGCTCCACAATCTCTATATTGCTGATTCTCCAAGCTTAACAAGGAACTAACAAAATTGTCCTCCTTCCTTGGCTGCAATAATGTCCCCCAGTCTTCTCCTCAGTATACACTTGATCAAGAAACATATGCAGATTATAAAGGAGGAATTTGTAGATTTATAACAGTTTCATTTCCCTGCAGTACCATCTACTCTTTCTTAATGTATTCCAAATGTATTGCTGCACATGTGTGAGTCCTCCAGCTGGTCTGCATAATAATAGATATTTTTCCATGGCCACTATCCCTGAATGCAAATATATCTGAAACACTCTTATCTCAATATATATTTCAGTTGTATGACAAATCACTGCTACTTAAACACATTCTAAAGTTGAATACATGTGAAATTGTTGCCTCTTGTACCATGAAGCTACTACACACAGCTCTCAGTAATTCAAAAGAATATGGAGGTCTCAGGAGTCTCAAGATACTTATTAGGCCAGTAAAAAAAATGAGATTTAGAAGTCAGAAAATGCCCATGGTCGGCATCACAAATAAGGAAACAGATGCATGCTAGCAACAAAGTTGGAAATAAAATCTGTCTATACTGATGAGGGTGACACTTTCCTTGATCTTACAAAAAAAAACAAAAAAAAAACAGAATCACCACTAACTTCAGCAAAAGTTTCTATCTTCAAAGCCGAGAAGAAACTCTATTTTCCTCCCCAAAACATTTCTTGAAGGAAATATAACTCATAACAAATAACATTACAGATGGTTCTCCCTCCTCCACTACCACACAAAACCATACCTAAGATTTCCCTGAACTTCCTACACATTATATGCATTTCCATCTTTTCAACAATCAATAACATTGTCAATACGTTTACCAATCCCACAATCACTCTTCAACTTGACAGTGATAACTACCCTTAGCTCTATCAAGTAGCAGCATTCTGCCTCACTTTCAGCTTTAAGGATATCACAGTCAAATAAACTCAGATGTTACATAACACATTAAATGTAAACAAAGGTACGACTGTTTCCAAACTACACCCTCTATTTCTAAAAATGGTTTCTGCCCTCAATGCCATACATCTGACTCAGATATTCAATCTTTCCCTTTCAACAGGAATATTTCCCAAGGAATTCAAGCGTGCCATCATACTCCCTCTCCAAAACACTACAATAATTATAGGCCAATATCTAATCTATGCCTGCACATCAATAATTACACTTTACTTTGCAATGCACACCTTGACATGTGCAGGTTTTTTAGCACCACCATGTCTATTCATCTATCTATCTATCTATCTATCTATCTATCTATCTATCTATCTATATGTATATATAAAACACTATTCCACAAGGAAAGAAAGAGAAAAACAGTGAATTACAATATTGTCAGTCTCTAAAAACTAGACCACTGTGTAATTTGACCAATGGAACCACTGACATTTTTGCACTGAAAAATTCAGTGACTATATGATTCTTCAACAACACATGGTGTATCCATACATATATCTGCAACACTCACAAATACATCAGAGGAAGTTTCTATTTTGTGAAAGTGGATGCATATGCTGTGTTGTGTGATCATGGTTTAGTCATTGCAGAGGATTTACTAATTTTCCCACCCCTCTGTGATAATGGAATTAATACATCAAGAGATTTGTAGTTGTGGGGTAGGTGTGGGTTGCTCCCCCCAGTAATACTATTTTAAATTGTTTTCTGTGGAATTTCAGGGGGGGTGAACACAAAAGAGTGCAGAAAGGACATTATTTACTTTTGAATAGTGTTTATCAATGTAACATTTACCCTGGGTTTCAATAAACTCCATGTAGGCTTCCTGCATAACATACATGGATTTTACATGTGTGAGATGATGTGCAGTGAGCATCAGTTCTCATTACATATTCATGCCATGCACTACATTCAAATGTAAATAAGCAAGTTTTAGTGACTGGCAACAGTGTTGCTGGCCAGCAAGCTATGTGAGCAAACATGGATAGCAATTGTGTTTAAATCAGAGCACTGAAGGTCTGCAGTTGTGCACAAAATGCCACAATGTTTGCCAGGCTTAACAAATAGTTGGTCTCTTAGTGCAAAACATCTGGACAAAGGCCAATATAATGAGGGGACAATGACCCAGAAATAGGGACATATTTTACATATTTGCTCATTAGAAATGTGTTAGAATAACCAGAGGTTTGTGTTAATATACACGTTCTGAAGGATTTGAAATCTGAAACTCAAATGTATGTAATTATTGAGTCATATCAGTCCTGAGATCATCACAGTAATATGGCAGAAAAACACACATTTGAAAAGGAACACACCAAAAGATATAAGGCAAAAATCTGGGCATTCCGTAAAAATCTGGACAGTTGAGAGGTATGATTGTTAAGTAACTCACGTAAAACTGAAGAGCAACAAATAACCAGATCCAAGAGCACCCGTGGAGACAATGATTCAACTGCAGCAGTAAGATAGTAGAAAACAGGTTTAATTCCAAAACGATTCCTTTAGCACAATACAAAGCACAATAGAGACAAGCGCTTTCGCCTGGACCATTCCAGGCTTTCTCAAGTCAGAATGAATAACAATAGTAAAAACACATTTTAAATAGTTTGAACTCCTTGATCACATGCTCATTTAATTGTTAAATTGATGAATGAATAACACCTGATAAGGGTTAGAGCCTTGCTTATGTGCATACATTGTGTTCCTTAAAAAATATATTGCTCTAAACCTATTGTAATCCACGTAATTTTGCAAATAGCTGTTGCTGTTTGCATCTTACAGACCGTGTGCAACTTGAAATGTTCATAAAAACATTATATTAAAACAGAATTAAATACTCTAACATAAAATATTTCCTGAGAAATGTAAAACATCAATACATAGTCTGACCGGAAGCAAGTCAACATATGGCAACAAACAAATGAAACAGATGAAAATAAAAATAAAAATAAAACCTTAAATTTGGGATGTGCCATATCAGCTTGTATCAGGGAGTGCCATATAAACTATAATCTGGCTCTTCTAAGTTTAAGGACTGGGCCTATACTCAACATGCCATTGAGGCCAGGTGTACTGCCCGCATCAAGCCTGAGCTGCCAAATTAACTCCCTAAATTCCAAGGTGGATTCCCAATCTCCACCTCTGTTACTGGGGTGTACCTGTTCAAGCACCATAAAGGCGAGTTTAAAATTGGGGCAAGTAAGGGAGTGTTTGAAAAATGCATTACTTTCCTTCATTTTGCCTATGTCGTAGATGTGTTCATATATACGCTTCCTAAACTCCCTTTCAGTTTTTCCTATATAAAACGCGCCACAGGTGAGACAATAACCAATATAAACTGCACCTTTCGTGTTGCAAGTGTAATACCCATGTGGTTTCAAATTGATTTTACGTTCCTTCAAATATATGTGATTACTATTAATGATAAAGGGACACTGTTTACACATACCACATTTAAAGGTGCCATTCTTTTGTTGAGTTGTCATACGGATGGTATTATTTCTTTGCTCAAACACCTCTTTTAAATTGCGTCCTCTTTTCCTAACAAAAACTGTTTTTTTAGGGATTAAATTCTTGAACTCATCGTTTGTTTCTAAAACAAACCAAAACTTGGTAATTGTCTTCTCTATTTCTCTTGAGTTCTCTGAAAAGGTATAAATGAAGTTACTAGAATTCTCCTGTGCTTGTGTGTTATAGATCCTTGGAATGGGAATACTGGTAGTTAAATTCCCCAGCAGTGGTGTGTATATCAAGTCCCTTTTATTGAGAATCTCATGAGTAAGGTTGTTCACCAAGTCATCTGGGTAGCCCCTTTCTATGAACATCACCCTTAGGTTGTTTGCTTCATCAATGAAGTCGGACAACCTACTGCACATACGGGATGCTCTGATGAGTAAACCCTTGAGTATCCCTTTCTTTTGATGGAATGGATGTTGACTATTGAAATGCAGCAAAGAGTTAGAAAATGAGGGTTTTCTATAAACCTTGGAATATAATTCCAGTGATTCACACGAAATCAGTGAGAAAGAGCTCCATTACCTGGATGTAGCAATTCTTAGGGATTCCAAGTCACTGGAATTATATTCCAAGGTTTATAGAAAACCCTCATTTTCTAACTCTTTGCTGCATTTCAATAGTCAACATCCATTCCATCAAAAGAAAGGGATACTCAAGGGTTTACTCATCAGAGCATCCCGTATGTGCAGTAGGTTGTCCGACTTCATTGATGAAGCAAACAACCTAAGGGCGATGTTCATAGAAAGGGGCTACCCAGATGACTTGGTGAACAACCTTACTCATGAGATTCTCAATAAAAGGGACTTGATATACACACCACTGCTGGGGAATTTAACTACCAGTATTCCCATTCCAAGGATCTATAACACACAAGCACAGGAGAATTCTAGTAACTTCATTTATACCTTTTCAGAGAACTCAAGAGAAATAGAGAAGACAATTACCAAGTTTTGGTTTGTTTTAGAAACAAACGATGAGTTCAAGAATTTAATCCCTAAAAAAACAGTTTTTGTTAGGAAAAGAGGACGCAATTTAAAAGAGGTGTTTGAGCAAAGAAATAATACCATCCGTATGACAACTCAACAAAAGAATGGCACCTTTAAATGTGGTATGTGTAAACAGTGTCCCTTTATCATTAATAGTAATCACATATATTTGAAGGAACGTAAAATCAATTTGAAACCACATGGGCATTACACTTGCAACACGAAAGGTGTAGTTTATATTGGTTATTGTCTCACCTGTATGCTGCTTATATAGGAAAAACTGAAAGGGAGTTTAGGAAGCGATATATGAACACATCTACGACATAGGCAAAATGAAGGAAAGTAATGCATTTTCAAACACTCCTTACTTGCCCCAATTTTAAACTCGCCTTTATGGTGCTTGAACAGGTACACCCCAGTAACAGAGGTGGAGATTGGGAATCCACCTTGGAATTTAGGGAGTTAATTTGGCAGCTCAGGCTTGATGCGGGCAGTACACCTGGCCTCAATGGCATGTTGAGTATAGGCCCAGTCCTTAAACTTAGAAGAGCCAGATTATAGTTTATATGGCACTCCCTGATAAAAGCTGATATGGCACATCCCAAATTTAAGGTTTTATTTTTATTTTTATTTTCATCTGTTTCATTTGTTTGTTGCCATATGTTGACTTGCTTCCGGTCAGACTATGTATTGATGTTTTACACATTTCTCAGGAAATATTTTTATGTTAGAGTATTTAATTCCTGTTTTTAATATAATGTTTTTATGAACATTTCAAGTTGCACACGGTCTGTAAGATGCAAACAGCAACAGCTATTTGCAAAATTACGTGGATTACAATAGGTTTAGAGCAATATATTTTTTAAGGAACACAATGTATGCACATAAGCAAGGCTCTAACCCTTATCAGGTGTTATTCATTCATCAATTTAACAATTAAATGAGCATGTGATCAAGGAGTTCAAACTATTTAAAATGTGTTTTTACTATTGTTATTCATTCTGACTTGAGAAAGCCTGGAATGGTCCAGGCGAAAGCGCTTGTCTCTATTGTGCTTTGTATTGTGCTAAAGGAATCGTTTTGGAATTAAACCTGTTTTCTACTATCTTACTGCTGCAGTTGAATCATTGTCTCCACGGGTGCTCTTGGATGATTGTTAAGTATATGTTCTAAATACAGTACAGGACAGTATATCTACAGTGCATAGTATTGTGAAATCCCATTCCTGGCATTGTGTACTGACGTTGTGTAAATGATCTGTAAGGGTGCATGGACTGCCATGTAAAATAAACGTTCAACGGAAGTATGTGTATTGAATAGAGACACACAGAAGAATTGTAGGAATGAACACAGGGAAAGTGGACAGGGGAAACAGCCTAATGTACGCCAGATGAGGGCATGTCAATGGAAGACAGTAGTAGCAGCAACATCAGTCACATATCAGTCTGATACAGTACGGACTGCACAGTGAAACTGTGTATTACGTGACTGTCACACCACGTGACATAACAATGGGGAGGATGTTTGTGTGAGATAAGCATTATTTTATGAATAATGCAGAGGACATCTATCAGGCATGTTGCATACAATTGGGATAGAGTGCATATTACAAATCTGTGCAGACTGATTTGCTTGAATATGAATGTAATCTCAGCAGAGGTCTCCAGCAAGTAGGACACAGGTAAAAGCTCATGGACAACATTAAAAGAAACAAGCAAAATCATGTACAATATCAGAACAATACCACCAGAAATCCCATGCCTCTGATGTAATATATGTGGTTTAGAGTGATCAGAGATGATTCTGCACAAACACACTTGTACAACTATTATGATATGACTACACTCTATGAGGGTAATCATTCACAATGTCCTGGCACTGTAACATCTGCTGGAGGTGTTAGGAGGAACACTGTTATACTTGCATGTGACCTAATGATCAATACAGGCTAGCTGACTGTTGTGCATGGCATATCTATATACGGTACAAAAATGAACCAACACCACAAACATTTGAAAAACAATAAATTAATAAAAAAAAAGTGATGAATAAACCATGGTACCACACTCTAATGTTAAGCGCTTTTCATCTGGTTCAATGACCAGACTTCTTCAGACAAATAACAACAGGTGCAAACTGCCATTTATACTAAAATACACTTCCTTCCACCCCCTAATTACTCAATTATTCAATACAAATCAATTAAACATACAAATAGATTTTAAACTTATAAGGCTAAACTAAAATTCATTCATTTAGATCAACTGCATCATCGATAAAGTTTAAATAACTACATCAGTTACTAACATGTAACATAATGAAGCAATATACAAACAATTTTTCATGATGTATACATATAATTTGAATTTAAATACTTTAAATTCTAAAACCAACACCAATCAATCACTGTGTTAGCACTTAGATGTATAAAACTATATCAATATACATATTTAATCAAGCACAATTATAAAACCCGTATAAACATCAAATATAAAACATAAAACAGAGCACTTTGTCAGAACAAAAATACCTATAAGTATTAATTATCTATTTAAACTTTTCAGTTTCAGTAAACATTGTATAGAGCAACTGTCATTAATACCAGGGAAATGACAAGCATCTAAACAAATCTGTCACTTCAATTCTCTTTTTTCTAATAACAGAGATCTCTGACAACCCCTTACTTCTCTGGCTACATGATCAATTACTCTAAACATAAAACTATATGTGGGGTTAGTTTTGATGTGGGCGGCTAATGCATTTTCAACCTTACCTTTCCTAATATAGTAAAGATGCTCATACACCCGCTCCCACAGTCTACAATTAGTTTTTCCAATGTAGAATGTGGGATATAGGTTACATTGAGCAAGATATACTACATAGGTTGTATTGCAATTATACTTGCCTGACAAGGTCTTGTAACTACTATCCCTAATATTAAATGAATACCCTATACTCATATGTTTACAAACATTACAAGATTCACATTTACTCATCCCAAGATTCTTAATAACATTGTGTTGTTTCATTTCTATAAAATTTTTCAAATTCATGCCTCTCTTGAAAGTAAAAGAGGGATGTGGACCCAACAAGGTACATAATTCCAAGTTGTTACTTAACAAGTCCAGTTCTTCTTTATAATTGAAATGATATGACTATTTTTGGGGCTGTATGTTAGAATAAATGACAGTGGGGACCTATTAACCTTTTGAATACTGTTCATCTTGTTACATGGTGAAAATGTACCTTGTAGTAATGGTATATAAAATCCATTGGATCTTTTATACATAACCATCTGGGGCCAGCTTTGCCAACTCAGTGATGGCTCTTTGGGAAAGATAGTACATTCTCTCACAAAGTCAATTAATAGACAAATGTTTCCTTTACACACGTTTTCTAGATGATATTTTTATTTTATCCAAGAGGAGGTTGGATGGAGCGGAGAAAGGTTTGTTGAATATTTAAGCCAAACTACCACATTTTTAAGGTTTACACACATATATTTAATACAGAGGCCATAGCATATTTGGATATTGAAGTGTTTAATGATTTAACCCAGAAGAGATTAGCAGCCAGGATTCACAGGAAAGACACATTTTCAAATGCATATCTACACTTCAGTAGTTCCCACCCTTTCCACCAGAAGAAATCGGGGTCTACTTTAATTAAACGAAAGCGGAATCCGTCGAATACTAATCCGTCGACACATAAACAGTGAAACGCGATAACGTCGAACATGCAAAACCTTGAAATTTAAACATATGCAAACACAACAAAAAACGCATATATACACTAACCAAAACCCTACTGCTAACCCTAAATTAAAGCACCAAAACCCCACTTGTAACCCTACACTAAACCCCACATACACAACTATCTATTCACTACAACCCCTCCCTAACCCTAAGGTCCGTAACTACTGCACACTTACCCTACAGAATTATACCCACACAAAGTAAATATTCCACACACATACACTTAACAAAACCCTATACTAAACCTTACATACATTACCTATCTATGCACTTACCTTAACCCGCACCCTAACCCCTAAGGTCTGTAACTATTGCACACTTACCTTATGGAGGTATACCACAGACGGGCCAACTATGACAATTCGACAGTTCCGATTTCGTTATTTAGTGAGTTCGATGTTTCCGTGTTTCGTTGTTTACGTGTCGACGGATTCATATTTGATGGATTCCGCTTTCGTTTAATTAAAGTAAACCCGAAGAAATCTATAGTAAAGGGACAGTTAGTCCGAGCTGCGAGGATGGTAACTATTGACAGTAAATCTACAGTGGAATGAAATAAGATAGCTGAAATGTTTCTTGCTAGAGGTTACCCAGGGGAATTTATTAATGAAATGATGGAGGAGGTGATGTATAAAAGATCCAGTGGATTTTATATACCATTACTACAAGGTACATTTTCACATTGTAACAAGATAAACAGTATTCAAAAGGTTAATAGGTCATCACTGTCATTTATTCTAACATACATCCCCAAAAGTGGTCATATAATTTCAATTATAAAGAAGAACTGGAACTTGTTAAGTAACAACTTGGAATTACATACCTTGTCGGGTCCACATCCCTCTTTTACTTTCAAGAGAGGCATGCATTTGAAAAATTTTATAGAAATGAAACAACACAATGTTATTAAGAATCCTGGGATGAGTAAATGTGAATCATGTAACTTTTGTAAACATATGAGTATAGGGTATTCATTTAATATTAGAGATAGTAGTTATAAGACCTTGTCAGGCAAGTATAATTGCAATACAACCTATGTAATATATCTTGCTCAGTGTAACCTATGTCCTGCATTCTACGTTGGAAAAACTGATTGTAGACTGCAGGAGTGGGTGTATGAGAATCTTCACTATGTTAGGAAAGGCAAGGTTGAAAATGCATTAGCCGCCCACATGAAAGCTATCCCCATACATAGTTTTATGTTTAGAGTAATTGATCATGTAGCTAGAGAAGTAAGGGGTGGTCCGAGATCTCTGTTATTAGAAAAAAGAGAACTGATGTGGCAGATTTGTTTAGATGCTTGTCATTTCCCTGGTATTAATGACAGTTGCTCTATACAATGTTTACTGAAACTGAAAAGTTTAAATAGATAATTAATACTTATAAGTATTTTTGTTATGACAAGGTGCTCTGTTTTATGTTTTATATTTGATGTTTATAAGGGTTTTATAATTGTGCTTGATTAAATATGTATATTCATATAGTTTTATACATCTAAGTGTTAACTAACACGGTGAATGTAGGGTTGAATGGTGTTGATTTTAGAATTTAAAGTATTTAAATTCAAATTATATGTATACATCATGAAAAATTGTTTGTATATTGCTTCATTATGTTACGTGTTAGTAGCAGATGTAGTTATTTAAACTTTAGCGATGATACAGTTGATCTAAATGAATGAATTTTAGTTTAGTCTTATAAGTTTAAGATCTATTTGTATGTTTAATTGATTTGTATTGAATAATTGAGTAATTAGGGGGTGGAGGGAAGTGTATTTTAGTATAAAAGGCAGTTTGTACCTGCTGTTATCTGTCTGAAGAAGTCTGGTCATTGAACCAGATGAAAAGCGCTTAACATTACAGTGTGGTACCGTAGTTTGTTCATTACTTTTTTATTAAAGAGCTGAATAGCTGAAGATTTCTAGTTGTTTGAGGTGCTTTTGTCCTGCATATCTATATATGGCACAATCCACACTGTCACAGATGTTACCCATGCCATTAATGCTGTCAAACACCTGTGTATGTATTGTGATGTACTGTGTGCATCACCAGAACAGGTAACAGACATACAACTGGTGTAACAACTTGATGGGGGTTCCTCACCATCAGACAGAAATGTTTATGCCACAAAAAGAATATCTAGGTATGACCAATAAGATGTGTGACAGGTCACTGTGACAAAGGTGGTATACTTCAGTTACACATCACTGGAAGATGTGTTGTGAGGTATGCGAAGAAGGGTGCATTGTACTCAGTTATTGGTGTGATGAAGTCTGTGAACTATGAAGGTATGCCTCTGATGTGGATATCCTTCACATACTCAGTACTTGTGTTACAGACAAGGGAGTAGTAAGCACTGTGACCACGTGCTGGTGGATGTTCCATACCTTTTGTGCTAATTAAAGGGTGTGATGTCTACATTATACATGGGTTGTGTGTTTGTGTACCTGACTTAACAAATCCTCCCAAGTTTTCCTGTCATTGCAGGTGTTGTCATGGCTGTTGCAGCAATATTTGGTATATGTTGATACTGACTATATTATAGTAATATCACAGTTGAAGTCAATGATTGCCCACAATTTGTAGGCCTTCAAGACAGCCGTTTGGACCCAAGATGTATATGGTATTTGTGATGTCCTTCACTTAAATAATGGACAGGAAAGGGCCTAGCAGACAGTCCTGGTGTATGGACCTGATCACTGGACCTGAGATATAGGTCCACTTCACACATTTCAACATAGTAAGATGTCATATATGTGATACACTGGTCTACCCAGTTGATGATATAGCTGTTTATGGCCACATATGACAGCGTTGATTTAATACCTCAGTGTGGATTTGTGTCAAATGCCTTGACCTGGTCAAGTTCCACAAGATGTCAGCATGTATGCCCTTGATGACTTCTCTGAGGACATCTATCAGATGTAACAGACATGATTTAGCATTAACAACTCACAGGTCTGTTGCACTCATCTAGAATATTACTAGTGTCCATTTAGAGAAGGTGTATGATGACATGTTGGTCTACATAGTCTACTTCACAGCTGAAGAGTGTAAAGATACCTATATACATGCATGCATCAGGTGTGTCTCTCCAACTCTGATGGGTGCATGTTGATGTACACCTTTCTATGGGAAGATAGCCCATGTGGAGGGTGTGTTGAAGTGTGGATTCAACTGTATCAGGCAGGTGTATGTCCTGAGTCACACCATAGGTGATCTGTGATGTTGTCACATCCCAGTGGTTCCATGTGATAGGCATGGATGAAGGTAAGACAGTGCATACTGCCTATCGGGATCTGGCTTAGAGTTTTGGCATAATCTGCCACACAGGTATCATTGAGAAACCCTCAGAGCTGGGGATTAATCCCTACATCACTAGATAGGTAACCAATTGGCTCACTGACCTAACACATACTGTGAAAGTTGGAGAATCAACCTGTACCAGTAGAGCTGTCTCCAATGGCAAGCCCCAGGGAGCTGTGCTTGACACTTTATGTTGTGTCTGTATTTCTTGACAGTTCAAGCTAAAGAATACATCTTTTGACTTACCAAGTTTGCTGATTCTTGCATATTGGGTGCAATCACTGAGTCCACCAATGATGATAACATAGTACAGGCGGAGGTAACAGAGAAAAATGATTGGTGACAAAGGCACATGATCCACAAATAAATGCAAAAATGTGTCTTTTTTTATGTTATCCATCTGAAAAGTAGAATTCCATGTTAATCACAGCATTGACAACAGTTCTGCTATGCTGAAACCCAGTGATGGAAGCACTGGGAACACATGTAGATAGCAATTTGAAATTCAACCATCAAGTGTCCACACTAGTATTGAAAGCCTATGTTGTGCAGATCATAAGTCACACCATCATAGCCACATCTTAGAAATGCATGACAACACTGCAGTCAAACCTCATCAGAACACTAATAGAGTATAATGCTCTCTTTTGAATGTACCTAACCAGACACACGCAACAGCTGGAGAGACCACTATAGGGCTTTCTTATCAAGTAAACACAGGGTCTGCAAACCATGCCATGATGTATGTGGATGGATTAAAAGCCATGTCACTGTAATCTGACTCATACAGGATGATGGGGCATCTGCCTGGCGTCCAGACCAGTATCTGACCCTGCTCTGGTGGGAATACTGCATATCCACAAATCTGATATAGCTGATAACATCAGCAATGTCTGTTGAGGAGAATATGCTAATAACAGTGTCCTACATGCTGGTGGAAAATGCTCACTGTAATATCAAACATGAACACATATACACATGCACACCCAGTGGACTGCAGTGAAAATAGAATCCCTACCTAAGTACACAGACTATAGAACTGAGTACTTTAGGCAAGCACCATGGTGCAAGTTAGACTTTGTCTAAGACAACACTTTACAGATGATGACATCAGTAGTGTATGTTGAGGACAATGTGATAATAACAGTGTCCTACATGCTGGTGTAAAATGCTCTCTGTAATGTCAAGTAAGAACGTGTACTGCACACACACACACACACACACACACACACACACACACACACACACACACACAGACACGCACACACACAGACACGCACACACACACACACACACACACACACACACACACACACACACACACACACACACACACACACACACACACACACACACACACATACACACACACAAAGTTGACTGTAATGAGAAAAGGACACCTACCAATCTAAGTACACAAACTACAGAACTCAGTACTCTATGCGAGTCCCACAGCATGAGTGTGATTTTTACAAGAGTGCTTGTCAACTTATAGAAGATAACATCAGCAGGCCATGTGGACTCTCTGTATTGTTAAGCAAGTGCACACACACACACACACACACACACACACACACATGCGCACGCACGCACGCACGCACGCATGCACACACACACACACACACACACACACACACACACACACACACACACACACACACACACACACACATACAGGTTGACAGCAGTGAGAATAGAACCCTTCAATATCTAAGTACACAAACTACAGAACTTTATATTTAAGACAAGCACCTCAGCTCAAATCTAACTTGGAGTGTCTCCGACAACACTTTATAGCGGTTGACATCAGTGGTGTATGGTGAGGAGAATATGGCAAAAACAGTGTCATACATGCTGGTTTAAAAGGCTCTCTGTAATGTCTATCAAGTGCACACACCCCAGTTGACTGCAGTGAGAATAAACCTCCTACCTATCTAAGGACACAGACTACAGAACACAGGGCTTTATGCAAGTGCCATGGCACAAGTCTGACTTTTATAAGACTGCAGGTCAACTTATAATGAATGACTTCAGCAAGACATTTTGGACAGAATATGTTAGGAGGCCTGCATAATTTCATAGCTTCATATATTCATAGGAGGTTACAAGCCTAATGGTCCTAGGGCATTTACAAGCCTTGTCATGTAAAAACACAAGTACCCTTATTGAGCATAGTTAGATGATCATTAACAGAGTGATTTTGTGATTTGTACTGACTGTCCCTGTTCATGAGGGACACAAGTGTCAAGGTTATGCTTGAATAAGGTCTTTCAGGAGCACTGCTTCACATGCAGTGGGAGCCTATTACAGAGGAGTGGCAATCACTAGGAGATATCTGTCTCTCCAACATGTTCTGTTTATGTCACGGGCTAGGTTAAGATCCTTGAAGCAAGTTATTCTTGTCCCATTTGATTTGCAGATATTCAGCATTTCCAGTAGTACAGGGTCTGAGACTGCTCTATAGGTCAGGTATAGGTTACCTCCCAGCACTCTGCATGATACTGAATACAGTGACAGGTATTTCAGTCTTTTCATGTATGTGATGTTTTGGAGGCCCTGAATTCTCTCATTCACCAACCTATTTGTTTTCTCCGGTTGCTGCAGGTGGCTGCCGAGGAACAGAGAGAAGGGAGCATTGTACTCATTTATTGGTCTGATAAGAGTAGTGTACAGCAGAGCTATGAACTCCCTGGCCTTGGATGTGATGGCGTTATTTATGAGGTGCACAATGTAGAATGTGTGTCGCACCCCTATAGACACATAGTGATGAAAGTGTAAATTGCTATAGACATGTGTTCCAAGTCTCATAGCACTGTGTTTGGGTTTAGAGGGGTGCTATGTATATCATAATTAGTGGGGTACTTCATTGCTAAACAAGGTAATGAGGCAGTGTTTGCTTTAAGGCTCAGTCCATGAGTTTTGGCACCATTCATTTGCCTGTGTCAGCCTCTTCGGTAATATGTTACCATCACTGGGGGACTCTATATTAGTGCAACCAGTTAACAGTTTTCTGCAAATGTAATTAACTGCAGGATATTTACTGTTGCCTGCACTTCAGGGAAGCAGTTTCCAAACAGTTGAGGGTCCAGAACAGATCCTTGTGGCATTCTACTGGCAAGTAGGCTAGTGATGGGATGCAATCCCCAACTGTGAGAGTATGTGTTCAGTCGGTGAGCCAGTTGAATATCTACCAAGTACTTTGTGGCCTAATTCCCAAATGGAAGATCTTCACTATGAAACATGAATGGGGGATAGTGTAAAAGGTCTTGGGTAAATCAACATAGGTGGCATGTCCTGTTATCCCTCATCCAGGTATTTGTGGTCAGTATCAAACAAGTCTACAAGATTCAGTAAGCAAGATTTACCCTTGACAAAAGCAAAATGAGTCAGGTCAAGTGTGGTGAAGGTCACCTATGTGCCTGTGGATAAGGTCCATGCTGATTCCTTACCTAGCATTGCAGATAAGGTTTTTAGGCTTATGGATCAATAGTTGTAGTCTGCATGTTACCTGATTGATGTGCATTGCATATAACACAATATTTGCTATTACTTTCTGCAGTGTAGGTGATATATGTGTGGAAAAGGGGGGGGGGGGCCCATGGCTGTATTGTAGATATGTGATATATTGTTAGATCGGGCCTACATTTTATAATATTTTCACATGTAAGTTCATGTCATAGACAGGAAATGGACAGCAAACAGCAGTACTACATAATAATAATATTTACTTTTCCATAGTGCAGTGAGCAGTGGTTTTGCGTGATGGTTGCCAAAGTGTATAAGCATGCAAGATACTTGTTTGTGTTCAGCTAAGCAGTGAGCAAATGTGAGCCACAGTGCTAAAGTCTGACAGTTAGTACTGAGTCTATGCAACACATCTGTTGCTTAACTGACTCTGTCACAACATGTGTTAATGCATGATTCATTCCTTTTTGAGCCCAGATGGTACTCTGCTTAAATCCAGGTCTACCTAATACTTTTAAATACTTTCATTTAAACATTGATAATAGAATGACATAATTTTTTTATTGTACATGTGTTACTGTGTGTTGGCATAGCACAGCAGGGTTAAGCAACATCAGGTGGAGGTAACCACATCATTCTGTGGCTGTTCACAGTTTCTGCTCATTGGTGCATGATGCACACCTCCATGCAAACATGGAGCTCAAAAAGTGAAGACATCCATTGCATTTGCAGCAACTTATGTGTGCTGTGTGTAATTCTATTTTTAACCACATTAAAGTGGTAAAAATGGGGTAAATAGGAATGTGGTGAAATGGGGAGCAAGCCGGGGGAAGAACAAAGAGAAAGCAGGACAGGAATGTGCAGGAGAGAGGCAGGAAAGAACCATAGCTATCCATTTCTTTAACAGTGTAAACTGAAAATATGTGCAGAATATTAACTGAATTTGGACTGTCACCTCCAGAGAGAGGGATGATCACACTACAGTCATGTTGCATAACCAATTGGACCGAATCAAGTATATCAAGAAGGCATGTGTGTGAAATGGAGAACAATGTATGGGGCATTGTTTTTGTGAGACAGGTGTCCATTTATTTTTTATTTGCGAGAGAGAGAGAGAGGAATGTTGGGGAAGGGACGTAGGTATGTCTGGGTCACGTAAGATGGGTAGGTGAGGAAGCAATTGCAGGCAGACAAGACAAACAAGACTAGAGACAGGGCAGTGATGGACAAAGAAGGTTGGAGAACATCATGAATGGGATGAGGTTGGGGACAACCCAGGCCCACAGTTATCAAGCTTGGAGACAGTGAGAATCGAGTCCTCACCCACTGCACTGTCATCACTGTCACCTGACTCCACAGGTGGCTGGAGTGCCTGATGTCACCTCCTCATCCTAGTATGCAACATAATGGAAAGCAGCCTCTCCAGCCAGCATAGACGTGCACCAATGGTGCAGAGCACCACCCTATGCACCATGCCTGGTAACTTACTGGGGGTGATGAAATCACCACCTCTGCCATGAATCCTAGAGGGTACATCTGGACCATCCTCTGGGGAGAATTACCTGAGGGTACAGGTAGTGCAGGGGCAGCAGAAGCAATGCTGAAAGGTTTTATCCCAGACATGCTGGGTATCGATGGTGCAGTCAGTGGAGTGGGGGTAGGCTGATCCATTAGGGAAGACCTACCTCACTGTGCTGTGGAGCATTTAGTGATGTGGTACACATGGATGACGTGGACATATTTTGATCACACATAATAAAAAGAAAAAAAAAAGAAAACAAAAAATAAAATAAAAATTAAACAAAATATTTTGACAATAAAATAAAATAAAAATAAAATAAAAAAGTATAAAATAAAATAAAAGAATAAAATAAAACATATATTTGAAAAAAATACAATAAAATAAAAATAAAGAAAATAAAAAAGAGAGATAAGGGTTGGGAGTAAGAGAAAGAAGAGAAAGAAAAGAGATAAGATTAGTACCATCATATGTGGCATACAATGCATCAGTATAATTATGCAACTCCATTATCTTACATTTAAGTCTACTTCTTACAGATACACACCATACTACATATTGTTGCAAGTAATCCTTGAAATGTGCATATATTGTGCATATATGTGCTCCATTTATACAGATTGCATTTTACAACAAGGCGTTTATGCTGCTGGTATAGATATTTTGATTTAATGTAAATATCATTGAAGAAATAACAGTATGGTATAGTTGTGAATTGTGGTATTTGAACCCATAACCTCTGGCTAAAGTCTAATATTGCACTCTTACAATTGGTTTGTGCTACATACTAATGCATCCATACTTGCATTTGCAGTTGGGATATGGATACTCAACTTGATACAACTCTAACATACCAAAAAAAGCTGACTTTAACTTTTAATGCTACAGTAACACTTCTCTGCTGCATACATGCCACTTGCTTCCCTCCATTCTCTCCAATCTAGCCCTGTGGGCCTGGACATTGAACTCCAGGTCATTAGCAGCTGGGAAAAAACAGAAAAGAACAGAAGACCAATATGGATACCGGTCATGCCTATATTCAGTTTTCTAAGTCTTACAAGTATTCTCTTTAGTTGATACTTACACAGATGTGGGCTGCCATTAGTCCTAAATTCCTCAATCCAACAGTCAAGACTATCCCTCTTCTTCTGCTGTTGATCAATAAAATGATGCCTACATTGCTCTCCAGTGGGAGGATACCAGTGACAGTGGATACAACCTGAGGTGTTCTATCCCATGCCTCAGACTTGTATTGGGAGCCAGAATAGTCCCTATGCAGAAGCCTTTGGCTGTGGTGCTTTACTAGGAGTCCAATAAATATCCTGGACTCCTGAACATCCCACCTCATTGCCCTAAACTTGGCACCTTCCCCACTAATGACACCCATATCTATCTGCAAGCAGATCTAGAGCAATGGAGACTGATGCTTTTTCACCAATTCCAGTTATCACAGTTACTGGAGTGCACACAATCATGCAATGAGTTTGCAAGATGGTAAGTGTAGAGCAGCAGTGCCAAGCAGTGAAGAATGAAATAATTGCAGATGGAAGATAAATCTGATAATGCAATAATAGTGTCTCATTCCTTCTACATATAATTAAGACAAGCTCCACTATCTAAAGTGTTATATTTGAAATTCAATATAATGGGAAGTGGAACAACTGTAAAAGTGTATGGAATATCCTGTATTAGAACACAGAACCATGTGTATGGTAGTTCTCCACTTATATCCATTTCCACAAGGAAGTTGAAATAACAGTTGCTCATGTTTCATTTCATTGATGTCACTTGCAATGTCACAACAGTAAACCAAAGGTTGCACACCCTGTACTAGATCCCATGCTATCTGTACTCCAGCCTTACACTTACACTTGCTGCTACAGGACTAGTCACATGACATTCCACAATTTAATAATCATTCTTAAAGTCTCTCTGTTAAGTCCCTCACAATGCCACTTATCAGGTTTGTTCAGTGCCCAGTAGAATTAATTGAATGTATCAAGTTTCTATTTTTGGCTATCTGGGTCCTGTCTACTTCCTGAGTGCTCACTTTGTCCAGTTTGCACACTCCCATGCTTTGAGCAAACAGGATAAGCACTGCCAATCCTGCTATTTATTTCCTCTGTTCCAATGATTGCACTGCTCACTGCATCATGCAAACACTTGCAAAAAAAAGAACAATTATAAAAAAAAAAAAAAAAAAAAAAAAAAAAAAAAACAGACAGAAAATGGAAAAAAAAGGTACAGGTAGTTTAAATGAGGAAACCTTGATCTATGACATGCACACTAGAAAATGATGGTTCACATGAGTTGTGTCTACATAGATCTGGATTTGAAATTTCACACCAATGAACATCCAGAACATATGGTGGGTGCCTTAGCCATTTCTGTCACACAAACAACTTTTCAGCAAGGAACTGAAATCATTCTGCACACACTCAAATGCAACATCATCTACAGTAATATGAAACCATCCAACTGTTACTAGTACATGTATTATTTTTGGATGTAGTGCACTTAGTGATCACATAACCTGTTGTGATTACTGATTGCAAATATCCAGCTCTGTCTCACCTCTCTGTATTTGTTGGTCATTATTCAGTTATCTGACCAGTAATCTGAGACATGCAGTCCATAAGACATTCTATATCATTGGCCTTAAAATGTGTGATGATATTAATTGGAAATAATAACATATGCTATTGCCAACAAATAAAGGGAAAGTTGGATGTTAAGGAACACAACCTGTGAATTGTCTGCTGCTTACTTACATTTCCAACTTTACATCTAACACTTTGTAGATCTAACCTGACACACCAACTGGATGAATGGCAGCTTGCATTACTGTTGTGTTTTCCTTCTCCCAACCAGTAATAATTCACAATTGCAATAACTTAAAATAAACACTGAGGGAGTGCATGCACTATGTTTACATCTTCTTCCCATATCCAAGTATTTGAGATTCATCAGTTCTAATCAGTTCATAGCTCATTTGCATCTTCACCATACTAAAAGCCCTGAATCTACACCAATATAGATAGACAACCATGTAGATAGGCAAACTGATGGTGAGGAGACATGTTTATGTGGAGAAGACTGAAGATATGCAATTTCTTCAGGATATATCTGCACAGAGGATTACTGATCTTCAGAAGTTATGTTTGTACTTTGTCAGCTGCATACTGCTTATGCTGGAATGTACTTAAGAAATATCTGAAGCAAATGCGGTTACACTTTTATATGCATACATTACTTAGAAGTGTACTGATGTCATGGGCATGTCTGTCAAAGCATTTCTAGGTAACATGATTGCCAATGCCTTAAAATGGAATGCTTTGTGATAAATATGTACACATGTTTCTGGAACAGTTCCTTTGATAGGACTTTTAGCATTTCAAAGATGGTTTGTTAGCAAAATGTTTGGGGGGGGGGGTAAACCTGACTTACTGTTATGGCACAAACAAGGATATTTTGCTATTGTTACTCTAATTTTTTTGCATCCAGCCTGCTGTTTGCATTTCATAACTTCAGACTGTGTTATGTTTCTCCATTGGGTAATAGTGAGGGGGTACTTTTACTGTTTAATCTGGGAACAGTTATTTTGTAGCTATGTGATACTTATATGTATTATCCTTCTTTTGTCTTTTAGGACACCAATGAGTATGCCATCCAGATGTGTCAATCCTCAGAGACCTCCTTTCACTGATGATGAGAATCATGATGCCTTTAGGCAACATGGTGCCTTCTTGCTTGAAAGGGGGCAGGGGTGGGAACTACAATGATGAACTGCCACCTCTACCATGCACGGCTCACACCTGTCAGACATACCAAGATGCAGAACTAGCACACAGCTTACCTGTGTTCATGTAGACACTCACACACCAATTTCACCTGGGGGACCCCTACAGACACACACACACACACACAACAGTTGCATGTTTCAGCCATGCAGCTTAAAACTCTTTTTGTCTCACTGATCATTTGTTGGTTTATCCAAATGTCTGCCTGCTTCTCTTTCTTACTCACACATACTCACCAAACATTTGTGTCAGCCTACACTTCTTGCTCCTCCCCCACACAGCACCCTGTGCAAGTGGTGATAACTGTGCCATATCCCTGTTTATCTTTAAGCTGTAGGGATACATAAATGTTGTATATGATGCTCAAGGTGCATAGCTTGCCTAGTGCTTTGTATATGTGCATCTGTCATTAGTGTCACACATGAATGAATGAACAATATTCCCACTGTCCCTACCTACTATCTATGAAAACCACAGCCAAGGGAATGGGCATTGCAGAATCAGCAGGGAATGAAGACCCTTTTGAGCTTGACTGGCTATTGTACCTTTGACATATATTCGCCTTGGAAAGTTAGACAGTTGATAGTATCAAAATTTCCCAACTTTATTGTGAATGATCTTGTGAAGGTTGTGATGTCAGCAATTGCAATATGTATCATTACTTTCTAACTTCTCTCTTTAAAGATTTTCCAGTAAAATGTATGGTGCTTAACAGAGGCCATGTAGCAATCGTCAATATTTTGGGAGGTATGGGTTTGTGAGTCTTTGAAGTCTGAGGCCTGCTACTTAATAATGCACACATATAAATCAAATAAGTCTCTGCTGTCACATGTTAAGGTAGTTTCTGTACAAATCTCCCACCTTACAGTTCCAAGTAATGAAATACAGAGATATGACACTCATTCGTATTATTACACAGTGCACTCCAGGTTCAGGACTTACCTTGTAAATGCAGCAGTTACTACAGTTTTAGCTAAGCACTTAATTTGTTTAATGCATGCACTACACAGCCAATACATGGGAGGTAAAGGCTGTAAGACTTGCCTGACATCAATGTTACTATATGCATGTGTGTAGGAGAAAAGGTTTTTGGCCCCTAGGTGGTGAGTTAGTGTGCTATGCATTGTTTCTTAGCCAATGCGAGGTCATATTTAGCATGCCTACATCTGTCTATACTGACAGCAGCTGGTAGTTCTCCCTCTTACTCCTCATCTGCCAGTGCTTTAGGTGACTTTGTCATTGATGGTGGAATGTGTGCGCTTTGCCCTTGCTGATCCTGCTGAAGCTGCTTTCTCAGGATGATGTTGAGTAGCATGGCACATGCTGTGAATATTTCAGTACATATCTGTGGATGGCACTGCAGGGCTCCTACAGATGTATCATGGCACCAGAAATGTTACTGTAGCAGTCCAAACACACACTTTTTGACATTTCTGGTTTGACTGTGTGCCTCATTATGGCGTCCTTTAGTGGGTGTGTGCATTTCTTTTTTTTTCTCAAAAATGTTTTTATTTTTTGAATACAGTTGAATAAATTCTATAGTATTTGTATATAACATCTTAAATCACTATGTAAACTACTTACATCAGCCTAACACTATAACAGAGCTCGATATATACAATTACTTTATAGGTATAACAATCCAGTAATCAGAGTGTATCTGATCAGTTATTGTAAAGTGTCGATCAGTGATGACTTCTTTTCCATGGGATTGTTAATAAATTACTTAGAATGAATCCTTAATTATTTATTTTTAATTTCCAACAATGCTGTGGTCTTCAGTAGGCTGTATTGTGTTTGCATTCCATTTTCTTGTTATACCCTTCCTTGAGATTACAAGTATTGTCCATACTAGATACATATTTGACTCATTTAAATGAGGACCTTCATGCACATTTAATAATACTAGAGCTTTAGCTAAGTTAAATGATTCATTAAATAAAGCTTGTAAAAAGTTTTTAATACTATTCGAAAAAAATGTGAATCCAATCTGAAGTGTGTATTTGCTCACACCTCCAACATATTCCCTTTGTGGAAGAATTAATTTTAGTAATTCTATCTGGAATTATGAATCCACTGTGCAAGCATTTCCAATTAAAATCTTTCCAGTATTCTGTAAAGGATGTATGTTTTATTGATAATAAAATATTTGATTTAATTTCTTCAGTTAGCTGTAATGAGTGTCATTTTGTTATATAATTCCAATATGAGGATCTGGGTGTTGTTTTATAATTTAGCAATATCTTGTACAATTTCAAAATACTATTTCCTATGTCATAATCATTATATATGATTTCATATAGATATTTTGTAAGCTTAGGTATTTCTTTAAATGAAGAATTACTAATTATTCTGCATAAATCTTCCGAATATGTCAGAATGCTTTGCATAGTTAACCAGTCTTGTTGTGGAATTTTGTATGTTGCTTCTATTGTTTGCATATCCAGAACGTTTAGTTTTTTAATACATTGAAACCAACAAACAAATCCTTTCTGTTCCCAGGAATTAATTATTTCTCTTCATATTTTATGTGGATAGCTCTTTGTAACTATGAATGGTGTTAAAAGATCAAACCAGATTTTTAAATCTATATTTGCATTAATAATTTTCCTAAATGAGTCAATGTAATAATTAATCATACGAGTTTTAGTGGGCTGTTATCTTATATTGCATACTAATACATAATATGTGCCATGGCTAATTGTTTTTATCTGTTATTTGAATTTTGTTTTGTAAATCCAATTCATTTACTGATATTACAGTTAGTAATTATTTCCAATTTGCAGAATAATTTGGACTTATACAATCTGAGATTGTTTTAGATATTGTTGCTTTTATATATGTTTATATATCAAGAAAGTTTAATCCTCCCTGTTTCCATGGTCTGATATGATGTATTAAAGATATTCTGTTTCTTTTAGGAAACCATAAAAAGTGTATTAGGCACAAGTTTATTTCTTTGAGCATATTCTTTTCTGGTAACAATTGCATTGCCAAAGCTATATATAGAATCTTGAGTAGTAAAACCATTTTATTAACTGTAGTCGATTTTCAAATGTTAATGTTATTTTGTTCTACTTTTCCACATACATTTTAATTGTATAGATGATATTTTAGTTTTTTGAGAATAATTCATTATTATCCTTGCATAGCTCAATTCCTAGATATTTTAAGGTAGATACTTTTTTCCCTATAATGTGATTCCCCTTCATCTAAACAAAGTTAGTGAAATCCATGTCTGGATAGCCTTCCACACCCTTGATGTCATCACCTTAACAGAGACTTGGCTAAAACCACAAACCTCTGATAGAGACATTCTCCCCCCTGTTTATAATATACTCTGCATAGATCGCCAAAACATAAAAGGAGGTGGCATTGCCATCCTCTACTCCAACCACCTCACCATTACAAGTATTATGAAATCTATCCCATCCTTTTCTCCTGCTGAACTACTTACAGCAAACCTTAGAATAAATGACCACACCACTATCACAGTAGCAGCCATCTATATTCCTCCAGGAGACAACATTCTTCTGCTTGAAAATATTATTTCATACTTTTTTCAACACATCCCCAATGAAACTATCCTCCTTGGGGATGACAACATTAACTGGTTAACTCTCAGTAATCCAAACTCTAATACTCACATTAATTTATATGGCTTTACACAGCTAATCTCCCAACCTACTCATACAAACAAATCTCACACGTCTAGTACTCTTATTGACTGGGTACTTGTATCTAATCCTTCCAAATATCATAACCCTAAAACCCTACCAAACACCCTGAGTGATCACTTCCCTATAAAAGTGCTTAGGTTCACTCCCTACTTCTTAAAACCTCCTAAATGTATCACTTGTCATAAATTCTCTAACCTCCATCCAGAAACCTTTAATGCTCTCATCTCTAAAGCAAACTGGAAATTCCTTACCCAACTCCCACTAGAAGAAGCAGTCCTAGCTTTCAACTCCACCTTCCTTAGCATCTTAGACTCATTTTATACCCCTTGCAAAGTCTGAATTAAGCCCACCATATCTCCGTGGCTTTCAAAAACCACTCGTACTCTTATGATAACTAGAGACAAACTATGGAAACAATGGTCACAAGCTAAGCTCTCTGCAGACTTACAAAAATATAAAGAACTCAGAAATCTGACAAAAAAACACATAAACAAAGATAAAAAGGACTTCTATAACAAACCTCCCACAGCCGTAAAATCTAATCCTAAAAAATTCTGGAACTCTATTAACCAAATATTGCATCGTGGTAATTTTAGCTCTCCCAATTCATGCCCAGACAAGACATCTGAAGAAACTGCCATTATCTTCAATACCTATTTTATCGATTCAATATCTAAGCTACTGAACCCTAACCCAAACTTCTCTACTACTAACATCTGCAACTTTTCTGAACCTACTCCTAATACTATATCCTCAAATACCTTCCCCCTCAAACCTGTACCTACTAGCTACATCAAAACTCTACTCTCTAAATTAAAGCTATGTTCAGCATCAGCTGGCAATATTCCTTCCACTTTTCTTCTGCTAACAGCTGACTCTCATGCTGTCCCTGTATCTACCCTAATTAATTGCTCTATCTCTGAATCTAAAGTCCCTTCCATCTGGAAACAATGCTACACTCTACCTATACACAAAGGAGGTAACTCCTCTGATATCTCCAACTTTAGACCTATTGCTATCCTCTCCCCTCTATCTAAAGTACTAGAAAAATGTATTCATAAACAAGTGATGCAGTGTCTAATACAGGAAAATCTGCTTACACCCACTCAACAAGGCTTCAGACCCAAACATAGCACCACTCAAGCTCTATTATCCTTTCTCAACACTGTCTCTATAGCCATGGTTGACCATAAACTTATTTCTTGCCTATTCTTGGACCTCTCAAAAGCTTTCGACACTGTCTTACACTCTCTTCTGCTTCACAAACTGCATAACCCCAACTTCTCCTCTGATACTGTTGTACGGTTCTCCAGCTACCTCACTGATAGATCACAATCAGTGAGATGGCACTCTGCACTCTCCCCTCCTCTCCCTGTCAAAATGGGTGTACCTCAAGGGTCTATCTCAGGGTCTTTACTTTTTAATATCTTTACTAATCACCTCTATACCTCCTGTCCTCAGTCATCTTTAGTGCAATGCACAGATGACTCTACAGTCATCACCACAGCTAACTCTCCGTCAAAGTTCTTCTCAGCTACTCAGACATCTTTTAACTTAGTTGAAACATGGCTTTCCAACAACCAGCTCATTCTTAACCCTAAAATAAACAAAGCTGTTACTCTTCCTACCTAAAATGTTCAACAATATTAAACCCTCCTTCACCAAACAGTCCCTTAATAACATTCCCATTCAGGTAGAATCCAGTACTATGCTCTTAGGCGTAACCATCGATGATCAGCATAAATTGGACTTGCATGTTAATAACTGCGTCAAAAAGACTCATTCAAAACTAAGGCTCCTTTACCATAACAAGAAATTCCTTACCTCTGATGATAATGTTACTCTCTCTCTTATCTACTTTCTACCCAGTCTAATGTACAGTTCTCAAATTCTCACAAATCTTAACTCAGCACTCCTGACCAAACTCAAATCTACCTCCAACAAGGTAGCTAGATTTGCTGCCCAACAAACTTGCAAATCTCATCACTGCCGCTCTCTAAAACACCTAAACTGGCTTGAATTACCCCACCAGCTTCTTCTCTCTCAGTTCCAGATCATCCATTATATCCTATACCAGCCTTACTACTGCCCAGCACTATCCCCTCTCATCTCCAATTATTCTCCCTCCAGACCTCTCCGAAGCTCTAACCAAGACCTACTACAAATCTACAAAGCCAAGTCTAAATTTGGATGCAACATGTACAGCTTATCACCCCACTATTGCCTGGAATTGGCTCCCACTATAAATTAGGACCCTTACACATCCTAAACAATTTAAGACTGCCATCAAAGGGCACTTTAAAAGTCACTGGTCCTGCCACTGCACTCTCCCTCCTTAACATCCCCAACTTTTCATACCTTAATCTACTTTCTGCCCTTAACTCACTCTTCTCACTAGTTCTCTCTAATCTTCCTTGTCTACTCTTTCTACTGTCTTCTAAAATCTATTAAGCAAATTGCCTCAGAGAAACATTCTCTTGTATTTGTCTTGCCTTCATGCAACTACATTATGATAAAACAGGGTTTTTGCAACCACTTACCCCAAAAGCTATACTCATCTCAATGACATATTTATTTTTATACATCTTGAAATAGTTATGCTATACTCCTGATTATTGATGCTGTATAACATTGCATTGCTGCTTAATACCTTGTAATAATCCTGTAACATTGCTGTTTAATGCTAATTTTTGTATAATATGTTGGAGCTTGTCTCCCCGGGCCTCTGCTGAAAAAAGGCTCTTCAGCTCAGTAAGACAATCCCGGTCAATAAATGTAAAATAAAAAATAGTAAATAAAATAAATAAATAAATCTGCAAATCTTTTTTTTTTATTTAAAAATAAAACATTTGATTTTGATTTATTGAAATGGAGTCCTGAAGTCCTGTAAGATGTGTCAACTAGAATATCTAATTCTTCTAATGTCCCTTTTGTATTGGATAATGTTAATAATATGTCTTCAGCAAACAGCATTACTTTAGAATTGTATTGTTCATAAACATCTACTCCTTTGATTTTTGTAGTTACATACTGAATCTGCCAATATTTCAATAACCACAGCAAACAGAATCGGTGACATGGGACATCCTTGTTTAGTACCCTTTGTAATATGTATAGATTCAGAGGTGAAAGGAACTAACTTAACATATGCCAAATTATTTGTATATATATTCTTTAGTAGATGAACAAAGGAAGGAGGAAATTAAAATAACACCAGAATTTTGAATAAATAGTCCCAATTTAAGGAATCAACACCTTTCTCTATGTCTAAGCAAATTATGAGTGCTTCTTTATTTTCTTTATTAACATAATCTATAAGAAAAAATATCCTTTTAATATTGTCATGTGTGTGTTTATGATATATAAATCCAGTCTGATCATTATTTATTGTTTTGGATAGTGGTATTTTCATTCTGTTGTCATAAATATCTTATATTCAATATTTAATAATGATATATGTTTATATGATGTACAGAGGTTTGGGGATTTGTTTTCCTTTAGGATTGGTGTGATTAAGGAATATCTCCAAGAGGGTGTTATTAAAGCTTGTGACTGAATTTCTAATAGAGTTTTATGGAAAAGGGATAGCATCTTTGAAGGAAAAAGTTTATATATTTCCATAATTATGCCATCTATATTCTGAGATTTATTATTTTTACCCTCTTTTATTGTATCTGTAATTTCTTTGTAGGATATGGGTGCTTCCAGATCTATTTTTATTTTTTCTTGCATTTTTTTTATATTAGAACATTTTTCATCTAGATTTAATTTATCACTATGTATATTTTCTTTCTGGAAATGTTCCATATAGTGATTTCTGTAGGCATCAAGAATGTCACCTATATCCGAGACATTTTCCCGTTCTTTTCATGGAAAATACTTTTAATGTTATTAGCTTTTGATTGTATTTTGATTCTTGTGGATAAATTATGTAGATATTTGGGAGAAGTGGCCAGGGTATTAATGTTTAGTTGTTCTAAAGCTAAACTACTTTTATGCGTTAGAATTTCATTGTATTTATTGTTTAATACTTGCTACTTTCTTTTTCATCTCCAAATGATTTTGATTTTTTTTCAGCTTTTACTGACAAAAGTTTGGATTGTCGATCTAATAATTCAGAATCCCATTCTCTGATTTTTTTTTTATACCAAGTTAGGGTTTTACCATATATGTAAGCTTTTAATGAGTCCCATATCATTATTTTATTTGCCTCTGTGATGTAATTAATAAATAAGAAGAACTGTAATTCTGATAATAACCAGGGTTTGAATTCTTTCATTTTAGTTATATATGCTGGAATTCTGGAGTTAAAGATTAATGGTTTGTATCCATTTTGAGGTTTTAGTAACTATGAATTGTGGTCTGAAAAGGGGCAGCGAGTGATTGAGAAATTAATGATTTTAGAGTGTAAGTCATGGGTAGCAAATATTTTATCTGTTCTAGTTTGGGTACCAATTCTGTGACCTTGATGGGAGAACAACAAAACATTTATCTTCTTTAAATTTGAAGGTATCTACAAAATTAAATGATTCTACCCACTTGTTTAAAGTTTTTGATACAGCAGATGTACGGTCTTTTATTTGTAGTTTCAGAAATATCAAATATACAGTTAAAATCTCCTCCTAATATTAGGTTGCCTTTATAATTATTGGAAATGAAATCCAAGTGTTTTTTTAACAGTTCCTGATCCAATGCCTGGGAACCAGTATAGATTGGCTAGGGTCCATATTCTGTTATTATGTTTAACTATTACTAATGCCATAAGGCTTTCTTTATCTTCATACTTATAAATGATTTCTGGGTTAATCACGTTTGTTTTCCATAAAATTGTTACCCCTTTTGTCTTTGCCTTATAAGTGCATTGCGCCAATATCATATATTCCTTAGGATTCTATTTGTAATTGTCATTTGTTTTGAAATGAGTTTCTTGAAGGATGACAATCTGTGCTTTCTTCAGTTTTAAATATTTCAGTATATTTGATCTCTTTCTAGGATTGTTTATGCCATTGGTATTTAAAGATAATAAAGTTAAATCCATCTTAGGTTATTTAGACTATGGGCAGGATTCACAAAGTCTCCGTGTAAGAGTTATAACTCATACACGGAGGCTGCAGTTAAACAGAGTGATGTCAGCATGCTCTGCATATTAATGAGAGCATGCTGAATCACACTTAAGGCCAACACGGTCCGTGTAAGACATAAGTGGGCGTGTCCGTAGGCCGAGCCCTGTAAGCGGACACGCCCCCAGAAGAGGAAAAGTACCCAAAGTAAACACCCACGACAGAGTCCACAGAAATGTGAATAAACAGAACACAACACATGCCCCCACAGACTATGAACAGAAAACATATAAATAAACACGATTTATATATTTTTTTAAATTGTAAAAATGTTTAACCGTGAGTGCGCTCGTTTGCGCGGGCATGCCCGTAGCGCAGCTACAGTTAGCAGTCAGTGGGAAAGCATATGAGAACTAAATATGCAAAATAAGCCAGGAAGCAATAGCGTAGCGGTAGAGATGTTGGCTGAAGAGCAGCCATTCATGGTTCTAGCCCCCACAACACCAATTTTTTTTTTCAAAATAAGCAGGAAACAAGTCCCTGACAAATAGGTACACATAAAACCACAATTTATGTAAAATGTAATGAAATAGCCCATTTATATTGAAGACATGTGAGGTAACAAAAGAATAAAAAATGCCAGATGTGCTCATAGCTGAGCTACAGTTTAACAGAGTGAGTGCATTTGCCCGTAGATGAGCAGTGGTTTAACTGGTGCAAAATGAGTGCCCATAGCTGAGCAGTGGTCTAACACGCTAAATCTATGTGCCCCTAACTGAGCTGAGCGTAATATGCGTGCCAATAGCCAAATGAGGCTTAAACCAGCGTATCCCATTTGCGCGGAGCTGCGCACCGTGCAAACAAGCTACGTTGAGCAAGCCGTATCAAAACTGCCTTTACACAGACACACCCCTCAGCATGTCTAGACAGTCATGAAAAATAAAAAGCAGTGGCCAGGTTCAAACCCAGGATACTATACACCATAGTCAAGGTACAGAACCACTAAGCCATGACAGCAGTACCTAGAAATGCAATAATAGCTAATATATAGGAATGAATACAAACTACAGCATGACAATGCAGGTGTACTGAAGTTGATACAATTCCAAAATGGCCAATCACAGATATGTGCGGGAAAAACGGACTATATAAGCCCCATAGGCGGGAATACACAACATAAATGATTGTACAACTGACCTGCAGGCAGAATGACAGGAGTAGGAGAGGGTAGTTGCTTCCGAGCACAGAGGTGGGGTGTTGAGGAGTCCAGGTACATGGTCTGGCTCCTAGTCCATAATCATGAGGCTCAACTCATGCAGGGCCAGGTCCTCTGGGGAGCATACAGGGCCGAGGCGTAGGACCGGTTGGCTCATGATCTCACCAGTGCCACAGGGATTCCAAGGACTGGTGAGCAGGTCCGTCACCACCATGCAGACCTGAAGAGACGCAAGCAGGACCAACTGAACCTTTGGATCCAGGAGGCCCAGCAAACACCCAACGCCCCACTACCGAGTAAGTAACATTTAATTATGTATGTAAGAAATTAAACTAGCTGATATTATGGAGATGTGTATTCTAATATTACCTCATTTATATTACAGCTGCAGGTGTCCGTTCTGCGAACCGCAGAGCCTATGGCGATAGGCTGGTGCGGTTGCGCCACCAGGCTGGTCAGTAATCCACTACCAGTAACTGTAAAGAAATATAAAAGTATGACAGTCAGCAAAAGAGTGCAGTGTAGTCAGTAAGGAATAAAATCTGCAAGTAACAGTGTGAAAGTGTCTGCAAGTCTTGCTTGATTACAAAAGTGTGTTTCAGCCTGTAAGTTAAATCGAAAAATGAAACTGTCTAACATATATTCTGAAATAAAAATGCCCTACCTGTAAGAAAATAGTACACAACCTGCAGCAGGCTGAAAAGTATAGCTGCAGAAGATGATGAAATCACATGTGTGAAATATATCCCTGTGGAAATACTGAAGCATGACAGAAGTGAGACTGCTGGAAAGGATTGTAATAACTACAGGTAAAACATGTCAATAAAGCCTAGAAGTAAGTACCATCCTGAATAGTAAAATGAAAGCAAGTGAGAGAGTGTGAGAAAGTGTCATGAATCCAGCAATACAGTAGTAATAACCCCTGAATAAAGTATACTGCAGTCAAGACAGAATGAAATGAATGTGAGACTCAAAACCAAACAGCGAAATCTGTTCAAAGTGTTGCTGAATCTGGAATGTGTATCCCAAAATCTGGATATGTTGCTCTCAGTCTGAAATATGCAGATAGGATGATTGTCTGATATACCAAACATCCACACTTGTCTACAGCTATATAAAGCAAATGTAGCAGGATGATGTAGCTGAGCAAAGCTTGATATGAATGTGTATGAAGAACACTAAAATGTATATTGATGTTGCAGTAACAGTCCTATCACCAAGTTGAAATAGTTATTATATAGGAAACTGTAGTTAGAACAGTAGTGTGTATATAACTGTAGCTATTAGAAATGTACAGCATATGTATTGCTATTCGAAGGTGTTAATATTACTTTCTTTACCCCACCATATAACCACATATAACCCATTCCACGTGAAAATGGTATGTGCAATCACAATTAACACCCCTTGATGTTTGTCCTGTTGGGTCATATATATTTGCATGTCAGTTGATGCATCTGCCCTGTTCATGCATCCGCACCTGATGGCCTGTTGCCATCAATTAACCCTGCATGTTGTTGAACTGTGTATTTCTGTTCAAATTATGCATGTGTTATGCACACTGTTCAATGGTGTGAATATCTGGGTGTTTGGTTAATGGGAATACTAATGCATGCTGTTACAACTAATTGTGAATGGTATTATATGTCACTAACCCAAACTGTCATGACATAATGCAAAACATAGGACGACAGGGAAGGCGGGTTCCAGCGGAACCACCTCTCCCACCTCAGCTGGCGAGTGCACCGAGTCCGGACCCTCCTCCGGTGGCCCTGTGCCACCTGTGGGTGGAAGCGCTGCAGGGGATGGGGCTCGCCCCCCCCTCTGCAAGTGTGGCCAGAGGAGAACCACCACTCACCCTCCGTAGCGTCCGGACTGTGGTGTGTAGGGAGATTCGGGACTCTGTTCTCGAGCCCCTACGCCAGCTTGAGGCACGGGTGGCGCAACTAACGGGCATGCCTGTTGCCCCGCCTACACAGCCCCAGCACAGCCCGTCCTGGGCAGTGAAGGAACAGTGGCAACTGCCTATGGGTGGGTATATCAGTTCCACTGTTGCCATCTGTGGGCTCATGGGCTCTGGATATCCAAACCTCCGTCCCCGTCAATTGTGTAACCCCCCCACACATGTCATACACCGCCCCTGTATGCGTCTTGTTTGTCTTGTCTGTTTACCTACCCAACCTACCTACCCAGCTGTACCGACTTCCTTCACCTGACATACCACTCTCACCTGAAAAAAAAAAAAAAAAGGGCACTCTGTACCCACAAAAAATTACGCCCCATACATAGATGCCCATTCCGCCCACATGTCTGCTGGACATGGAACCTATCAATTACAATTGGCTGTACAACAAGTATTATTGTTGTCCTGACACCTCTCTCAGGGGTGGAAGATTTCAAATGTCACACCAAATTACATACATATGCACAGCTGCTGCTGATGAAGAAATGGGCAGCTATGGGCCTTACCTACATCCCTCCTGCACATCCCAAACTTGTTTCCCTACTGTCTTACCCTCTTTGTGACCCCTTTTTCACCACTTTCCTGTCTCCCCATTCTCTTTTCTTTCAAAGAAAATAGCGCGGGTGTGCGTCAGAGTAAGCACCGTTAAGCGGTTGTAAGCGGGTGTGCATGTGTGTGCGCGGAGCTAAACGGCAGTGCGCATGCGTGAGCTCCACGCAAACCAGCGCTAACCCGGTTACAAATGCTTAAAAGTGCCTTAGTCACTTTGATTGACAAGTCCTGTACTCAGTTCAAAAGCAAAATAAAATCCCACTGTCAGTCCCGAACCCAGGACATTGGAAACACTAGTCTGTACGACCTACCACTAAGCCCTGACTCTTATACAAAAACATTGTGCTAAAATAAACATAACATGTAATAGTAGGGATGAATGTAAAGGGAATATAGGATGTGTAGTACACAAAGCATGTCATTTAAAATTACTGTCAAAACTACTGGATTTCCATAATAGTAGTGTGTGAACAGAAACAGCCATGCTAGTTGGCAGCTTGTAGATAATAAGGTCAGTTAAAGTACATATATAAATGTATGCATACGTACATATATATATATAAATATATATCTATATATAGTTGTAGGAGTCAATGTGCATACACACCTGCTACAGGGAACATGAGAGAGGAATGGAGAATTGTGAATATACAACACAGCCTGAATCATGAGAGAGATACTAACCTTTACACTCACAGAACACTGTCCACAGCATACCAGCATGGTCCCCGCCCTCACAATCTGAAAGGGCAATGCCTATCCCACATACCCTTTTATAGCACTGACCTGAAATCACAGTGAGAACTGCAATCAGTACACAACTGGCTGTATGCAATTAGCAAATGCTGGCTTACAATTGGTGCAGAGGCCATCACATGGACCTATGCAGATACCTACAAAAGCATCTAGTGCTAACACTCCCCACATGCAATACATTCATTGCATTGTCTGTAAGCAGACAGAGGAAGAGCGAGAAGTGAGAGAGAGAGAGAGAGAGAGAGCAAAAAATAAATAAATAAAAAATTAGACACTGACTCTGTCACCCGAAGCTGTCAGCACTGACAGTAGCAGCAGCAAGCAGAAGCTGTGGTAACGCAACCAGCTGCGACAAACAGAGGTAATGCAAAGTTGCAGGTTAATAGTGTGCATACTGTGAACCCTCCAAATGTGTCATAGGTCTGTATCCATAGGTATGTCCATGTGATATGTTGTGTGTACGTAGTTCCACCAAAAGGGGATGACCATACATTACATGTCAATCAGTCTTAGGCCATGATCCTGGCAGCAGTTGTCTGTGCGTTGGCCCAGCAATGGCTGTAGTGACTGCTTTGAAAGGTCAGCCAGGTTCAAAAGTCATGATCAGCCCATCCCAAAGGCACACTGGCTGGGAACAAGTGTCTGCAGGTACCCGATGTCACTGCATATGCATCCCATACTGCATAATTCCATAGCTTAGCAGACCAGGCCCATTATGCATATGATGTGGTAATTCCCAGGGTCAGTCGAGGTGCCCCCTTAGTGGTGTGGGACCACTGTTGCTGTATGCCACTGTCCAGGTACATATCCTGTAGTACGGCCAAGATAAACTATCAGTGTTATATGCGGTTGTATGTCCTCTTGGAGTGCCAGTAGCACACATCCAGGGGTACCACAAGGTCACAGTGATGCTGTGTGTGCTTCTCTGCTGAGGGCGGCCCTCACCTGGACATGTGAGATGATAGGGAGGTTACATCCAGCTGGGATAAATATTTTAAAGGTGGGGAAGAAGGAGGGGGGATATGTGCACCGAACATGTCTGCAAGATTGTTGCCAATATCCGTGTGTTTGGTGAATGTTAAGTAGGTGTGGATTAACACAGAGCATATCTGAGGCATGTGGTCCATATGTGTAACATAACTGAAGAAGGCCTTGTGGTCATCCATAGTGTTTGTGTCCATTTCCCTCCCAGAGTAGGCCGTGGCCGTTGTTATGACAGACCGTAGCGTAGTACCAGTGCTGACCACAGATGCCTTCCCTTAAGGTGAATGTGCTCTGTCCTGCAGTAGCCTCCTGCTATTGTTATACAATCTGCCTCTGTCTGGGGTCCATCGGACAGGATGCCTAACCTTTGTGCATAGGGTCTGGGTTAGAAATGTGTGTGCAAGTTCCATGCAATCCGTGGCATGTCTGTGGTAAGCATTTGCAAAGGGGTCAGCAGTGTGGCTTGTGGCTTCCACTGGCCCAGTGTTCTGCATGGATACCATCTCAGTCCCAGCAAGTGAATAACTGTCTAAGCACATACATATCAAAGTAGTCTACTGTGCTGTTGGTGGTGGTGGGATATGTATATCCAGGCCGAGTAACGTCTGTCCACATCACAGTAGTGGACGGTGTCCCACATACAGTACCTTGGGATGAACTCCCAGAGTGAGGTTGTGCATTGCACCTGTCAGTGTGTGCTGACCAATGGGGCATGCTACTATGTTGTGTGGAATGTGGCAGGTATTGTTGCACAGGTGTTGGCTGAGCACTGATATCTGGCCATGTACCTGTGTATCCAACACGACACACACACATGCAACATATGGGAGTAGTAGTATATCACTACACATGAGTATCATGTATAGTATGTGTGCCATATATTGCTGACATGGTCTGCTGATATCCTGTTTGTGTTCTCTTCCAGGGAGATGGCGCGACAGAGTAACCCCGCCTACTCTGTGGCGGAAGATGAGGAGATCCACCAGAGCCTGGTGCGGGAGTATGACATCCTGTTTTCCCGCACCAGTCAGAATCAGCAGGAGAGGGCCGCACTGTGGCAAGACCTTGTCCATAGGGTAAATGATATTGGCACGCATAACAGGACATATGAGCAGGTACGACATCACTGCAGTAATTTAATCCGAAGTGTCCGGCTACGTGCATCAGATATCCACAGGCAACAGGTCGCCACAGGAGGTGGGGTGGCCACACATCCCCCCCTCACCAGACTGGAGGGGCTACTCCTAAGTGTTGTGGCTCCAGCCCCGGAACACCAACAGCAGTACACCTGCCTTATGATGCTGGCTGGTTCCACACAGCAGCACAACATGGAGCGTGCAGGTAATATGCCATATGTACACCTGACTGTTCTGTACACTGTATCATATGCAATATCAATGGCACAGTTGTGCCCACTGACATTAATCTCATCATTTATGCAGGTCCCTCCAGGGTTACAGCAAGACAGGCCATCCATGCTGGTGAGTGTGTTTAACATAACCTATAATAGTCCTGATAATGCTAGTAACAGTAGTGTAACTCAGTAGTGCTCTGTGTGTATACTGTGGGGTGTGCATGTGTACATGTGTGCAGGTGTGCCTGTGCCCATGTGTGCATGTGTGCATGTGTGCATGTGTGCAGGAGTGCCTGTGTCCATGTGTGCATCTGTGCATGTGTGCCTGTGTCCACGTGTGCATGTGTGCATGTGTGCATGTATGCCTGTGTCCACATGTGCATGTGTGCATGTGTACACATGACCACGTGTGCATGTGTGCATGTGTGCATGTGCCCATGTGTGCATGTGACCACGTGTGCATGTGTGCATGTGTCCATGTGTGCATGTGTCCATGTGTGCATGTGTGCATGTGTCCACGTGTGCATGTGTGCATGTGTGCATGTGTGCATGTGTGTATGTGTGCATGTGTGCATGTGTGCCTGTGTGCATGTGTGCATGTGTGCATGTGTGCCTGTGTGCATATGTCCATGTGTGCATGTGTGCATGTGTGTATCAGTGCATCACTGGTAACAATGTCTGGAGACTGTAAACTGTGTTTCCTGTCTTCATCCCACAGGTTCTGGGGCTGCTCTGGTGACCTGCAGCAGGGAACCTGAATCCTGTGCCACGGCTACTGGTAATGATGATATTTGTGTAATGGTACAGGAAGGTGTGTCAGGGTCTGCCATTGGTCAGCCAATTGACAGTACACAGCTGTCAACCCCATCATTGCGCACAGTCATCCTGCCTGTACATCCTTTGTCACCATTGTCCATAGGTGATGGACAGGATACAGTGGGCATAGACCAGGGTAATGTGGTACCTGTGGCACATGTGTCCCCACACAGCAGCCATGGGCAGGGTCCTCCGATGGTACCACACAGACAGTTGCCCATGGGTTCTCGTGGGAGCATCCGTGGGCGTACTGCCTCTGGCCGACGTGCCCAAAGAGGTCTGTCAACCTCAGCTATGTTTCGGACTGTCATGCAGGCACAGTCACGTATGGAAAGGTACACCAGACAGGGTCTGAGGGAGCTGAGAGCATGTCGCACAGCCATGACAGACAGTATGCGTGACATTGCGGATGCTATCCGTAACTTCACCGATGTCACAGACAGATGTTGTGGGGACATATTACAGCAGTTCCATAACCAGATGTCCATGAGCCAGGGCAATGGTGGGTGTTTGCGGCGTCGACAGGGCCGTATGCCGGCAGCAGCAGCAGCTGGCAGTCGGCGCGGATGACGACAGGCTCGCCAAGACGCCCCATAGTGCCAGCAGCAGCCCCAGCAATGCTGGGTCTGTGCTGTCATCGGAACGCCCCAGGAGACCACGTGCACGTGGCTCTGGACAGTCCCAACAGGGACTTGTGTCCAGTCAACACACTCCCGCTTCTGATGACAGTACCCAGTCTGGCTTTGTACTGGATACGGTCCGTAGCAGCCCTGCCAGGCACAGGTACCGTGTCCGTGCACACAGACACTGATCTGTATGGCCTGCCAGGTGCAGTCTGTGGCTGTCCACAAACCCCTGTATATGGCAGCCATGAGGTGGAACTGTGTGCGTGCATACACACATGCGAAATGTTAACACCTAGGGCAACCACATACACGCACACACTGCACCAACACTGCCCCACCCTGTACTGCTGCCCCTCACCAACACACATACACACACATGTCAATTGGTGGTATCAGTGGCTGACTCAGGCATACCTAATCCACACCCTGTGCATATGATGACACTGTGCCACCTCCTGCAATCTCCAACATCATTGCGGGAACAGGTAAACACGTTGCTGATGCACAGTGTGACTACATAGAAGTGTATTAGTAGTATCATGTTGGTAACAGTACAGTGTGCTGCTATGACTGTGTGTTTATCCCAGCATGCCTGCTGCAGTAAATGTATGAATGACCTGAATTGTTATCTGCACCCATAGTACGTACCAAAGTATAACAGCTGCACATAATTGCCTGCCGGTGGTAAGGTTGTCAACAGATAACCGCATACATGGGTAGCACAGGGGGAAAGCTAACGCAAGTAGTGATATGCAATGGTGGACATGTACAGCAATGGTGGCAAGTTGCCCACAAAGACTATGCCATGTGGATGTTGGTGCATGTAGATATGTGTGCAGTACCAATGTAATCCAAATCACAAATAAGTATGACATAATATCGGTTCTACCATGGGCATCTGCGCTGCGTATTCCTGGGTACATGTTGATAGTGCCTACATATTTGCATTGTTACTTACTGTTATTGTTACCCCTTCTTTGTTGTATAATGCACTACTTCCAGCCCTGTTTACTGTAGCTTTGTTTGCATGCATGTTCGCTTGGGGTCCCCTGGAACAATGTTTACACCTGCAATGCAGAGTTACAGTGCTTCTGTAGACTTCTAGTGACATCTGCATAGCGTACGATACGTATGTCAACTTTACACATGACAGAACCTCACTGTCTGTCCTGTACGCATGTATGTTGCCTGTGACACATTGCACACGTCTTACCTGGCATTTACCCACGTGTGCAGTCATATATGTCAGTGCTATGAAACAGTAGCGGTACACCCACACATACACACCTTCAGTATGTTGTTCCCCATTGGCCCTATGTGTTGGTACTCACCATGGCAATCACACTACTAGGGTAGCATGTGCAAAGGTAACCTGTGAATCGCCTCTATGGCCCAGTTGTGGTTTATGTGAGTCATGTGTCATTGTCACAGCTGCCACATGTATGCAGTCAACCATCACCCTTGGCCAGGAACGTACAACACATGTGTGGGATGCCACCACACAGCCAATCTGGGGACTGGTCTCTCTGAACCCAGTAATGCCATACCCTGTCAGGTGGCATGTCATATATACTACATCCTGGACAAACGTCAACCCCAATCCCTGCTGCTACTATTGATAATACCCCTGAAGATGTTCCTGATAGTTTTGACCAGTTCTTTACTGAGACATTTCAGGCCCTAGCTAGCCATTTACCTCCTAGCTCCCCTGGTCCTGAAAGTAGCACCCCTAGAAAACTACTTGCGTCCAGCTGCCAACCAGTCACCACTTCACTTCTTCGTACCTTGATTGAAACAGTGAAACCCATTACACTTTCTGCTGATCAACCCCCTGCCGAGTACCTATCAAAACCAGATGATGCTATTGCTTACCCCGTCTCAAAGGTAATCAAAGGAACCATGTTAGAATCTAACTTTCCCACCATCTGGAAAATGTCATATGTAATCCCACTTCACAAAGGAGGCAGCTCTACTGAAGTCTACAATTATAGGCCAATAGCTATACTCTCTCCACTTGCAAAGATTATGGAAACTTTAGTCATAGACAATTCATGCACCACCTAATCCAAAATCGCCTTATGGCAGACACTCAGCATGGCTTCCGTCCTCATCACAGCACTACTTCAGGCCTCCTAGCCTTTACTAACACCATAAACCATACTTGCAACACTAATTATATATCCTCAGCCCTCTTTTTGGATCTTTCCAAGGCATACGATATGGTTGATCACCAACTTGTAATCCACACCCTGCAAACATTCTGTCTAGATACTGGAGCCTTACAATGGTTTCAATCCTACCTGCATGATCGACAGCAGGCTGGCCTCTGGCAGAACAAACTCTCTAACCTTCTACCTAACACCCTCAGAGTACCACAAGGCTCTATACTAGGGCCCTTGCTGTTCTCCATCTTCATTAACGACCTTTATACTGTCATCCCAAAAGTCAGCTGTATCCAATATGCTGAATACTCTACTCTGATCTGCTCAGCCACATCTCCAGTAGAATTATGGTCAGATACCCAGACCACCTTTAATACAATAGAAAACTGGCTTTCTGAACATCATCTGATCCTAAATCCCAATCAAACTAAACTGCTGTTATTTCACCAACACATAGGTCTACCACTTTCACTGTTACCATAACATCAACTAATGACCCATCTCCAAAACTATTAGGTGTCATCATAGACAATAATCTCAAATGTGACCTACATGTTAACCAGATTATCAAAGCCATCAATAGAAAACTAGGGTCACTTTACAGAATTAAAGCCCTCCTAGCCCCTCCAGCTAAAGGTGCCATAGCTCGCTCACACCTTGTTTCAACCCTTCTGTATGCATCCCCTCTACTCTCGAATATGAACAAGACTGTCCTTATCAAACACTCAGTTTGCTACAACCACATTGCCAGGTATGCCACTGGGCTGCCTTTTAGGACACATCATTGCATCAATCTAAATCAGCTTGGTTGGCTTGCAATCCCCAGCCTAATACAGTATAACCAACTGATTATGGCCTATAAAATCCTCTATAATCCAGACAATACTCCTGCACTTCAAATATTATCACCCCCTATAACAATCCTAGACCGCTTTGATCCTCTAACAAAGTACTACTTCAGACTAGCAGGTTTAATAACACAGCCGGTGATTCTCTCTTTGCAAACCCTGTAAGTAGATCCTGGAACTCACTTCCAGCTGATATTACCCTACTGTCCACCTTAGGTCAATTTAACAATAGACTCAAACAACATTTGTCACTTAACTGGCTATGTCAATGTATCAAGCCTGGCTAACTCGAATGTGTAAAATCTGTGAACCACTTTACTGTGTAATTTTAATTTAATCCTGACTTGTGCTCAGGTCTAACATTAACCTGTGGAACATGTTTGACTTGCTTACTTATGTAATCTCTGTAAATAATCTGTTTGTAATATGTAATGCTAGTATTATGTAATGCTGTATCTGCTACCCTCGTAGCTTGTCTCCACGGCTCCCTGAAATGGACATGCATCCAGTCGGACTATCCCAGTCAACAAATGTAGGATAAATAAATAAATCAATAAAATATATTACAGTGACTACAATACCAGTCAGACATTGACACACACTGACAGCATGCTGAACACACTGGGGCATACGTGGGGACTCAGAATAGCAGCCTGCCTGGGCATCACACACCTCCGCAGCTGGCACACAGGCATATGTTCCGTCGGAACAGAGCACATGCCACACATGGCACGCACATCCCCTGTGCCACACACTCACAGCCTGTAGGGCTACACAACACACCTGCTACAGACGTGTCAGGTACCTGTCTTGTGTGCTGCACTGGGGTCCCGCTCAACAGGCTGTATCTGGTGAAGGTCACAGTGATATGCCTCAGGGGCACTATGGTCCACCACAGAACACATGCATACAGGTCAGTCAGAGACATGGACAGATATGACTCACTCATTGACCATGCCAGTGTGGATGCCTGAGACATACCTCCCTGGACTACATGATAGGGAACATAGAATGGATCTCTCAGCATGTGGCACAGGCCAGTATGAGCCTGATGTTGGTTGCCAACATACCCTCACCAGGTATTCTACCACTATATGTGGGAAGGGTGTTGTATGTCTACATTATGCTCAGTCTCCACTGTCATTCATAGGGTATCCACTAGCTGTCAATGTGTGCTTACATGCTAGGGAAGCCACAAGGATGTGCAAGGGTCATCTTGCACGTGACACCCATGGTCCGATGTATAATGGCAAAGCTCCTTGGTACACACATACTGCCTTATGCTGCAGGACATGGTTTACATAGCGACCTCCGTGGGTATCATACAGGTTAGGACACTAACAGTGCTGCTACACAACAACAGCAGTGTATACCGGAATATGCATGCACCAGACACTGCCCTCAGCATGGTGAACTGCAATGTCTGTGCAGTACCAGTTTCATGATTCATGGCTCACAGGTGTTACCCATCACTGACAGGTTATGCCCCATACCATGCCTGTCGTCCCCTACACATGTAACACACATGGATGGGGGGTGGTATCCCAAGGTAACACAGATACACACACCTCCAGGTTGTTGGCACAGCACAAACCATCAGGGCCTACTCATGTGCAGCTGACAGTGTGTCGGACTGCCATCTGATTCATAGCCTGGCACACACAACCCCCCCCCCCCATACACAGGAAGACCACCTATCCTCCATAACAACACTGGCAATATGACAGTCTCAAGAACTGTGTTTATATGGCCAGACTGCATCCAGCCAAACATTGTGTGTGAGCATTACTGTAGCTACAACACACTAGTTAAAGGGTTCACAGCATGTTGTCAACGAATTGCAGTGGAATGACATGTTACCACTACCACAACAGGTGGGAACATGCAGCACCTGTACATTGACTACATGTACACTATATGGCCCAGACGAGATGTGTATCCCCTGCTGTAGGTCTTTCACCATAGACACCCACACTGTATAGGGACATACCACGTACGGACCCTGCACAGTAAGACACAGTCATATTGGTATACATTGCAAATACCATTTATCCACTTGAAGCATGTGTCAGACATGGTAACTACTGCAGGTCACAGGTATTTATGTGTATATGTCACACACATACATCATGTGTGCAATGCCATTGCTGGTTTAGCCAATGGCATGCATTGTTATGTACAAACACCCACACAAGGTCATACTGTGTGACACAACCACACGTGACAGTTGTGGGTTACCAAAACATACCTATCTGTACTCTGACAATGGTAATAGACACAGTAGCAGAGCACACTATTGGCATTACTAGCCAACTAGCCCTGTTTGGCTGTGCTGATAGTGTGGTGACATCCCCTGTGTTTACTGGGGGAGTATGCAGCATCTGGTGTATTGTAGTATTTGCCAAATGGATCTGTGCGCTCACACTTGCATTTACACACACCCTACTACCCCCACACACATGCACACTTGTCCTTTGCAGGATTCATTCCCCTACCTAACTAAGTCATGACACATGAGAGAGACGCATTAGCAAAGCGCACTATTCGGTTTACTAGATTGTTCTTCTTCTCTGGCTATACTTATATGGTGCTGACAACATCAGTATTTTGAAAGGGTAATGTGCATCAGGTAGTGTGATCTCCTGATTGCCAAAACTAACATGTTTTTCATACGGAAATGCACACACACAAACTCCCCACATCCAAACACACACACACATGCCATTTACAGGTTTCAAACTCCTACCTAACTACATTATGATACTCGGGAGAAATGCATTAGCAGAGTGCGCTATTCACATTACTGGGAGGCTTCCCTTCTCCTGCTGTACTTATAGGGTGCTGACATCATCTGTGTTTAGAAAGGGGAGTGTGCATCCTGTAGTGTGTTCTCCCAGTTACCTAAAGGGGGATTTCCCTCACACAAATTTGCACACACACAGCAATCCCCCTCATCCAAACACACACACTTGCAGGATTCAAACCACTACCTAACTATGTTATGACACTCAAGACGGACGCATTAGCAAAGCGCGCTATTTGCATTACTGGGAGGCTTTCTTTCTCCTGCTGTACTTATAGGGTGCTGACATCATCTGTGTTTAGAAAGGGGAGTGTGCATCCTGTAGTGTGTTCTCCCAGTTGCCAAAAGGCACATTTCCCTCATACGTATTTGCACACACACACTAACCCCCCTCATCCAAACACACACACTTGCCATTTGCAGAATTCAAACCACTACCTAACTATGTTATGACACTCGAGATGTACGCATTAGCAGAGCGTGCTATTCGCATTACTGGGAGGCTTCCCTTCTCCTGCTGTACTTATAGGGTGCTGACATCATCTGTGTTTAGAAAGGGGAGTGTGCATCCTGTAGTGTGTTCTCCCAGTTGCCAAAAGTGACATTTCCCTCACACACACTAACTCCCCTCATCCAAACACACACACACTTGCCATTTGCAGGATTCAAACCACTACCTAACTATGTTATGACACTCGAGACGGACGCATTAGCGGAGCACGCTATTCGCATTACTGAGAGGTTTCACTTCTCCTGCTATACTTATAGGGTGCTGACATCATCAGTGTTTAGTAAGGGGAATGTGCATCCTGTAGTGTGTTTTCCCAGTTGCCAAAAGGGGCATTTCCCTCTCACAGCCTTTCACACACACAAACCCCACTCACCCACACACACACACACTGAGCATTTGCAGGATTCGAACCCCTACCTAACTATATTATGAGACTTGAGGGAGACGCATTAGCAGAGCGCACTATCCGAATTACTGGGCATCTGTTCTGCACCTGTAGTATTTCTAGGGTGCTGACATCTTTATTTCCACAGAGGTATGCAGATGTAGTACTAGCTGTCAGGTGGGGGATAGCATATATATGCATTTGCAGCCACCAATGTCAGGGTCAGATATGCACATCGCACTGGCAGGTTATGTTCTATACCATGCTTTGGGACCACAGGACCTGTAACACACAACACAACCAGTCCAGAACACCACACCCACATCCAGGACACACACTTAGCTTCCCTGGGAACAGTGCCAGGATATGCAGGTATTCACATACACCATTCCAGTTGTTAACATCAGGTACAGGCATATTGTGTGTGAGAACTACTCAGGCCTCTACCACTTTACCCTACAGCCACTACAATTTGTGGGTCCATGTGCTATGGCAGAACCACACACCACAGCCACATGGGTGAATACATATTGCACCTGTCCATGTGCAATGTGGGTACTCACTGTTCCACACCAGAGGTAGACCACCATTGTTGATATCCGACCATAACCACCTTTCCCTGGACATCCATATCTCATCTCCACCCCCAGGCAAGGTTGTCACTGCACACAAACTGTGTTTAGCACAAGCAGACTCTACACTTGTGTAGACTGGGGTGGATGACTTCAGAGGACCCATGCTGGAGGACTATACTGGCCACTCAGCATAATCCTTGACAATTGCATCCTATGAGCATGTGTACAGTTTGCATTGGTCATGCTATCCCACATATACCCATGACTGCTCCACAACAAGACACCTGTCAGCTGTACACCGGCCATATATGCGCCGCTCAACAGACAGAGTGACCTAATACATTGCAGAGCTGTAGCCCACAGAGGGAGGACATCTGTGGACAGTTCCAGCATGGCACTTCATTCACACATACTCATTACAACACAGTGTTGACAGTGGAATCATCCAGAGAATGCAGATAGGGCTCCCCTCAGTCTGTTATTGATGGACACCTACTGTCAGAGATCCTCAGCAACCATCTCACAGCACACACCGACAACATGGCTGTGGCTTAGCACATTCAATCCCTGAGACCGCCACGGTGCCCCTGCTTGACAGAGGCACAGCTCACTAGCCTCACATGTTGCCTTCTGTGACCTACTTTACAGTGGCATGGTAGCCTACTATCCTGGGGATGCAGATGCCAAGCACACTCTGGCTGAGCTGTCATTCCCTGGGGCAAGAAGCCTAGTATTGACCTCTACACCCATATGTTCAATTGTCGGATGCACAATATTTGTTGTGCTGTTCTACTGTTTGCAGGTCTTTATTGCCATAGCATTCCCTGTTCCTATGACCAACTTGTGTATCTGTGGCAGATGTTTGCATATGACGGCGATCCACTATATCACTTATGTCTCTGTGGTCATTTACTGTGTGCACTGGGCTGATTGCTGTGTTGTGGTTGGTTCCTGGACTGACACGTATACATACCAGATATGTGTGGCCAACTGCTACACGGAGATATGGCCTAAGTGTGTGAGCATGCCCAGTCCAGCCTTTCCATGGCATGTTGTCTGACATATGCCTCATTTATCAAAGTGTGCGAGCATGCCCAGTGTGAGCTTTCCATATGTTGCACTCTGAAGTCCACCACATATTTGGGTGTGTGTGACCTTCGACATTATCGCACGTTTATGATTGTGTGCTGGGTGTCATGTTGTGTACTAACTGGCCAACTGCTTCATGTCTGCCACAACAGGGATTATACTGTGCCTGCAGGAATTGCATGGGATACTTTGCAGACAGTTCTCAACATACTTTCATAATGACCTAACACTGTAGTACCGTATAGTGTACTGGTTCGGTACTTTCACTGTGGTGGACAGTATCCTGGGCTTTAGTCCTATCACTTCTTGACATCTTCATAGTGAGCACAACAGACTGTGTAGGGGCCAGTTGTGCACATATGACCATGTTGCAATATGTTCAGATATGGACTACCTACACCAGGCTCATCCAACATTGCTAGTGTATTCCACAACATGGGTGGACACTGGCAAACACTAGCGATGTTCCGTAGGCCATTTCTGATGGTAGTCACAGGGTGTGTTTGTCCTTCAACACACATTGTAACTGGAGTTTGCCATTACATATGTCATGGTTGGTATACTGTGCCTCTGTCTACCTCTGACATAACAGTGATACCCAGGGTAGCCTACCATCTCCCATACACTCATCAGGATGCCTCTTGAGGTTTGTCAATATGTGGCACTCTGGCTGACCTGTACCAGGAGTTTACTGAAGTGTGGGGGTGCCTTCTGTGTTATGGATCATTCTGTACAGCTTGTCCTATGTATGTCAGTGCTGGGGTTCAGTTCTCTCATGTGCATAGCTCACTGCCATTCAGATTGTACAAGGTGCAACATGTTCATTCATTCCAGGTTGGACATGGCTTCATACATCAGGCACAGCTTTCCTGTAGATGGGAAGGATGGCGGTGTGTGCGGCTGCAGTTTGTTTACTCAGGCAACACATGGCATCTGTTAATGCTCTTTGCTACCCCTGGTGGGGTACTGTTGTGGACTTTACAGTTGATGGAGGTGTCTGCTGCGGTATATCCCACAGGGGCTATTGTAGTCAGTTGTGATGCTGATGGAGGATGGCTGCAGAGCTAGAGTGAGTTCCCCTTATCTACATCTGCCAGCCTTCATGTTTGGGTGGTTATATGGTACATGTTTCTGCGAACAATACAGACACATGTTTGTCCAGTGCAGGATATTTATCACCTTGTGTACCCAGGTCTCACATTACATGTTAGGTACCTCATGGGTTAACACCTGTGTGGTAATTTGTGGGCACTTACTGTATATCCACGGTGGTTGTCTATACACAGTTCTGCGATTAGCTTGCTGACATGGCTATGGCTACAGTTGTCTGTTTGTAGGTGGCCCTTTTGTGGGTTGCTTGTGTCAGCTGGGGGTCGGATATGGTGGGCTGTTTGTACTCCTCTGCATACATGCTCAGTCACAGTCCTTCCATGTTGGCCTATACCTATGGGACATGTATACAGAATGGGGGGGGGGCAAGACCAGGCCTTGTGGGATGCCACTCATATCCGCTTTGTAGTCTGACATGGATGCGGCATGTCTGACCATGTCAGTTCTGTCCTTGGTCTGCTTTGCAACCCCTCTACTGACATAGGGGTGATATTTAAGCTGGTGAACATATCCATACTGAACACGTACGGTATTGTCTAGAAGCATGTGCACGGTCCAGCTACGCTGTGTGGACCACATAGCCCTCATCAATGACCTTAATGACTGCTTCAAATGGGTCAGACATGTTTAGGGTCCGGTTCTGCAGTTACAACAGCCACAGTGTGTAGGGTCCAGTATCAGTAGGTCCACATTAGCCTTCTGTCTGTGGTACATACTGATCCTTTCCATAGCTGTGTAGAACAAGCTTGTCAGGATCCTGGGGTGGTACTTTGGAGTATCCATTCAGGCAACACCTTTGTTGTGATGGACCACTGTTGTTGTACACTGCTCTTTGGGTACATATCCTGTGGTAAGGCTGGCATTGGCCAGTAGTGTGATTTTGCATTCCATTACTCTTGGGGTCCATGTTGTCCTCAGCACAGGACACCATCACATACCTTTGCTGCTGTGTGTTCTGCTTTGCAGATGATGGCTGTTACCTCAGCATCTGCAATGTCAGGGGACCATCTGCTGGGATAGGTATTTTGCACTCAGGGGGGGGTGTTTGCACTGCACCTGACAGGTTGTATGTTAGCAATATGTGTGTGTGTTTGGTATGTTGTTTGTAATATCTGTGTGATTCAGAGCATATCTGTGGATGCCCAACATGGTTCCTACCATCAGTTGGGTATGCCTTGTGATTATCCATAGTGTCCTGTACGTTTTGTATCTTCATAGGTTCATGGGTTCATAGTAGGCTAGACACCCTAGGCCATTAGTAGGCCTAGCTAGAGTGTGTGTGTCTTTCGCCACCCCTTCCTATGTTCAATTATGGCCATTTATGAGGTTCTTCACTGTGCCTCTGTCTGGTCGTGACACAGTGGGGACCCCCAGTATACATGTGCGGTCATCCATCCACTTGGCAATATTCCTGTTGAGGAGTGTCAGTGAGGGGCTCTGCCTCCCATGGATTGGGATCCTGTTTCTGGGTGTGGGGAGCCAATGGGTTATGTATCTGTCCCTCCAGCATATCTTATTTCATTATGTGTTGAGGTTGACATCTGTGACTCTCACAGCTCCAATGGCTTTGATTTCCTGTGGTGTAGCATGTCCATTACTCCTGTGTTGGACATGGCCTGGTACAACAGACATACAATGCCTCTGTGTAGGCAGTGTGTGACTGCAGTCAGCTGGGGTGTCTACAGCCAGGCAGCATATGACATATATTTCACACCCTTTTTCCTGTTGGTGGGGTAACTATGAGGCCTTCCGAACCGCTGCAGGTGTCACGTATGGTACATCCCATATGAGTCATTGTACTAGATTATGGGTCTGATAAGGGAACAGTACAGCGGCACAGTGACCTCTGTTGATGTTGATGTGAATCCTTTCATGATACGGTGTCCAGTGTCAACAGTCTTCATAGCCACATTGGCATTGTGGCTGTCACATGACAGATTAATGTCGACCTGTGTCCCTAGGTCCCTGATGACTCCTTGCATACATAATGGTTTCACACCTATGTGGTACTTTGTGTACCTTGTCTGGTATTTGGTGGGACATTCACAATGTCCAGTGTCTTCGGATGTCTGGGTGGGGTTCTTGTGTGTGAGAGTGTGGTCTGTCGCATGCTACAGACTGTACAGCAGTTTTGACTACAGTTATGTGCACATGGGTGGTGTCAGCTGCTTTGTGCATTGTCAGTTACCTGGCTATATGGGTGTCTGTGCTGCATATGGATACTCCCCCTCCTTTGATGTCTTGGTGCAGGTGTTGGGGCCATAACACATGGTATGTGTTATAACCTAGTAGTGCTGGTGTGCTATCACTAGGCCTGCAGCAGGCTTCTGTCACTGGACAGGCATCAATGTTCTCCATAATGGGAAGTGCCTCGGGGCATGCATATTGCAGTTTACACATCTGGCATTGGTCAGCATTACCCTTATGTTTCCTACCACTTATGTTTTCTAGGGTGGTAGGTAGTCTTCTTGGCCTTGCCTACATACGGCTATATGGAGGCGGCATAGGCCTTCTCCACTATCCAGACGCACACGGGTAACAGCTGACAGCCATCCCTGTAACAGCAGCATGGCTTGTCATGCTTGACATCTCAAGCAGACACACATTACACCCTCTTGGACTGACAGCTGTAACTGTGCCAGCTGTTAAACATGAGCATTCTGTGTTTGTACTGTGGCATCATTCTTGGTGAGGGTTGGATGCTGCACACAGCCAGTGTCATCCCGCCTGGGGTACATACTGGAGGGACCATCCATGTCTCATTTGATGTTGACCAGGGAGGTACATCTCAGGTAATTCACACCAGCATGGACATTGGGTGCATCATATTTCTGCTTGCTTTGGGGTGACCTGCGTACTTGTGTTAAGTGGCATTTTGTGGCAACCTACAAGCAGCTTACTCTACCCTTTCCCTTGTTCAGTCTGGTGAGTGGGACAGCTGTGTGTCTGCCTATACAGACACCTATTACGACTGTATCAGGCATGTTGTTTCTCCTTCGGGCCTGTGACTGTTTGGCACACCAGCTTTGCGTACTATTCGTTGCATGTGCTATGTTTGAAGGTTGCGGTTGCTTATGATGTACTTTGGAGGCTTCTGTTGGTGTGGTGTGTTTGTAATTGAGGCCTCCGGGAATATTTGTCTGTGTTTATGTGTTTGGTTTACAGTTGTGGTAGGTCTATGTGGGACTGGGTTTGTGGTGTATGTGGTTACCTTCTCCTCCTGACTAGTGTTGACAGTACTGAGTTGTTGGAGCTCAACCTCTGGTTTGGATACATGGATGCATCTCTCACATATGTTTGTATTTATCAGGGGGTGTTGTGGTTGTCTGTGTACTTGGTACTGGCGTCACATTGCCTCTGGATTCATAGATTATACTTGTTGTGCTGGACTTAGTGGATTGTATGTGTGGACATATGTTGTTGCCATACTACTGGTCAGTGATTACTTCCCTTTTTATGTTTGCTCTATCATGTGGTAGCTTCCTCATTCTCTTGCATGGTTTGGTAATGGCTGGAGGCCAGCATGCCAGATGCCTGCATGTATGGCATTGTGTGTTGTTGTCATTTGTGATTGCATACTCCAAGCATTCCTGGCTGTGTTCATGGAATGCCTGTATAACATGTTCTGTGGTGTGTCCCATATTCTGCACTTGCACAGGGCCTTTTGTGGATTTAACATCGGTTTTGAGGGCTGCAACCTATACTTTATACATGTTTTTCACTGTGGTATTCTGGCCAGGGACTGGGGTCAGGGTGTGTATATCCAGTGTGATTACTCTATGGTCTGGTCTTACCAGTGAGGGGTACACTTCTCATCTTGCCATCCAGTACACATGTTGCTGATTATCACATCCAGTATGCTTACCCCTCTTGTGGGAGTAGCACATTGTTCCTGGGCATTTTTGTTTATGGAATCTGGGTAATTTTCTCCTACTGTGTTGGTGCTAGTACAATGCTACCGGTGTATGTCTGGGTATTTTCAGTCGAGCAATATAATGTGGTTTGGTGGGCTTGATATAGTCATGTATTCCGACATAGGCCAGGTGCTGTTCCTGGTATTAGGACAGTGGTCTGCAGCAGGCTATATACTGTGAGGCAGTTTTAGCCATTGGTATTTGACCATGGATATTCCATGCTGCTTCTTGTTGTGGTTCCAACATGGGGGTGTGGTTATCCTTGCCATTTCTTGCTAGTCACCCTCCTTTTGTAGCTTGTTCCATGTTTTCCGGCTGTACAGCACAGTATGAGGTGTGACCTGGTAGTGTTAGGGTGCTGATGTGAGCCTTGCCCAGTTCTCTATTACAGGACTGGTATCTACATTCTTCTTACTGTGTGCATTTACACTGCACACATCTTGCTGTTTATACATCTGTCATGGAGTAGTATTACATCTAGGTTCCTATCCCTTGTAGAACCTATGAGGTTGGGTTTGTGTTTTGAGACTTACCTATTCAGGGCATGCTGTGGGTACTGACAGCCTTTGCCAGTATCCATGGGGCATGGCATGATAGGTGCATGCCACCCCTAGCAGGTGGTGCATCATGTCAAACTCCGCATATCTTCCCAGCCTGTAACACATTGGCTCCCCTTTGACTGACTGCATTACTTCAGCCAATTATTGTACTTGATCTTCTTGTCTTCATAGTGTGGCATCATGCTTGGTGAGGGTGAGATGTTAGGCAGGGTCTTCATGTTTGCATATACTAGATGGTGTTACATCACTTAACACATGGCAATCATGCCTCAGGTGGTGCTGCAGGGCTGCCTCTGTCGGATGCACATACTACACTCCCTGTACATGTTTGAGAGCAGGTTGTGTCATGTTAGGCATCCCTGTTACTATATGAGTGAGTCAGAGAGGGGTATCATTCCCAGGGTTCCTACTGAGCCAGTGTATGTGCTATGCTTTGCCTCTTTGCCAAGGCCAGGGCATACTGGGCACACCTCCTTCTGCCTACTGGGGTAGGCTCAGGTTGTTCCTCCTCCGAGTCACGCTCTGCCTGTGATGGCCTTGGCAATGGTGGGGGGCTGTTTGGCCCGGCCCTATGCTGGTCCTGCTGCAGCTGTTTTCGCAAGATCATATTATGTAGCATAGCACATACCATGACAATTTGGGTACATGTAGTTGGTGTGTACTGCAAGGCTCCACCAGATGTGTCCGACACCGGAACCGTGACTTGAGCAGCCCAAACACACGCTCTATTACATTACGTGTTTGTGCGTGTGCCTCATTATGGCGTTGCTGTTCCGGTGTGTGTGCGTTTCTGATGGGTGTCATCAGCCACGGCTCCAGTGCATAACCTGCATCCCCCACTAGGTGTCCGTGTGGGATGTCCCCATTGGCAAATGTCTGGTACAGCTGCGTCAAATGCCAGATGTGGGAATCGTGATAACTCCCGGGGCAGCCAGCACACACATTCATTATTATGCCCTGGGCATCACACACGACCTGGCAGTAGATGGAGGGGAAGCCCTTGCGGTTAATGTAGGCTCTACCCCACTCACCAGCTGGTGCTTTGATGCATATATGCGTGCAGTCTATTGCACCCAGTACCTCAGGGTATTCCGCTATTTGCTGGAAGAGACGCATATTGCTGACCAATACCTCACGGGCATTGGGGAAATATACATGATCACCGACATGTGCTGACATGGCATCCAGGAACTGGTGTAGTACCCTGGAGGCTGATGCCTGTGATATCCCCATCATATCGCCAGTTGGTCTCTGGCAGGTACCTGTTGCTAGTATTCTTAGGCCAACACATACCTTGGTTTCCACTGGGATGGGTTCCCCTCTGTTGGTTCTGTGTGTGAGGTGTGGACTGCACAGCTCAACAATTTGCTGCAGGAGCTCTCTGTCCACTCTATAGCGCTCTACTATCTCCAGCTCATGTAACCCGTGGTAGGTGACCCTGGGCCTGTACACTCTTCTCCGTCTCCTCACTGTGGGTTGTCTGGCACCATCTGCATTGTCACCACCCTCAGCAAGTCACCTATGTCTCATTATGACAGCTATGGCAGCCCCTAACATTTCTGCTCTGAGTGAAGCTTTTTCAGTTTTCACTTCTATTAGCTTACTCCTGTCTTGCAGTGTCTCTTAATGAAAACATCCTGCACTACTGTTTGCAGAGTTTTAAGTGCTGGGCTGGGCTACTATTCTGCCTGTGTAATTGCCTGCTTCTAATTATTTTCACCTGCTGGCTTCAGCAGTTATCCCTGCTAGCTTCCTATGAATTCTGTTGCTTCCTTTTTCCTCTCTGTTTCCTCAGGGGGGAGCAATGTGCATACTATCTGAAACACGCTCACAGTGGCTTACACGCTTGCACACATGCTTACACAGTTCAGAATCTACTTATTCGGGTTTACACGCGCGTACACCCACACAAACACTGTTACACATCTGCCAACAGCCTCCAACATACTCAGACTGCCTTACACGCATGCACACCCGCGCAAACAGTGTTAAACATCTCCCAACACGCTCCCACGTGCTCACACTGCCTTACACGCGTGCACCCTGTCCTACTCGTGCTTCCTGGTGCGCACACGTGCGCATGCACGGCCTGCAAGAAACTTTGGTGTAGGTAACAGTGTACACCTTCCATTTCTTGACTGTCCATGACTTATCTAGTGGCACCTCTTTCCATGATCTGTGCCTGTCATCTGTCATGTTACACTGGCCTCCAATGAACTGCATTTCTTTCTACCATTCCCCCCTGTGATGTCACCTATCTCCTACTCTATTCCTCCCCCTTTTGTATCTCTTACACTACTCAGACTGTGCTCATTTGTTATGTGACTGTGAGATTCAGTATCCGAACCCTCATTTACATGAGATTGCCTACTAATGCTTAGTTACATGTCTTAGACTCAGCTTCCCCCCTTAGCAACCACTACACGGTGGCCATGTTGGTTTTGGTCTGCTGGTCCCTGCATTGTCATTCCATGTATTGCATGAAACCCACATTTGTGGGTTTATAACCTTCTTTTTATGGTTTTATACAGCGAGCTTTTGCTGGGCTGCGCTTGGTTTAAACATCGGCGATCGCCGAAAAAAAATTATATTTTTAATATTTTGCATCGGTTATCTTGCCAATGGCCACATATTTGGCCATTGGCATGCTGCCTGAGTCATATGCATCCTTTATTTGAGCTGACATCGCTCCGTTAGGAATTTGCAGAAATGTACTCAGTTGTCAGCTGAGTACATTTCTGCAGCTAAAACATCTCCTACACGGACTGGTTTCTGCTTCGTGGATCGCTAATATACCTCATTTGCATACCTTTCAGATGCAAGTGAGGTATTTAGCATGTCCACGCCCAGTCCGTGTAAGAGACATTTTAGCTGGTCTCTTACACGGAGCTTAGGGCTGTTCCTGGATCGCGAGGCTTGCATGGAGTGTTGCACGTCTCTTACACTCCGTGCAAGCCTTCGTGAATCCTGCCCTATGTATTTTTTGTTTTATTGTGACTATTAAACATTTTCCTCTGATAACTATAAAGTATATGTTTGAGCTTTTAAAGGAAATTATCAGTTTTATACTTTGTTTTACCAGTAAAGTAATGTTTTGCTCAGGCATACTAAAAATGTTTTTGTGAAATAAATTGAAATTAATAAATGTTAACAAAATTAAGATCTGCACTAGCCATGGAATGAACATCATTCCTAATCTAATGGATAAATATAAGTCCATCAGATTATCACTCATAACTTGACAATCCAGAACATCTGGGCTCCATAAACTGAATTATCATATGGAGAATATTTGTAATAGGAATAAGCAATATTTATATTATTTTGAACAGGTATAGTACTATTGTAGATTAGACAGAATTCTAATACAATATAAAAGTCTACTTATTGTATAAGTAATTAATATTTACATGAAAGATAGTTGACAAGTAATTCAATCATAGTAAAGTAGGATGTATCATATAAAAAACCTCAATAAAAGATTATATCACAGTTATTTAACATATTCAACCTTATTGATGAAGTTTTTCAAAATGTTTTACTTAATATAAATAGAAGTTAATAATATTTATACCTAATTTTTAAAGTAAATGTATTTTACTGGATATATCAGAAGCTGTATTTCATTGTTTGTCAGCATTTCCATAATCACTTTGTTTGTTGCTAACTTACTTAAAGCATCAAGTTTGTTTTATGTAAACATTGCTGAAAGTTAGTGCATTTTAATTATCAGTGCATCCCTTTTCCCCATTCCTTACACATAAGGATTTTCATATCTGTCATTTCTTATTATAAAATGAGTGAAATTATAGGATAAAAACAACAAATTCACTTGTTGTGATTAATGATTACAAGTTCCCTTTCCATACTCACAAATTGTCATTTTATGGCATATACTGAAAGATTTTAGATTTAAATGGCAACATTCTATTTTGTATAATCAGCTAAGGTTAAACTGAGTGACTACTGTCAATTTAATGCTATTTGTTCAGAATGTGATTGTTACATTCCATGACATTCCTAGTTCAAGTGTCTATTGTTTCCCTTGAACAACTTGTCAGTTTGATGTCATGTATAAAACATAAGTTACCTTGGTAACAGCTTAAGTATTATATATGGTGAAGATGTGTTACAAAACCACAATTCAAGTTAAAGCAATTAGATGACTTATTATGCACATTTACTTATATGAGAAAATCATCATGCTTCCTCTTGATGTTCAGTATAGTGTATGTCATTTATGACAAGTTAAACAGTAGTGTTATTATACTCAAGCCCATGTTATTAAACTGTCTATTGTCAATTTAATACTATTTGTTCAGAATATGATTGTTACATTCTGTGACATTTCAAGTTCAAGCTACTATTGTTTCTCTTGAACAACTTTGTCAGTTTGATGTCATGTATAAAACATTAGTTATCTTGGTAACTGCTTAAGTATTATATATGGTCAATATGAGTTACAAAAACTACAATTCAAGTTAAAGCAATTACATGATTTGTTATGCATATTTACTTATATAAGAAAATCATCATGCTTCCCCTTGATGTTCAATGTAGTGTATGTCATTTATGACAAGTTAAGACAGTAGTGTTATTATACAGAATCCCATGTTATTAAATCCTGTCTTTAATATCTAAAATCAGCAAACTGCTTCATCTTATTTATTTATTTTATTTTATTTTTATTTTACATTTCTTGACCGGGCTAGTCTAACTGGATATATGTCCATTTTCATTAGAGGCCCGAGGAGAAAAGGTCCATGACACACATGATAATAAAGTTGCAGGACAATATAAAATGACTTCAGATGTGTATACAAGTACAAAATTGGATAATACAGAAATAATACAGAGAGGATATTAGTCAATACAATATGAAATGCATTCAATACAGTGTATAATTTAAAATAGCAAGTAAGTGCATTACTTAATATAGAAAAAAAGGGAGGTATACAGGCTAATTCCATATACACATATGGTACAATAAAAGTCAGATTGAAAAATAATGAGTGTAGTAAAAAAACAAAAGAAAAAATAAAATAAAATAAATTTTTTAACAGGTAAGTATTCAGTGGGATGAAAAAAATGAAATACAGAGTGAGAAATGTAAGGTATAGGATATGCTGACAGTATAAGGTTCAAGTGGAGAATTATTCAGGTTTAGTACAGGGGCATAACCAGTGTGTTTTGAGGAAACGTTTCAGTCTGTTTTTGAAGAGTGATATAGAGGAAACTGAGGAAAGTTCGCTGGGTAGGAGATTCCAAAATTTTCTGACAGTATTAGAGAAGATGGAATCCCCAGCCTTGTTGTTAGATTTATAGGTTCATAGGTTCATAGGTTCGTACTAGGCTATGTGCCCTAGGGCATTTATAAGCCTAGCCAGAGTGTGTGTGGCTTACACCACCCCTTAGGATGAGAATACTACGCCCATTTAGGGTTTATACTGTGCCTCTGTCTAGTAGTGACACAGAGATGACCTCCGGGGTAAACCTACGATCTCCCATCCACTCGTCAAGATTTCTCTTGAATAGAGTTAGTGAGGGGCTCTGCCTAACATGGACTGGGATTCTGTTCCAGAGTGTAGGGAGCCTCTGGGTTATGAATCTGTCCCTCCAGCATGTCCTATTTATTTCTGTGTTGAGGTTCAAATCTCTTGCTCTCGTGGCTCTGATGGATTTGGATTTTTTGAGGTGGAGCATGTCCATTAATTCCGGATTGGACATGGCCTTGTACATCAGGCACAGATCACCTCTGAGTAGGCGGTATGCGACTGAATAGAGCTGGAGTTTCTTCAGCCGGGCAGCATATGACATATGTTTGAGACCCTTTGTCCTCTTGGTAAAGAACTTTTGGGGTCTTTCCAACTGCTGCAGGTGTTGGGTAAGATACATCCCAAATGGGGCATTGTACTCAATCATTGGTCTGATAAGAGAAGAGTACAGGGGCACAATGACCTCCCTTGATCTAGATGTGAATCCCTTCATGATAAGGTGGGCAATATAGAAGGTCTTCCTAACCACTTTGGCAATGTGAGTGTCAAATGAGAGGTTACTGTCAACTTGGGTCCCTAGGTCCCTGATTACCTCTTCCAGATTAATGGATTACCACCTATGTGGTAATTTGTGGGTACCTTGTTTTTCCCAAAGGGTATGACTATATATTTTTTGGCGTTCAGCTTAAGGCCATGGCTCTGGCACCAATTATCCATTTCTATGAGGCCTCTCTGAAGGATGCTTGTGTCCGCTGGAGTATCAATTATGGCGCCCAGTTTGCAGTCATCTGTGAACTTTGTCAGCCACAATCCTCCTATGTTTGCCTGCACCTTGGAAAAATAAATGCCGAACAAGAGGGGTCCCAGGACTGAGCCCTGTGGGACACCGCCAGACCGCTTAGAGTCTGACATGGCTCCAGCAACTCTGACCCTGTGGGTTCTGTCCTTGAGCCAGTTTGCAACCCATCTTGTGACATATGGGTTTACATTTAAGCTGGTGAGTTTGTCTATGATGCCCGAGTGGGGTATTGTGTCGAAGGCTTTTGCAAGGTCAAGGTAGGCTGTATGAACTGCCTTACCCTCATCAATGGCCTTAGTGACTGTTTCAAAAAAGTCGATCAAGTTCAAAAGGCAGGATCTGCCCTTGACAAAGCCAAATTCGGTAGGATCCAATGTCTGTAGGTCCCCAATGTCTTTGTTTATGAGTTCCATAATGATCCTCTCCATAGCTTTGCAGACCAGGCTCGTCAAGCTTATGGGGCGGTAATTTCAGGGTCCAGAAGCACCGCTTTGTGGAGTGGGACCACTGTTGCCGACGCCACTCTTTGGGTACGTATCCTGTAGTAAGGCTAAGATTAAACAGCAGCCTTATGTGTGGGTTTAGTTTCTCTTTGAGTTCATGTAGCACACAGCCCGGGACACCGTCTGGTCCCATTGATGCTGTGTTTTTAGCTTTAGAGAGGGCGGCACTCACCTGGGCATCTGAGATGTTAAGGAGGCTACACTCTGCTGGGATAGATATTTCTCCTTTTGGGGTGAGGGGGAGGAGAAATTTGCACTGAACCTGTCTGCCAGAATATTGGCAATGTCTGTGGGTTCAGTGTATTTTGTGTCATTTTGGACTAACTCTGAGCATATCTGGGAGTTTCCACCCAGGTTTCTAACATAGCTAAAGAAGGCCTTGTGATTGTCTTTTGTGCCTTTTGCGATTTTTCTCTCAAAGTTGGCCTTGGATGATTTTATGAGTGATCGTAGTTTTTTGCTAGCACTGATCAGAGATGCCTTCCCTTTTAGGGATTTTGCTCTGTCATGTAGTAGCTTCCTCCTCCTGTTGTAAAGTTTGTTTATGGCTGGGGTCCACCAGACCGGGCACCTGCCTTTGAGGGAATGGGTCTTGGTTTTATTTGGGATTGCATGATCCATGCATTCTTGAAGGTGCTCGTAGAAGGCATTTGTAAGGGATTCAGCATGTGTTAATTAGAAGTTTCTGAGATGAATGTAAGGACTTCAGATTATGATAGGGGGTGATGATGGTGGATAGAGTAGGAGTTTTGGAAGGTTGGTAAAGTGTCTTGTGGGCAGTGATTAGTTGGTGGTATTTGAGCAGTTTCTGTAGTTCCAACCACTGAAGCTACTTTAAATTAAGGCAATGGTGTGTTCTAAATGGGTTACCAGTAGCAAATCTGGCTATGTTATTGTATGAGATTTCCAATTTATTGAGGTTATTTTTAGATTAGTGAAAATATTTGAGGCATACAGGAGTCTAGAGATTAGATGAGTGTGTGCGATAGTAGTCCTAGCTGTAGGTGACAGGAAGGGTTTAATTCTATAGAAAGAGCCAAGTTTTTTGTTGACAGATTCAATAGTGTCATTAACATATATGTCAAAGGTAAGGTTGTTGTCTATGGTAATACCAAGTAGCTTGGTAGTTAGGTCAAGTGATATAATGGTACCATTAGTGGATGTAACAGCAAAATCTATGGGAGAGGATTTATGATTAGGATTAAAAAGGAGTAGTTTAGGTTTTGGGGGTTTAATAGAAGGCATCCATGAGTGAACCATTTTTCAACAGTGTTAAATACATTTTGGGTAAGGGAGTGAAGTTCAGAGGTGGTTGTGGCTTAGCATACAAGTGTGGAGTCATCTGCGTATTGAATGCAAGTAACATAGGGAATTGCCAGATGAAGGTCATTGATGTATATGGAGAAAAGGAGAGGTCCTAATATGGATCCCTAAGGTACACCGTGGTTAACTGGTAGGGGGCTAGATAAAGTGTTTTGCCAGAGTACAGCCTGTTGTCTTTGATCTAAGTAGGATTGGAACCATTTGATAGAGTGTGCATCTAAGGCCAGGGATTTGAGGATATCTGTCAGAATTTGATGATTGACCATGTCAAATGCTTTTGACAGATCGATAAATAGTGCTGAGGAAAGCATATTACAGTTGTGTTTTTTGTTAATACAATCTGTAAACAAAAGGAGGGCAGTGGTAGTGCTATAGGAGGGTTTGAAACCATGTTGACAGTTTGAGAGCAAGTTATTATGGAGTAGGTGGTCTAGCAATTGCCTATGGATGCATTTTTCTATGATCTTGGCCAAAGGACAAAGAAGGGCTATGGGACGGTAGTTGGAGAAATCGGTGGAGCTTCCACCTTTGTGAAGGGGAATAATATGGGAGACTTTCCAGATGTTAGGGATGTGACCTTCGTTAATACTTCTATTGATTAGAATGGAGATGGGGTAAGCAATTGACTTGGCAGATTTCTGTAGATATTCAGCAGGTAGTTGGTCTGCTGAAGGAAAGCCTGGTTTCAGTTTTTGGATTAGGGCAAGAATATGGGTTGTTGGGACTGGTTGGAAAATTAATGGAGGGGGTGTGGCTTTGTTATAGGTAGGTAAAGTAAAAGTATTAGGTGATAGTTGACTGGCTAGTGTTTGGATCGCATCGGTGAAAAAGGTATTTGAGGCATTGGCAGTATGCATGGGATTTTGATGGTCAGTGTTTAGTGGGCTTGGTGTACTGGCTTAACCTGGTTGTAGTAATTGGTTGATGCATGCCCATATTTTTTGTGGGTTATTATGGTTTGCCTTTTGAAACTGAAGGTAGTAATTTCTTTTATCAGATAGTATAGCTTTTTTAGTGTTATTTCTTAGTTGTTTGAAACTTTGTTGGTCTGCAGGATTTTTGGTCATTCTCCATTTGGCCCAGTGTTTATTCCAGAGGTGAATTTTATGTTTGGTGTCTTTAGAAAGCCATGGGGCAGACTTGGTCTTAATTCTAATAGTACGGGTTGGTGCATGATGATCAAGGATGGCTAAGAAGTTAGAATTAAAGTATTGAACAGTTTCTTCCAGAAGGAAGTATTTTAGAGGAGACCAGTTGCATGCTCTGAGTTCATTTTGGAAGAGATCTGGGTTTAAGTTCTTTTTGGATCTAATATTCCTGATTGTCGTAGGAATGGGAGTATAGGTTTTATGCCTGATGATATAGGTAAGTGAGTGGTCACTTATGTCATCAGGAAGGGTTCCAGATTCATATAATTGGGGATGGTTGTTTAGCAGAATCCAGTCTAATGTGCTTTCTTTCTTGTTGTGTTTATCTATCCTGGTGGGGGATGTAATGGTTTGATCAAAACCATAAAGGTTGATGTTGTTGGACGGGTGGCTGCTGCTACAGCAGTTCCAGTCAATGTTTATATCGCCAAGGATTATGGTTTCTTGGGGCAGGTGTTGAGATAACCAGCAAAGGATATTTTCTATGGTGGTATTGTTGTTACTGGGGGGTATATAGATACAAATAATATAAATGGCTTTGGCATTGTTAAGTTGTAGTTTAGATATAAGGATTTCTGAACTGGTACTAAGTGGTGGTTTAATGTTGTAAGTGGTTAATTGTAGGCTAAATTTAAAAAGAATTGCCATTCCCCTGCCCTTTTTGGTTGCACGGTCAAGTCTCAGGATATTATATCCTAGTGGGATGATTTAATTGTCTTTTGTTAAAGGTTTTAGCCAAGTTTCTGTTAAGCATAGGATGTCAAAGGAGTAGACTTCTAAAAGAGTATGGAGTTGAGTAATTTTGTTGTTAATGCTACGAATATTAAGATATGCTACAAAGAGTGAATTAGATGGTTTAGTAATGGGATAATTAGTTGATTGCTTGGGGTTAGGGAGAGAGATTGGAATAGCTGTTGGGCCTGGATTTGGGTGAATTACTCCATCTTTTAATGTTTGGAGTTGTCTGAGATAGATTGGTAGTCTGCTATTTAAGAGTATAGATCTCCTGGGATTGAGATTAATATATCTGATGTGGATTATTCTATGATGTTTTACTGGTAGATATCTGGGAGTTGTTATGTTAGCATGGTTGAATAGGATAGGTAGAGGAGTGGAGGTGGTTATTTTATTAGGGTGGTGAAAATCTAGACCTAATGGGTGTACATAGGAGGAGAGTATATAAGCATAAATGAGAGGAGGAAGTAGTAGGAGTACAAGAAATCGCTGAAACTGAGTAGTGGTATTTAATTTATCCATAAGAATAGATAAGATGTCAGTTGTGTTATTGATGGTAAGAAATATAATAGGTGTGGATTAAGGGAGGGGTGTGGTAGGAAAGGTAAGTGGAGTTGAAGTAATTAGGCAATAGAAAAGCTTAATCAGAGTAGTGGGAGGAGGTAGGGCTATGGCTAGTAAGTATAAGAGTAGGAACCCTGGGGTGGGTGGGAATTGGGTGTAGGGAGGGGAGCTGAGTGAGCCCATAGGGTGAATGGAGCAGGTAGAGACAGGTAAGAAGCAGCTGGAGAAGAAACAATCAGCAGTACTGGCATCAGAAGGTAAGTTGGATAAGGTAGCAGTAGGTGAGAACAGTGATGAGAGAACCTAGAAACAGTAGTAATAGACAGTAGGGTGAAGTGTGAGGAACTAAAATGCAGGTCTGGGACTACAGAAAATACGGTAATTATTAAAGGAAACTAGAGGGAAAGCATGAGATGAGACTAGGAACAGGGTACCATTTAGTGAATAGGTCTGTACTGCAGGTAGATAAGCAGGAGAGTTTGCTATTTTAAAAACTGGGGAAGAGTGAGAGGGAGTTCCTAGAGGAAAAAAGCATATGCCAAATATATATTTTGTGTCTAGATTTACTAAAATCATACATTACATAACTATTGTGTGTGTGTGTGTGTGTGTGTGTGTGTGGTTTTTTTTTGGCTGTTGCTTAGTTATTTGAGAGACCACAAGCTGTAATGTTTATTCTTATTATTAGCTCCTTCCAAGCATGTTTATACAGTCCATAGACTTTAAATTATGAGATCCTTCTAGTTTCTTATTTGTTATAAGTATATTTCCATCCTTACATACAGACAAATCAGTACTTCAAGCACGGGCAAAAATGCCTTCCAGTTTTGCCAGAATGCCATTCACTAATTCATGCGGTGTGCTTCCAGGCTGTTTTTAAAACATCCAAACCAATATTTGTCCTGTTCCATTTTACCTGCCTGTTCCATGCAGTGCCCAATCTGCCAGGGAACCACTTAACACACCTTCCATTCCCAAAGATATTTCCACAAAGGAAATCTGATGACTCTCTAGCACTTCCCGGAAACCCCAAACACCCCTAGAATCATCTATCCCCTTATGCCCAACACGTAGAACAAACTCACCTCCTAGACCATTGTAAAGTGTACTGCACAAGACCAAGTGCTCTTAGTCTTTTACAATAAGTCAGACTTCCACTCTTATGTAAGTCCTTAATCTGTTTGGACCAAAATACATTTTAAATATAAAATTGCACTTAATATTTTATTTTTTTTTTTTATCAAGAATCAACTTAATGAGCTAAACAAAGTGTTGGGAGACCATCAATATGTATACATGTGGTTTAAAACAGCCCTTTTATTATATATATATATATATTTTTTTTAAACCAAAAACGTCATTGCCGAGAATCATCTCTGAGGCTCCTCAGAGCCATTAAGCATTATTGTCACTCTGTCTCCATTACCATAGCAACCTGGGAGTGTCTGTTTCTGTTAGTGTGTCTGTGTACTGCATACCAGATGCTCACAATGCACCTGAAGCAAAGCTTCACTTCACAGCAACTTCAAGCCTCAATTCCTTCCCTTTCAGTGAGGCAGCAGCCAGGAAAAGAACAGAGAGCAAACAGATCAAAAAAAAAAAAAAAAACTCACAACAAACCACCACAGCAAGAGACAGCACACTCCTCCAGCCCTCAGCCTCTCACTCAGTAGATGTACAAACAAATGTTTCTCTGCCAAAATATCCCAAATCACAGTTCTATCCACTCCCTTCCACTGGATCCAGGCTAAAACACCAAATGTCTCTTCCTAATTCACAAGCATCGGTAAACCTCAATCACAAGCCACAACCCACAACTTCACAGAGATGAAAACGGACACATATAGCAGCTGCCAGATACAGCTGCATCCACTCACACCATGTCAGGTTTAATCAAACACCACTCAAAGCTATGATACCTGCCATAATTAATATTAACTATGTTTAGACAGAATAATAATAACAATTGTACTAGCTGCCAGACATGGCTGCATCCATGCACACCATCTCAGGATTGATCAAACAGCACTCAAGGCTATGATACCTGCCATAACTGATATTAGCTATTTTTAGACAGAATAATAATGACATGTGTACTAGCTTCCAGACACGGCTGCATCCACACACACCATATCAGGATTGATCAAACAGCATTCAAAGCTATGATACCTGCCATAATTGATATTAACTATATTTAGACAAAATAATGATGACATTTGTACTAAGAGCTTGCTACTATTATTTAACCAGGATATACATGAAATTTCTAAATCATACTTTAACTGAAGAAGGCATTAGTCTCTATGACAGCATTTTTTTTTCAAAACACTCTACTGTTACTATTATATATGATGTTAATTTGTTACATTTGAGTCTGAATTCTGATGAATGGTACCTTGTTGAAATAATTAATTACTTAAATTATTATAAGTAAAATCAATAAAAAATGAACAAGATAAGTATTCATTGAGTTCAAGTAGGGGAACAGAAGCTTCTCTGTTTGTATTATATGTTGCTTTGTTTGGCTTATATATAATGTAAATAGTAACCCATCTTGACCTACCTTTGTCTGTGAAGAATTATTGGACTCTTTGAACATTCTGAATAAATCATTATTGTTTCTCAGTTTTTAAGAATCCTTCCTTTTTTAAAAATAAAAACAGATGACAAGTGATGTACCATATCAGTTGATACTTTGAGAGATGTTGCTGTAAGAGTTATTTTTTTGGGACAGCTATCTTGGAATCAGTCTTTTGTTTCTTCTTTCTAGCATCAGTCCAAGGATTTGTTTCTTTTATTCTTTTAAGAGCAGGGGCCAGCCATTCCATTTCTTCTGGGATAGACATTATGTTGTTGTTTTTAATGAGTACAGTAGCTTCTTCTAAGTCATTAAAGGTTCTCATCTCATTGGCAAAAAGTGTTTTTATCTTCGCTGGAAAGGCCAGCTGTGCTTTAATGTTGTTTTGTTTCAACAGTTTTATTATTGGCCAGACTTTTTTCCTTTGTTCTAGTATTCTGGAAGAATAATAATTGTCAAACCTTATCAGGCTTTGATTATATTTTAAGGATAATTTTCTCCAAGCAAATTTTAATATTAGTTCATTGTCCAGAAATGAAAGAAATTTTATAACTATGGATCTAGGTGGAGTATTTGAGTTAGAAGCAGGGTTCCTCAGTGTTCTATGTGCATTTTCAATTCCAAATGAAAATCTCTCTTTCAAGTCTAAAAATTCAGAAATCCAGGTTAAGAATGAAATAATGTCTTCATCTACAGTGTTTTCAGGCAGACCAGATATCCTTATGTTGTTTCTTCTTTCCCTGTTTTCTAAGTAATCTATTTTGTTAAGTAGCCATGTATTCTGTTTAAGCAAAAATTCTTTTTGGAATTCTTCCTCTTTGAGTCTCCCTTCAATGTTATTTAGAGAAGTCTTTATATTTGTTATTTTTGTATGGTGTTGCTATAATAGTTCCTTAAGAGTATAAGTCTGTTTTTCAGAATTTAATTTAAGGTTTTCTAAGTCATTTTTAAAGCCACCCATCTTCAAAGATAGTTCCTGTAAGGTAGATGTCATCAACTGCAGTTCTTTTTTCAAAGCAGCATCTGGGTGAGAATTCCTTGAGTTGTTCATATTCAGTGACTGAATATATCTCCAACTTACTTGACAGGAACACTTTTGTATATCTCCACCAAGACTGATATTTATGTAGTTTAGTAGTTTATCTATAGATTTCTGACGTTTTAAACTTGAAAATAATAACATTTTCCTATATTGTCATACTAGTTTATGGAGCTTTCAAAATTCATTACTCTCAGTTGGCCATCTAGACTCTGACCCCCCAGTGTATGTATTTCTGATGGGTGTCATCAGCCATGGTTCCAGTGCATAACCTGCATCTCCCAGTAAATGACCTGTGGGATATCCCCTTCAGTGCAAATCTGGTACAGCTGGGAGGTGTACCAGATATGTGAGTTATGGTAGCTGCCGGGGTTGCCAGCACACATGTGCAAGATGATTCCCTTGGCATTTCACATGACTTGGAGTTACTAGACTGGTAGCCTTTTCTGTTTATGTAGAGCTTAGCTTGTTCTCTGTGTGGTGCCTTAATTTCTATATGTGTGCAATCTGTGACACCAAGTACTGCTACACACACCAGTATCTCCACTGTGATGGGTCCCCCTCAGTTGGCCATGGCTCTGAGTTGAGGACAGCAGAGGTTACAGAGTTCCTACAGTGTGTCCCTTTCTGCCCCATAGTGCTTTACAACTTCCATATCATTAGGTTGTGGAAAGTAACACATGGCCTGAAAACTCTTCTCCTTCTAGGCCTAGGTCTATTGGCAGCAGCAGCATAGGCACATACAAATGAATTAAAGCAGCAGCAGCCCATAACATTCTTTCTGTGTAGAGTCCTTTCTGTAGCTGTATTCTAATAGGTTTTGAAATTCACAAGGAAAACCAGCATTGAGTCTATACTGTTGCTTTATAGCTTGTTGAATAGCTCCACAATGTCAGATTGGTTGATTAGCATGCAGTTCAGCTGCTTACGCTATTAGCATGCCATACGGTTTAACTTAGTTTGCACGGTGCTGCACGCCTCTATACGATACCTACTGACTCTAAAACTTTGTGCTACAATGTGTGCATCTCACAACAATGCCCACATAGTACAAATAGAAAGTGTAGGGTTTATTGAATTTGCAGATTGTCTAGAGTGTCCTTAGTGTCTTCATATTTTTTTTTATAACTTATGCATTATTCGTCCCCTAACAGGCAGCCTAGGGGATCTTTATTCCCAGGAACAGTTAGTTTCATGATTGTGTTTTCTGTATTTTTTTCACATTTTAAATTAGATTCCTCTCATTGATGGCAGACCTGCTGTTTTGTGCTTTAAAATAAGCACCACATAAGTGTTAGCCTTTCTTATTACAGTGCTGTTTTTCTGTTTGTTTGTTTTTTTTTTTTTTGCTGCTCTTTTTCCATGGGGTTTAACCTGTTTTCCCCTTCCCCACCTCCCATTCTATGATATACTGGTTATTTCTGCAGCTTGCATACCGGTCTCCATTGTAACTAACCAGATGTGTGTGTGTCTGTGTGTGTGTGTGTGTGTGTGTGTGTGTTTATATATAAATATAAATATATATATATTATATATATATATATATATATATATATATATATATATATATATATATATATATATATATATATATATATATATATATATATATATATATATATATATGGATTCCTATTACAAAAACGAAAGTTCACTACTTCGAACTTGTAATAGGAAGCCTCACTTCTGCGAAAGTTCACTTTAACGAAAGGGAACTTGTGCATAAGTGCACTTCACTGAAAACACTGCAGCACAGTGGAGGAAATAAAAATCAAGCTATGTCCTCCACTATGGTGCGATAGTCATGGACCTTAGGGTTAGTGCACGGGTTAGGGTAAGGGGATAGTTAATAAAGCTATCCTCTTACCCTAACCAATGCCCTAACCATAAGGTTCGTGACTATCACATCATAGTGGAGGACATTGCTATGTCCTTCACTGCGCTGCAGTCATCACGGACCTTAGGGTTAGGGCTCAGGTCATGGTAAGGGGACCCGTAATGACCCGTGCCCTAACCCTAAGATCCGTGAGTACTGCACTGAAGTTCAGTACAACACCCGTTCATTGTACTGAAATTCGCTTAAGTGCACTTTTGATTAAGTGCACTTTCGTTGCAGTGAGCATTCCATGCCATATTTCGAATTAGTGAAAATTCGATCTAGTGTTTGGAACCCATATATATATATGTGTGTGTGTGTGTGTGTGTGTGTGTGTGTGTGTGTGTGTGTGTGTGTGTGTGTGTGTGTGTGTATGCACTTGTACATGCATGTCTACAGACACACATATAAATATATCTATATGTGTATGTATATTTAAATTTCTAGTCTCCCACCTGGACACAAGTGCTGTTCAGCAATTACATTTTGCTTGCCGAGCACACTCAAGCAAATCTGCAGTCTGTGGCTACTACTCCACCCATACAGTATAAGAAGGAATCAGTACTGCAAACTAAACAAGGATATACATTTTGAGCTTCAAGAGCAGGAGCACACTCAAGCAAATCTGCAGTCTGCGGCTACCACTCCACCCATACAGTATAAGAAGGAATCAGTACTGCAAACTAAACAAGGATATACATTTTGAGCCTCAAGAGCAGGGTCAGTCCACCCAGACATTCTACTTGTATGTTTTATGAGAGTGAAGCTATTACATTAGCAGTATTTCTTAGTAGTTCTCAGCTTGCTAATAAAACTGACTGTTGTAGCCTTGTGTCCTCCCCCCCCCCGCTAGTACAGTAATCCTAACTGTCCAATAGAAAGTATACATTTAATTCACATCCCTGTGACTAAATTAACCATCAAGCAGCCCTCTCAGTGCTTTCTGCCTTAGTTTGTATCACTTGGAGGCCCACCTGTTTATTTTCATCTCTATACATTCCCCTTCATTGCTAATGTATCTCCCTTCTCTAATCTGTGCACAAACTGGTTAGTAATCAGCAAGTCAATGTGAAAACACACTCCCAACCTTAATAAACTTTGCTGTTTCTTCTCTCCTTCACTTTACATGTAGTTTGAATTATTACTTATCCCCTCTGAGGCCTTCACTGATTTCCACTGATTGCCTCTCTGGTTTCTTTGCATTCCACCTGGTTTACACTCCTTGTGCTATCTCCCTCCCCAATACAAAGTCTATATTAGAATCCTGCTGAGCATGGAGCCATCTTTAAATTTCTAGTCTCCCACCAGGACACAAGTGCTCTTCAGCAATTACATTCTGCTTGCCAGTAAGCCATTAGACCTCAGGAATTTGTTTAAAGTGTTCAGATTTGTAAAGTAATACTTACTTTTTTCTCTTGTCTTGGTTGGCTCTGCCCCACTCTGTTCACCCTCACTAATGCTTGGGCTCTCTTCGCTCCCCTGCCCTGCCCCCTATTCCCTCCTACCCCTACTACCTCTACATTTATAGTAATTACAGCCACACCCACAGCTCACCCTCACATCACCTCCACCAATCACAGCTCCTCAAGTCATATCACATTATACCACACCAACTTGCTCCACACAAAATACTCCCAATCACTCTCATTCCCACTAGGCATTTTTTGCATCACCCACACTGCTTCCCCATCCACATATAGTGCAACCCTATAATTCCGTTTCAGACCCCCCACCTAGAAACAACTTAAACTTTATAACCATGACTATCATACAACTAAGTTTAGTCTGTCTTCTCATAATTCTTTACAACACCACAAGTTATCACTCTAGCAATATCCCTAAACTTAGTAGCACAACACTACATTATGCACTCTCGTATATAGACACCACACATTATAATAAGATCTGCCCACAGTTATTCAAGAACTACATAATGGACCAATTCATAACTAAACACATATGCACTCATTCCTACTCCAAAAAAACACAATACTTTCTCACACTCCTCACCAAACTCCAACATCTGTATAACCATTTTAACTCCAGGCTCACCATAAGTGAGGATATTTTCAAGTCGAAGTTTTATTCGTATTAAAGGACTACATCTTATTGGAACACTTGTGAATTTCATTGATTGGCCATGCCTGGGTGGATTTTCTGTCTTTTTTCTGCCAATATTGACTATTTTTGTGACAGACCAGATACGATCTGTGGAAGACAACAGTCAAAAGCGCTTATCGGATATCTTCAAGGGACAGTTTTGAGCTTTTTTATTTTTCATTTTATTTCAAGTCGAATTTTTATTCATATTAAAGGACTACATTTTATTGGAACACTTGTGGATTTCGTTGATAGGCCATCCTTGGGTGGATTTTGTGTCTTTTTTCTGCCAATAAGTGAGGATATCCACCCCAACCCAGGCCCAAATCCATCCTGTCCAACAAAAACTGCTCCAACACAAATGTCAGAACATAACACCCCACTTTCTTCATCCCTGGGCAAATCAGCAATAGCAGCAAAACCAACCATCTATTAATGCTAAATATTAATATTAGAAGTATCAAAAATAAAATACCTGAACTCCAGGCCACAATAGCACACCTGCATGCACAAACACAGAAAATACCACAGCATGCAAATCTCTTCATAAGCAGGTGAATCTGATATAAATGAGGCAGGTAGAGTGATCTAACAAGCAGAAAGGCATCTGTTCAGACCCCATGTCAGTGTCCGTAGTGTACGCAAAAGAAATTCTGCATACAGAAGTCTAGACAGACAAAAGAGGGTGTAAAACTGTAGAAATATGGATAAACATTCCCTGAAAATGTAATATCACATACACACATGAGCAAAACTAGTATTCTGCATGTCAGAAAGATTAAAGGTAATAAGTTAAATTAATATATTTTTTTAATAATCTCGGCATGTTTGGACTACATGCCACAGTGCGCAAACATGCTTAATAAACAACATGGTCAACAGACCACAATGCTTTTCCAGAGATGGCCTGCACCTGTCACCACTGGGATTCTGGATACTGGCGAAGGCTCTTGCCACCCCTATAGAGTCTTTTTTAGGCAAGGTTCAAATGACAAATTCACCACCGTAACAGCAACAGGCAAGCAAAAACTGAGGGTAATGCTATTCAATGCTAGAAGTCTAAATCTCAAAATGCACTCCCTCGAGGCACTCCTTAAAATGGAGAACATTGATATCTGTGCAGTGAATGAAAACTGGTTCAAGGCTCCAGAGTGCACCCCTGCATTACCAGGCTATAACTCATACCACACTTTTCGGCCATCTAACCTGGACTGGAACACCAAATGCGGAGGTGTGTCCATATTCATTAAGGATATCCACACCTCCAGGCTAGTTGCTCAGCATAATGCATCCGAGGTTATCCAAGTGCAACTAATTCTGAGCAAAACTGCAATCCAAATTGTAGATTGCTACAGATCCCCCACCATGCCCCAGGATTCCCACTGCTCTTTTCTTGATATACTGGAAAATATTAGGGTTCAACCAAACACCCTAATAATGGGAGATTTCAACTACCCCCACCATTAACTGGGAAAACTACTCATGTACCAACTCCTTTGCTCAAAGCTTTCTGGAATTCATAAATTCCAAAGCCCTGGATCAACTTATTCACACCCCCACCAGGGGCAACAATATCCTAGACCTAATCATTACCAACATGAGTGACCGGTGTTCCACACCTGAAGTCAACTTCTCGTTGGTCAGATCTGACCATAAGCTAATCACCCTAGATATCCACATCCCACCCCCCCCCCCCATTAAGGAAACCACGGTAAAAAAAAATTATCCAAAGCTAACTTTATTTATTTATTTATATTTGTTGACTGGGAGTGCCCGACTGGACATAGGTCTATTTTCAGTGGAGGCCCGGGAGAAAAGCTCCACAGTTAAAATAAACAGACAGTAGTTACAATGGATTACATAGTGATTAACAATTTACATAGCAATTACTTACAACATATTTACAGATGAAGAACATACTACATCAGTAGACAACTAGAATCTTTATCTGTGAAGTACATAACAGACATTAACAAATGTAACAATAAGAAGTTCCTGCTGTATTATAAGTAATACGCTTATGAGCATCTGAGCTTGCTATAATCAAGGTAGTTAGTGGAGTGGAAAGAAAGGTAGTGGTTGGATGGGGTGGGTGATATTAGAGTGGAAGTTGCAACTTCATGCTTCTTAAGACAGAAGTGGCAAACTTCATGACACCCATGCAGATGGACAATACAATTACGACTGCTAAAGCCTGCACAAATGCACTCTATAAGCACTTACATGAGTGCATGGATCACACTATCCCAAAAAGAACCAAGATGCTATCATCCAAAAAAAGGAAGTCAATCTGGTGGTCAACTGCAATAAACAAACTCTACAACAGAAGGAAGAAACTGTTGCAAAAGAGAGTAAAATCCCATGAGTGGAGGAGCTCCCTGGTCAGCCTCAGTAAAAAGCTAAGATCCCTTATAAGATCCTCCAAAGCTAGCTGCAAAAACAAAATCACCACTGATTCTAAGGACAACCACAAAGCATTCTATAGCTATGTCAGGAATCTCAATAGCAACACCTAGATCTGCTCTGAGTTACAGCACAATGCCACAAAAATTACAGAACCAACTGATATTGCCAACATCCTGGCAGATAGGCTCAGTGCTAACTTTACCCCCCTCTCACCCCCTAAAGGGCCCATATCTATACAGGAAGAATGTGGAGTCCCTGTAATCACAATTATGCAGGTAAAAGCTGCACTCTCTAAAGCCAAAATACAGCATCCATGGGACTGGACAACATCCCAGGCTGCGTTTTACATGAACTTCAGAATTAACTGGCTACCCACCTAAGCACCATGTTCAGTCATAGCCTCAAATCAGGCTTTGTGCCCACTGAATGGTGCACAGCAACAGTTATCCCACTCCACAAAGGGGGAGCCACCACTGATCCCAGGAACTATCGCCCTATTAGCCTGATGAGCCTGGTATGTAAGGCCATGGAACGTATCATCATGGACCTTATAAACAAAGGTATTGGTAACCTCCAAACTCTGGACCCCACCCAGTTCGGGTTTGTGAAAGGCAGATCATGCCTCCTGAACGTGATCAACTTCTTGGAGGCAGACACCAAAGCTGTAGACGAGGAAAGGTGGTTCACACAGCCTATCTTGACCTTGCCAAGGCTTTTGACATCATCCCCCATTCTGGAATTATAGATAAACTCACTAAACTACATATAAATCCTTACATCACAAGATGGGTTGCCAACTGGCTCACTGACAGAACCCACACTGTAAAAGTGGCAGACTCCAAATCTGATTTCAAACCAGTGACAAGTGGAGTACCCCAGGGTTCAACCCTGGGACCTCTCCTGTTTGGTATCTACTTCACTGAAGTACAGGCTAATACAGAAGGACTTTTGCTAATGAAGTTCACAGATGACTGCAAACTAGGAGCCATAGTCAAGTCCGCAAATAATGTGGACATCCTATAGAAGGGCCTCACTGAGTCAGATACCTGGTGTCAAAGCCATGGCCTCAAGCTCAATGCCAAAAAGTGCACTGTCATCCCCTTTGGTAAAAACTCTGTACCCATGAACTACCACATAGGCGGCATTCTACTTAATGCAGAATGTATGATAAGGGACTTTGGGACCCAGGTGGACAGTAGTCTCTCCTTTGATAATCACATTGCCACAGTATTCAGGAAATCCTTCTACATGGCACACCTCATCACAAAAGGGTTCTCATCCAGGAAAAAACAGGTCATTGTTCCCCTCTACTCCACACTCATTAGACCCATTATAGAGTACAATGCCCCTTTTGGAATGTATCTCACAAGACATCTGCAGCAGCTGGAAAGGCCACAGAAGTACCTCACAAAGAGGATTACTGGCCTCAAACAGATGCCCTACACTGACCATCTCAAAAAACTCCAGCTTTACTCTGTAGCATATCGCCTACTGAAAGGTGATCTCTACCTAACATATAAAGCTATGTCAAACCCAAAGATGTTGGACACTCTGCACCTAAAGAAATCCCAATCCCTCCAAGCTACACACTCTAGGGACCTAAACATTGTCACCACCATAAACAGCACATGCTGGAGGGATAGATTACTGTCACAGAGACTTCCCATACTCTGGAACAAGCTACCCATCTATGTCAAGCAAAGTTCCTCATTAGCGCTCTTCAAGAAAAATCTTGAGGAGTGGATGGGAAATAGGAAATACACCACAGGGATCATTTCTGTGGCTCTGCTTGATAGGGGCACAGGAAAATAACTTTCTTCGGTGGCGTAAGCCAGGGAACCTTGTTGGCTAGGCTTACTTAGGCCCTTGGGCCAATAGCCTAGTACCTACCTATGAACCTATAAAAAACAAATAATTTTATATTATGTGACAGAAGTGTATTATGGGACCTTGTGTGGGGTCCCTACAATGGTGCATTGTTGCTGTTGCTAAGGTAATAGTGCTATGAAGCATGTAGTTTCCAGGCTGTCAGCATGGATAAGTATGTAAATGAGGTGGAGTTACTGAATAGCAGAAAGAAATAATCATGTCTGCATATCCACTTCATGTAGGGTCTTACACCATGTTGATGTTTACACAGGATGTGGCTGACATCAGGCAGGTGTGTCCTCTCACTTCTACACTCTTTTAAGCTTAGGTGAGCATGTTTGTGATGTGTGCTGCCTGGCTGAGTGTGTTCTTAAAACCGGATGTATTCAAATAGAAAATTTGACTTTTGTATAAGCCATGCTGAGTGGTGCGGCCCTCATAGTGGAGTATTGCACTAAATAGGGCCATTAAATGCTGTTAATTATATTGTAGGCAGGTGGAATGCATCATAGTTAGCCAAGCACACATTCTGCATCTACAGCAGAGCTGTACAAAGTATGCATACACCCTACATTGTGAATTTCCCCCAGTACTCTCGACCATTGGAGTACAGACTTGGGAATTTTAACTGAGATAATGCTAGGAGCTGCTGCAGGTCTGCTACATCTGTATGTGCTATATGCTGAAGTCAGTGCTGCTGGTGCTGTTGACAATAGGCTTAGAGAGAGAGAAGGAGAAGAGTGTTCAGGCCCATGGTAACCTTCCAGGAGCTACATGAGCTGAAGATTGTAGAGTGCTACAGGGTGAACAGGGACATACTACAAGAACTCATTGAGCTCTGCTGACCTCTACTCAGACCCAGACCTGAAAAATGATATGGCGCCTTCCTGTTTGTTTCTTGCTGTTACTTGCATTTACATGTATGCATGCCACAGTTCATTTAACTATTTATTATAATCAGCTAGGCTTATTACTGTATTGTACTGAGTATAATACATACATGAAGACAACTGTTTCAGTTAATACGCTTTACTTTCACATTTTCTTATTAGATCTACAAGCATGCAACACAGATGCTGTCAGCTCTCTATGGCAAATACTCAAAGCTTGTTTATGCACAGTCATATTTATACTAAAAGGTCTGATATTTTTCTCTAAGTCTGATGTATAACAGTTCTTTCTTTGCATAACAGATTTTATTTGTTCTTCTAATTTATGATTTCTCCTTGATTTAAGTTTGATGGTCCAAGGAAACTCAGTTATCTGAAATGTGGTTTTCCAGCACTATCTGATGTTCCACCTTTATCTTGCTTGATGTTACATCTCTTTACTTCGTTGATGTCCTTCCAGCTGTCATCTGCGCAGTTATTTATACAGACTTTGTTTCTCAATAACAATACTGCTTTACATGGTTGCCAAAATCTATTAAGCTATGCCAGCACACTTACTACTTTTTATTTTTCAGCATTTTATACTATTCCTAAATTAACCCTTTATATTTCATATCATTCTTGCAACTTTTTATTCAAGCTAATAATCATGCTAGCAACAGTTAGAAAAGACAGTGCATATTAAACTTCTTTCAGTTCCTTGTTTTTTTTTTTATTTGTTTGAGGAATGGACTAAACTTCAGTTAAAGAAAAGACTGCATTTGTTTTATTACAGCATTTACCACTTTGCTCATATTTACAATCATAACTTGAGTTATTGCAACTCTTTGTAACCTGCAGCATATAAAACAATTTTAAGCTGTCATTATTATTATGACTCTTAAAACTATCAACACAGGATGTACTAATTAATTTAGCAATTTGATCCCAGATGATGGCCATCCTCTGAATATGTTAAACCAATTCTGAGCAGTGTCAGCTTCTGTTTTTGTTTTTTACTATTAACACTAGGTTATTTGAAATCACACATACAAACTGTGGTGCCACTTTAACAAACATTTGTCCAGATCCCCTTCAAGAAACACATTACACCGAATGACATTTGACGACCTTTATTAAATTTCCATAAACATAAATGTTAATCAATATTCATTTATTTCAACCAAACATGATACAGGTGAAACATCCATGTAAAATTATCTTAGGACGGGACTGCGTAAACATGCTCATCCTGACCAGTAAGCAGCGTCCATACCTCCACTTACTTACTCATGAAGCAGCGTACCCGCTTACTTCCATTACCATTTATTGTTACTTATCAAGCAGCGTACCCACTCACTTTCATTACCATTTATTGCATTATACCATCAATCCAATAAGCAGCTTCACCCGCTTGCTTATATACTTATCAAGCAGCATAACTACTCACTTTCATTACCATTTATTGCATTATACCATCAACAAATAAGCAGCTTTCTCTACTTACTTATGTACTCAAGCAGAGAAACTGCTCACTTTCCTTTCCAAGCTTATTGAATTGACCATCCAGCACCAGAGGGGGAACAGAAGAGGGCAATCCTGCCCATCTTCTCCATCCACCAACCTGACCAGGCTGTTCCCCCTCTCTGCGGCACACTTCCAACAAACTAAAACCTTTATAGCATCCTGCCAAACATCATTCGGTGTACCCCATCCCCACTAACCAAGGTGGGTAGAGTTAACTCCTACAACCTTATCACATAACGAAATAAATAGTTACCGAAACAACTGAAAACAAAACACTGACCCTTCACCTATGCTAAGATAACCTAGCATTGCACTGCACATGAGCTAAATAATCCTCACTTCATGACCAATGGCAGCTCTGCAATGACTTCAAGGGCATTATGAAACCATGCAGAATCAACTACATGCCATCATGCCACATTGCAACCCCATTTACCACCCAATCCAGTAATAACCAAATGAGCTCTCCTTAATGCCAGAGCAATAACAATTCGAATGACTCCCCCATCACTACCGACCAAATTAGTATTATTAAACTCCCGTTGTCTAGCAATCCCACCATCACACTATCTCTTACAAGCAATAAAACAGCTCAGCAGTCATCATGGCATTCTAGCAACTCAACAAAACAAGCCATACTATTCCGTTATTAAACCGAATTGCACGCCATCATACCAAGGAGATCTCTTGAATGCAGGTGCAATATCAATCCAGACATTAAAGCAACTAGCCTTTATAACATGAAATGATTAAACAACCATCGTGGCATTGTTCAAACAACATAAGCCCTGTAAGTTCCATATTGGCAACTGGAAACAAACCATAATCCCCCAACAACCCCAATGAACCTCCAACACCAGCTAACACAAACACCAAAAGTAAAATGAATACTCCATTCAATCATCCTCACTCACACAAGCCACTGACTCAACCCTCCAGCTTATAAACCCTATCCCATACATAGCCAAAGTGATGAACAGGCCAAATGACTGAAAGTAAACCCTTAATCCCTCCCTGATGTTAACCCACTGCCCCCTACAACCAGACAAGGGCAAACACCAACTAACTTTAACAGCAACCCTATTATACATCACGAACCTTCCTGTCATCCCTCCAACTATCTAATACGAGAGTAGCACCTAAGAACCATCCTTGCTGGCCCTCAGCTTTCTGGAATGATTAACCACAGCCATAACAAATGCAACACATACACCCCCAAACCCCACACCTATAAAGGTATAATCAAAATATCCTATAACCCACCCTATTCATTTTCTGCAAGAGCGTATCAAAAGAATTAAGCCACCAGCAACAAAACTGATAAACTACATCAAGTGTTAACCCTGCCAAAATAACACAAATTAAATATAAAAACCAGTACCTTTCAAGACCATTTCCATCAGGGCATTGACTGTTACTCACTCAGAACTCCATTTGTGACCTCAATGTGCCCACCCAAGTGATCAGGACTTCATTTAAACACGCATCCAAATTTAAACATGCAGCAAAACCATTCTCACTATGATGACCATCTAACGTATGTGATCTATATGTCTTCCCGTACAAATAAATATATACAATATTAAGTAACTAGCAACTTAGCAGCATGGAAGGAAGACCCAAGAGTACCCGGTGAAACCCACACAAACGCAAGGAGGGCAGACAAGGCCCACACAACTGGGTGAAATGACACAAACTGCTGCACCACTGCATCCCATCATGGTTTAATAATAGAACTCTTAATTCTACCATGGATTGTACATGATCCTGTATCACAAATCAAACAATGGTCATAAAACATTAATATTTATTCTAGAGTAAACAAAAACTTGGTTATGCTTCATCATCCTGGACAGTCATGAATTTCTTCTTCCAGATCCCTGTGCTTGCCTTTACACCTATCCATTTCTGATTGCTCACCCAATGACCCCACCGCTCATTCAACACCAAAGTATGATCATCTGCAATCTCACCACTGGAACTCGACACACCATCATCTACAAAGAAAAGGGCAACATTAAACCCTCTAATAGGAACAAGAAGGCTTCACCTTATACCCATTTATTCTAAACTATAGCCACAGCATTCCAAGACCCCATCTGCAAGAAAAAAAAAGACATGTAAAACATCCAAAATACATAACACATTCCAAGACATCTTCAAGGACAACCTTCCCTGCCAACCTGGGGAGGAATGTACCACCGACACTCCCATCTGTGACAAAGCAGCCATAACTGAAGCAATGCTTCCTATGACCCTATCAAATACCCAAGATAAATTAAACTACCAGTGGAATACATTAAAAGTAAAGCAATCTGAAGGGACCTATCCCTATCCACAAACCTTGCAACTTTGCAATTCCAGACCATCAAAGCTGTTGAACATGCTACACTTAAAAAAAATAAATAAATAAATAAAAAATCCAATCCCTCAGAGCCACACGCTCCAGGGATCTAAACCTTGTCATCACCATGAACAAAACATGCTGGAGGGATAGGTTCCTGACCCAGAGACTCACCAGACTCTGGAATAGACTGCCCATACATGTCAAGCAGAGTGCCTCTTTGGCCCTCTTCAAAGGTAACCTTGATGATTGAATGGGACATAGGAAATTCACCCCAGGGATCATGTCAGTCACCCTGCTAGAAAGGGTTCCAGGGAAGCAAATACTATGAAAGGAAAAGTGCTTTGCCCAGCTGACAGCAGCCCCGCCTAAAACCACATCCACAATGGAAATTCCTTTTCCACTAAACGTACCAAGCACTACTCTTATGGCTTATAAATTGCCAACACAACAGGATTTGTTCTAACATATACCCCCTGAAAGATTCAAAGTCCAAAACTGAAATGCACCTGACTGCCCAGTGCCAAGCTCTCAGCCTTCCATTTCCAAAATGAAAAACACTAGCATTTGAATTGTGGAACAAACAGGAAAATGAGTAACA